>NW_012103142.1:9937529-9950641 GCF_000951045.1 Mandrillus leucophaeus | reverse complement strand
TTTTTTTTTTTTTTTTTTTTTGGAGAAACAGGGTTTCGTCATGTTGCAGGCTGATCTCAAACTTGTAAGCTCAAGCAGTCTGCCAGCCTCAGCCTCCCAAAGTGCTGGGATTATAGGCATGAGCCACAGCACCCAGCCACAAACCAAAAATCCTTTGATTTTTATTAACACACTAAAGTGCTTACCGTTGTCCTCATTTTACAGGACAGAAAACCAAGGCTTAGAGAGTTGTTATTTGCCCACTCAGTCACCCTTTCAGCTTACAGATAAAGCTGTTAGTGACAGGGTCAGCCCTAGAACCTAATTTGTAAGCAGGCTATGAGGTACTCAAATATCCACATACTAAATTTATGCAGAATATTCAAAGCTAAATTCCAGCTTTGTTCATCTCTCACATTACCAAAATGTACTCATTTTGTCTAAAGCAGGGGTGTCTAATATTTGGCCTCCCTGGGCCACATTGAAAGAATTGTCTTGGGCCACACAAAATACACTAACACTAACGATAGCTAATTTAAAAAAAAAAAAAAAATCATGAAAGAAAATCTCATAATATTTTAAGAAAGTTTACGAATTTGTGTTGGGCTGCATTCAAAGCTGTCCTGGGCCGCATGCAGCCCGCGGGCCTCCAACTGGATACGCTTGCTCTAAAGCAATTGACTGAGAGGAAAAATTAATGAATAAAGGCAAGAAGCAAGATTTAGGTGGTCCCACTGCTGAGACTGGTCCTGAGGGAGGGGGCAACACAAGAGTTTAGGCGTCAGCAAGGGGAGTCCAACTCAGTCACAAGAACACTCGGATGGAGATGATTCACAGTGAGGCTTCAGGTCCAGCCTGACTAGGGCTCAGAAGACATGGGTTTGTCGCTTTTAAGCATTTCTTTGCCCCTGGAGCCAGGCTTATGGCTGACTGCCTGCAATCCCCAGGGCTCTCCAAATCCCCTGCTCAATTCCTAACCCTGCCCTCCTTAAATCCTTTCTATTGTTACTTCAAGCTCTCATTTCTCTCTATGGATTCTTAATCCTCTTTATTTTACTTATTTTATTTTTATTTTCATTTATTTATTTATTTATTTTTGGAGACAGGGTCTCACTCTGTTCCCCAGGCTGAAATGCAGTGGCACAATCTCGGCTCACTGCAACCTCTGCCTTCCAGGTTCAGGCGATTCTTGTGCCTCAGCCTCCTGAGTAGCTGGGATTACAGGTACCCGCCACCACGCCCAGCTAATTTTTATATTTTTAGTAGAGATGGGGTTTTGACGTGTTGGCCAAGCTGGTCTCAAACTCCTGACCTCAAGTGATCCGCCCACCTCAGCCTCCCAAAGTGCTGGGATTACTGGCGTGAGCCGCCGCGCCCGGCCAGATTTTTAATCCTCTTTAAAATGATATATTTATAACTCAGTAGCTCAGCGACATTTATTTATAGGGCAGGTCATGGGCAACTGACCCACATGAAAAGCCAATTGAACCTTAAATTCCTCAGCCAGAGGCTAAATCAGGTTATATTTCACTCATAAAATTTCTTAACTTGGGCAGAGATACTGTCCTTTAATCAATCTTCAATGTTGCTTAAATAGTAAGTGTTAAGAGATGGACGGAGCCTGGCCAACATGGCAAAACCGCATCTCCACGAAAAATATAAAAACTGGTTGGGCGTGGTTGTGCTTGCTTGTCGTTCCAGGTGCTCAGGAGGCTGAGGCACAAGAATTGCTTGAACCCAGGAGATGGAGGTTGCAGTGAGCCGAGAGTGCGCCACTGCACTCCAGCCTGGGTGACAGAGGGAGACCCAGTCTCCCTGTCTAAAAAAAAAAGAGAGAGATGGATGGGAATAATACCACCTTCACACCAAGCCAGTTGAGATGCTGCTGTTACAGAGCCATGACTGCTGATGGGCATGTGTTATCTTAAGGTGTGTTGAGATGGGTAATTGGAAATTAATGGGCTACATAATCTTCAAGGCCTCTTCCAGTTCTAAAATCCCATTATCATTTTTATCTCAACAAATACCTGCTAATCTAGACACTAAACAGAGTCAAAGAGGAATTGCCTTGAAAAATGAAGGAGTAATAGCTCACATTAATTCAGCATTGACCATGTGCCAAGGACCTTGCTCAGTTACTCAACAAGTATTTGAGTTTCCTGTACATGCCAAGCACTGTTCTAAACGCTGGGAATTCTGGAATGTATGTGGTGAAGTCCCTCTCCTCAAAGATCGTAGACTCTAGTGAGACAGATAAGTAGAGAAAAAAATAAGATAGTTTCAAATGCAGTTAAGTACTGTGAAGAAAATAAAATGGAATAATATCAGAATTACTTGAGTGGCTACCTGAGGGGGAGATGGGAAAGTTCTCTCTGAGGAGAGGAGAACGCTGAGAAGGAGGCAGTGGTGTTAACATCTGGAGGAAGAAGCCGGGCACAGTGGCTCATGCCTGTAATCCCAGCACTTTGGGAGGCTGAGATGGGTGGATCACCTGATGTCAGGAGTTCGAGACCAGCCTGGCCAACATGATGAAACCCCATCTCTACTGAAAATATAAAAAACTAGCCTGGTGTGGTGGCAGGTGCCTGTAATCCCAGCTACTCAGGAGGCTGAGGCAGGAGAATCACTTGAACGCGGGAGGCGGAGGTTGCAGTGAGCCGAGGTCGTGCCATTGCACTCCAGCCTGGGCAACAAGAGCGAGACTCCTGTCTCAAAAGAAAAATCTGGAGGAAAAGCAGTCCAAGTAGGAGGAACCATAAATACATGCAAAGACACACTGATTCTATAAGGAGTTCGGTGTGTTTGCAGTGTAGAAGACCATGAAGACAGAAGTAGGCAGGGGCTAGATCATGTAACGCATGTAACGCATCATAGGCATGGGGAGGAGTGTGGATTTTATTCTCAGCAAATGGAAAGCTAAAGGAGGGTTTTGAGCAGGAGAGTGGCAGGATCTGCTGTATGCTACTGTGGCTGCTGGGTAAAAGAGGGGTGACAAGAGAGGGCAGGGAGACCAGTTAGGGATCTGCTGTGGTGGACCAGATGAGATGATGCTGGTCTGGGCTAGAATGTCAGGAATGGAAGTGAGGAGAAGTGGTTTAATTTAGAATATAGTTTGCAGGAAGAGCTGATTAAATGACCTACTAGTAGATTGAAGTGAAATCTAGAGGAAAGAGCATTCCAAGTATAACTCCTGGGTTTTCGCCTAAGCATAAATGGCAGTGCCATGACTGAGGTGGAGAAGGGATAAGGTGGGACTTGGGAAGGAAATCAGTAATTTGGTTTTGGCCTTGCTAAGTTTGCAATCTGAGTATAGATGTCCAGTAGGCAGTTGAATACATGCATCCGGAGTTCCTGGGAGAGGTCCAAGCTGAAGATACAAATTTGGAAGCTGCTGGCCTGTAAATGGTGTGTAATGGCATGGGAATGAGTGAGATCATCTAGGGAGAGAGTGTGGGTAAACAAGGGAAGAGTGCTGAAGACAAGCCTGGAAAGCTCCCAGCTTTTAGAGATTTGGTTAAAAGCAAGAGGTGCTAGCAAAGGAAATGAGCAATGAGTGAGGTTGGAGTGAAATCAGAGGAGGGTGGGTCCCTGAAACCTGGAGTGTTTGGAGAAAGAATTCAGTTTGGTGAACTGTAATGAATCTGCAGCAGGTTAGGTAAAAAAAAGTAGATAATTTGTGACCACAATAAAAGCCGTTTCTGTGGAGTGATGGGGATGAACATCCAGTTGGAGTAACTTGAGGAGAGAATAAGAGATAAAAAAAAAAAAAGAATGCAAAATAGGTTTGAGAATGTCCCAGTTATCTATTGCTACCTCAAAAAACACAATACTTAGTAGCTTAAAACAGTGACTCTGCAGGGAGAGTGTCTGCTCCATGTGGTATCAGCTGGGGTAGCTCAAAAGCTGGGGCTGGAGTCATCTGAAGGCTCACTCAGCCATGTCCGGTGGTTGAGACTGGCTTTCAGCCAGAACCCCTGCATGTGCTCTGGGCTTCCTCACAACATGGTGGCTGGGTTCCAAGGGCAAGTTCTGAGAAAGCCTGGTGGAAACCTATCACTTTTGATGACCTAGCCCTGGAAGTCACATTGTGTCATTTCTGCAGTTATCTTCAACAAGGCAGCGAGAAAGTTTCCTCCAGGTTGAAGAAAAATATAATAGATTCCTCCCATCAAGGGAGGAATGAGTGAAGCCAGAACCATTGTCCTGCCATTTTCTGAAAATACATCTGCCACAAGGGGTTTTGTTGTAAAGGGAGCAAAATTTAGGACAGTAGCTTGAGGGGAATGTGGACAGGTCAGCTTACCCAGTAGGCACAGTGCCTAGGGCCCAATATTTTAAATTTCTTTTAAAACCAGAATAAAGGCAAGCATGGTGGCTCATGCCTATGATCCCAGCACTTGGGAGGCCAAGGCACGAGGGTCACTTGAACCCAGGAGTTCAAGACTGGGAAACATAGTGAGACCTTGTCTCTACTAAATATCAAAAAACTAACCAAGCATGGTGGCACACAACTGCAGTCCTATATACTCAGGAGGCTGAGGCGGGAGGATTGCTTGAGCCCAGGAGGTCGCGGCTATAGTGAGCCCTGATAGCACCAGTACACTCCAGCCTGGGCGACAGAGACCCTATCTCAGGATAAAGACATTAGTTAATTAAAATAAAATCAGAGCCAGGAGCGGTGGCTCATGCCTGTAATCCCAGCACTTTGGGAGGCCAAAGTGGATGGATCACTTGAGGTCAGGAGTTCAAGACTAGCCTGACCAACATGGTGAAACCCTGTCTCTACTAAAAATAGAAAATTAGCCGGGCGTGGTGGTGCACACCTGTAATCCCAGCTACTTGGGAGGCTGAGGCAGGAGAATCACTTGAACCTGGCAGGGCAGAGGTTGCAGTGAGCCGAGATCGTGCCATTGCACTCCAGCCTGGGTGACAGAGCAAGACTCTGTCTCAAAATAATAATAATAAAATAAAATCATAATTAAAAAGAAACACCCAGTCTAGATTATGTTCCTTTTTATACCAGTGATAATTATTAATATTTATTTAATATTTTTTCAATATTTATATTATGACCCATGAAGGCAAAAACGTGGGGCCCATGAACGTCATAATGTAGCCCTGAATGTGGGGTCAAGGAGGGATTTTTGTCTTGTTTTAATAAAGGCAATATTACAGCACATCTGAATGCCGACGGGAATGCCATTAGAGAGGGATGAGTGGAGGCTGCAGAAGAGAAAGGGAGTAACTGCGGGAATGAAGCTTTCGAGTAGGTAAAGAGAGATGGGATCTAGGAAACAAGTAGCAGTATTGACGGGGACAAGGGGAAGGGCACGCTGCTTCCACTGAGACTGGAAGGGGGCAGAGGACATGGGCACAGATACAGAGAAGTTGGTAAACACTGGTGGGAAGATGAGTCACTGCCTCGTCTGTCTCTGTGAAGTGCGTGACAGTGTGGGAGTGAGTGGAAGGTTTGAGGGCAGGAAGCACTATGGAATAGTCATCTCAGAGGGAGGGAGAGGGAATTCGGCGGGAAGAATATGTAGTATGATTGTCTGACATGATCTGAAGTGTGTGCAGCCAGCATGATTTGTGATGTCCCCCAGCGATGTCCAGGCTCCCCACTGTAGGGAAGGTGTTACTGCATAGTTAGCGTACAGCCTTAACCAGGGCCAGGCCAAGTGAGGCATTAGGAGAACAAAAGTCAAAATGGACAGAATGCTGGGCCATGGAATGAGGATAATAAGGAGGAGAGTGAGGAGATGAGCAAGATGACAGATGTTAAAAACGGATCAGCAGGTTGGAAGTCACAATGAGATTAGTGAATTATTGGAGTGAAGGTATTAGAGTAACAGATGGAAGGGGTGGGGTGCTGATAAGAGAAGGCAGCATTTGAATGTTTCAGAGGTAGTAGAGATTGGTGACAGCAAGGCCTAGGGTGGTGATCCTCAAACTTCAGTATGCATTGGAAGCACCTGGAGGGGCTTGTTAAAACACAGACTCCTGGCCCCAACCCACAGTTCCTGATTCAGTAGGTCTGAGGTGGGGCCTAAGACTTTGCATTTCTAACAAGCTCCCAGATGCTGCACTTGTGGCTCAGGGACCACAAGTGAATGAAAGTCCTAGGTAAGGTGGAAGAAAAGCTCTTTGGAACTAAAGAGACCAAGGACCAGGCCAAACACGGTGACTCACACATGTGGGACCATGCCAGGTTGCCAGCAATTAGAGAGTAAGAGGGCAGTGCGACCCCCACACATACTCTCACTGGGGCTGGGCGCAGTGGCTCATGCCTGTAATCCCAGCACTTTGGGAGACCAAGGCAAGCAGATCATCTGAGGTCAGGAGTTTGAGACCAGCCTGGTCAACATGGTGAAACCCCGTCTCTACTAAAAATACAAAAATTGGCCAGGCGTGGTGGCGCGTACCTGTAATCCCAGTTACTAGGAAGGCTGAGGCAGGAGAATTGCTTGAACCCAGGAGGCGGAAGTTGCAATGAGCCGAGGTCACGCCATTGTACTCCAGCCTGGGTGAAAAGAGCAAAAGCTCTGTCTCAAAAAAAAAGGGAGATCAAGGACCTTTGAGGCCAGTGTGTGGGATGGGCTGTTTATCCACTTGGATGTCAGAGTCACTGAAATGACTGACATGATGCTTTGAGACAAGCAGGGAAGTCAACAGTGAATTACAGCAAGGAGGGAAGTAAATAGTGGCAAGGAGTCAGATGTGGCTTCAAAGGGACTGGCCTTTTCTAGGGAAAAAACAATAAAAGACCATTTGGAGGCAAGAGTGAGAAGAGAGGAGGACACTAGCCCTGTTATCTAGACCTTGAGGTGTGTGGGGGAGAAAAACCCACCACCACTTGAAAGGATGACAGAAGAAATCACATTTCTCCTTCAGGAATAGCAAGAAAGTTAAAAGAGCTTTCAGAGCTCAGTGACGTCTGGAGGCAGAGAACAGTGAGAGAGGAGGTCAGGCCTGGAGATGTGCAAAACAATTCAGGCTGAACACCCAGTGAGGGACGGGTAGGTTAAGGACAGATTCACTGGAAATGCTGCCTCTGAAGTCTTCTAGAAAAATGAGTGTCGCTGGGCGCAGTGGCTCACGCCTATAATCCCAGCACTTTGGGAGACCAAGGCGGGTGGATCACTTGAGGTCAGGAGTTTCAGACCAGCCTGGCCAACATGGTGAAACCCCGTCTCTACTAAAAATACAAAAATTAGCTGGGCGTTGGGTGCAACAAACCGACATGGCATATGTATACCTATGTAACAAACCTGCATGTTATGCACATGTACCCTAGAACTTAAAGTATAATAAAAAAAAAAAAAGATTTTAAAAAACCCTGGGTGTTGTGGTGGGCACCTGTAATCCCAGCTGCTCGGGAGGCTGAGGCATGAGAATCACTTGAACCTGGAGGTGGAGCTTGCAGTGAGCCAAGATCGTGTCACTGCACTCCAGCCTGGGCGACAGAGTGAGACCCTGTCTCAAAAAATATTTTTTTTAAAAAAAAAAAGAAAAAAAAAAGAAAAACGTGTGTCCCAGGTCTTTTGATTTCTTGGAGGTGTCATTTTTATGTTACATTAAAATAAGCATGAATATGTAATTGTTCAAAAGCAAATTTACATGGCCTTTAATGTAAAAGTAAGAGCCTTCAAAAATATTTTAGGCCATGCTCCCAGATCCTTCTCACATGTTAGTATTTTGGAGGAAATGTGAAAAAAGCACTACCCCTAGGTCTTGGGTGAAGAGTTGGAGGGAGGTATTTGTATTTTTAATCAGAAAGTGAAAAGCTCCCAAGATCAAAGGTGTGATCTGGAAAGGAGCTTCAGATCCTGTGTCAGGAACTGAGTTAGCCTGGAAAGAGAGTTGCTCACCTAGAGCCCTTCCCATCATCGATTCTGCCTCTTTTCACTAGACCATCTGAGGGGCGAGTCTCAGATCACCAGTGGATTCTGTTTTACAGATTAGGACTTGATGTCACTTCCTCTCTGGGCTTGAGTCTCCTGTCTCCAAGATGGGCCTCCCTGGAGCAATGTGGGGCCCAGCTAAAGAGACATGGAGTGAGTGAGATGGGAGGATCCCAGCCTGGCACCCCGACTCTTTCTTCACTCTGCGTCCCTCTGCTTACCTCTCAATTTCTTCCCCTTCTACCTCTTCAGAGTCTGCCTGGGCCAGCTTGGTTGCTTTGTTAACAAGGCTAAGGGAGGGGGTGAGACTGGAGGAGCTTAGACTGGAGGTCAGAACTTCCAGGGTAATCTCCTTTTTTTCTTTTTTTGAGATGGAGTCTTGCTGTGTCCCCCAGGCTGGAGTGCAGTGGCGCAATCTCGGCTCACTGTAACCTCCGCCTCCTGGGTTCGAGCGATTCTGCTGCCTCAGCCTCCTGAGTAGCTGGGATTACAGGTGCCTGCCACCACACCCAGCTAATTTTTTAGTATTTTTAGTAGAGACAGGGTTTCACCATGTTGGCCAGGCTGGTCTCGAACTCCTGATCTCGTGATCCACCCACCTCAGCCTCCCAAAGTGCTGGGATTACAGGCATGAGCCACTGCGCCCGGCTGCCCGGGGAATCTTCTAATAGTCTTAGGACGGCTTAGCTGACCTGGGCCCACCTCCCTTGCCACCTGCCCCCTGCACTGACGATCATGTTCAGTCACCCAGGAGATGATGGAGAGGCTGATCAGGCCTCCTGGAAAGGGAGGAAGAGGGCCCTAGCTGGAGAGATCCATCAGCAGAAGCCAGGGAGGAGACACAGACCCTTGCTCCCTGACGCTCCTCAGGGCCAGCATGGGGCAGGAGTTTAGCTGGGAGGAGGCAGAGGAAGCTGGCGAGATAGATGTGGCAGAGCTCCAGGAGTGGTACAAGAAGTTCGTGATGGAGTGCCCCAGCGGCACACTCTTTATGCATGAGTTTAAACGCTTCTTCAAGGTCACAGACGATGAGGAGGCCTCCCAGTACGTAGAGGGCATGTTCCGAGCCTTCGACAAGAATGGGGTAAGGCACCCTGAAGGGAAGGAACGGTGGCCAGTCCAGCTGGCGCCTTCCTCCACGAGTGTCCTCAGGGAGCGCTCCCAGTTCCCCACTCCGGCTCTTTCTCTACTCTTCTTTCCACTCCATCTCTCGTTACCTTTTCTGTGTCACTCCCCAAACCCTTCTGTCTCTTCTTTTTTGTCCCTTTCCATCTTATCTGTCTCTCCTTCCCTCCCTCTATCTCTCAGCTGTCGGCTGATGTTCCCTGTGTCCTCTTCTTGAGAGCTGAAGGGGGACTGGCAGACAGTCCAGGTCCTCTCTTTGTGTACTTTTGGCCAAGACTCTGCAGCCAATGACTGGGTTTTCACATCTGCCAGAGACCCTGTCACTCTAAACACTAGGAGCAAAAGAGATGTTCCAAATGGGATGAGGTATCTTAGCATGGGCTATGAGCTCCCTCTCGTTGGGGTTCTTCGAACTGAGACTGGTCAGATTCTCCCTGTCAAGAATGCTGGAGGAGGCTCCTGCATGGGTTGGGAGACTGGGAGGATGACTGCAAAAGCCCCTTTCAGCTCTTAAAGTCCAGGAAGGTTTCATGAAATCATTCAGACCAGAGTTTCTCTAAGCCCCCCAATGTCACCAGTTGCTAAGAAGATAACACATCTTGTAAATGTACCTGGGGATTGAATTTTAAATTTCAATTCAGTTTAAAAACCCCTTGATTATTTAAGTTTAAAAACCCCTTGATTATTTAAAAACCCCTTGATTATTTAAAAACCCCTTGATTATCCAGTTCAGTGCCCTGGCAATCCTGCAAACCACTGAATTTGCCTCAAATACCTATTTAATTGGGAGAAAGCATCAGTACTCCACTTCTCAGTGCCTGGAGAATTTAGCTTTCTAAGCTGAATCACTGGGAATGCCACTTCAGGTCTCATCCTGCTGCTGGTACCAGTCAGTGCACATCCCCACAGTGCCTGTCCCAGGACAGGATGGTGAGGTCAGCATCTTCAATTCAACAGAACCTCCTCAGAGATGAACCCCATCGACCACCCCACAGGGCACAGAGCCAGTTTCGGGCTTCTTAGCACTCCCCCTCTCCTCGGTCTCCTCTGAGTCAGCAGCAACCCTGGGTGGGAGGGGCAGACTTTTGTTATTCCAGATTAAATGATGAGAAAGCTGGGCAAAAGGAAATGAATCCATTTGCCCAAGGTCTTAAGTGCTCCTGCTTAGAAGGCAGATTTTTTAAAGAGAGAAGATGAGTTTTTAAAATAATTGATGATTTTTTTAAATGTCTTAAGAAAAGTAAACAAATATATCAGGTCATAAATAATACGACTCATTTAAGTCCATCAATCTTCCCCAGATTCATCTAAAAATCAATACAATCATGATTCAAGATAGAAAAGGGCTGATTAAGCCCCTAGGCATATTGTTGTACTCCTTATGCCTCATCTCTTCTTATAAATCGGCATATCATGTTCATCAATGTTTTTTCCTTTTTGGATAATTTCTTAATTTTGCTATGATTCTAAATTTACAGAAAAGTTACAAGAATGATACAAGTAACTCCCATATGCAATTTATCCAAATTTCCCCAGTTATTTACATTTTATCTCATTTACTTTATCATTCTGCCTCTCTCTGTATACATACATATATATAATGTATCCTATAAGTATATATACATATACATGATACATAATTTATACATATGCAGAATATATACATATACTTTTTTTAAGAGAAAGTTACAGATATCATGCCTATTTATCCCCAAGTAGTTCAGTGTGTATTTTCTTTTTCTTTTTGGTTTTTGAGACAGGGTCTCACTCTGTCACCCAGGCTATAGTACAGTGGCATGATCTCAGCTCTTTGCAGCCTCTGATTTCCAAGGCTCAAGGGATCCTCCCACCTCAACCTCTCAAGTAGCTGGGATTACAGATGTGCACCACCATGCGTGCTAATTTTTGTATTATTTATGTTGCCCAGGCTGAAGTCCAGTGGCACGATCTCAGCTCACTGCAATCTCCACCTCCCGGATTCAAGCGATTCTCGTGCCTCATCCTCCCGAGTAGCTAGGATTATAGGTGCGCACCCCCATGCCTGGCTAATTTTTGTATTTTTAGTAGAAACAGGATTTCACCATGTTAACCAGGCTGGTGTCGAACTCCTGACCTGAAGTGATCCGCCCACCTCGGCCTCCCAGAGTGCTAGGATTACAGGCATGAGCCACTGCACCTGGTCAGCTTTCTTTCTTTTTTCCTTTTTCTTTTCTTTTCTTTTTCTTTTTTTTTTTTTTTTTTTTTGAGATAGAGTGCAGGGGTGTGATCTCAGCTCACTGCAACCTCCACCTCCCAGGTTCAAGCGATTCTCCTGCCTCAGCCTCCCCAGTAGCTGGAACTACAGGCGAGTGCCACCATGCCCAGCTAATTTTTGTATTTTTAGTAGAGACAGGGTTTCACCATGTTAGCCAGGATGGTCTCCATCTCTTGACTTCATGATCCGCCAGCCTCAGTCTCCCAAAGTGTTAGGATTACAGGCATGAGCCACTGCACCCGGCCTTCCTTTTCCTTTGTTTGTTTGTTGCTGCTGTTGTTGTTGTTGTTGTTTGGTGTGATCACACATTGCATTTCCTTGTTGTATCCTCCTTAGTCTTCTTTAACTTGGAACCTTTAATCTCAGCTTTTCTTTTTTATTTGGCTGTGACATTTTTGAAGACTGCGCACCTCCATGCCTGGCTGAATTATGTGGTAGGACACCCCACAATTGGTGTTTGCCTGAATTGGCAGAATTGCCACTGATGTGCTGTTGTGTCCTCGGTGCATCATATCATCAGGCATAAGATGTCAGTTTGTCCCGTCACTGGCACAGTTAACTTTGATCACTTGGTTAAGGTGGTATCTGCCATGTTTCAACACTGTAAAGTTACTATTTTTTTTCTTTGTAATTAATAAGCATCTCGTGGGGATATACCTTAAGACTAAGTAAATATCCTATTGTTCAGTCAAATTTTCTACTGGCTTTGGCATCTGTTGATAATTTTCTAACCCCACCACCCCTTCTCTATTTACTAGTTGGTGTTCCACTGTAAGGAAGAGCCTCCCTAGAACGTGTTTGTAAGTTCCTCTCTCAGGGACTGAGTCTTCTTTCCCACTTAGTCTTTGTCTCCAAACCTACACCTGACTCTATTTCCCTTTATATCGAGGAGTGTCATTTCTGAACAATCGGTCTGAGATTTCTAAAGCAAATCAAATCAAAAGAGTTTATGGATCTGATTCACATGTGAAAATCTGAGGTGATGGAAACTGGTTTGGTGGAGACAAAGGGGTAGGAACACCTCATCTCCGCCACTTTCCCTTGCAACTCTGGTGGTTGCCCTATGACCGCCTAGAATGGAAGAAAGGGGAGAGTCAAGATCAAATGTCATTTGGGATTCTTGTATAAGATGCATTGGGGTCAGGGCTGGTGCACAAATGTGGCCAATTCAAGGAGAAACAGGGCAGATAATCCCACAGAGCCGGTGACACGCCCATCCTATTCCTGAGTAGACAGAGCCATTTCCATCACTCTCAGACCTCTGTGGGTAATTGGAGCTGACAAGGTCCCATGCACAGCAGATGAGATTAGTCCCAGCTGGAAGTTTCCCAGAAATGGTCCTGGGGTTTCCAGTAACCTCTCAGATGAGATCACTTGTCTAGAGATCACTCTGGACTATGTCTCATATAAGGCAAGGAGTCATGGAAACTGAATCATGTTGAGAGGATGTTGTAGGAACAGAAGTTTTGGGACAAAGAATGAGGAAGACTGGAGATTTAGAGCGTGGGGATTTGTGGTGGTTTCAGGTTTTTTGTTTTTGTTTTTCTTCTCTTGGCATCCCCAAGCACTAAGCTCATTTGCTGGACAGAAATAGATCTTAAGTGGAGACTGCAGGTTTTTCCGACTTGATGAACTGGAGGAGATGTGTGCCTGGAAAAGCTCTGCCACTTGCTGGCTGGGTGGCCTGGGAACCTCTGGGTCGCAGACTCCTCATCCATAAAATGGGGATAATAAATCATCCTCATTAAATAAGAAACGCAAGTTTGCTTTGTGGTAAGCTTAATAAATAACAACGACTCAAGAAAATAGCCTTTTAAAGAACTGACAACCACTGCCAAGTGTCTACCCTAAAA
>NW_012103142.1:9932086-9935299 GCF_000951045.1 Mandrillus leucophaeus | reverse complement strand
CTGGAGCACAAGCTGAAGTGGACCTTCAAGATTTATGATAAGGACGGCAATGGCTGCATCGACCGCCTGGAGCTACTCAACATTGTGGAGGTTAGTGTCTCTGCCCATGGGCCAGCAGCCTGGGCACTTGAGCACTGCTGGAGCTCTGAGGGTTGGCTGCAAGTGGCCAGCGGGGACTGAAGAAGAGGCCTTGAAATCATTCTGAGTGTGTTTCCTGTGTTCTCGTTCTGAGTGTGTACTTTCCAGTGGAATTAAGCTAGAAATCAATCACAAAAAGATTATTAGAAAATCCCCATCTGTTTGGAAATTAGGCAGTAGACTTCCACATACTCCGTGGATCAAAGAAATACTTTCCCTTTCTCTCTCTCTCTCTCTGTCTCTCACACACACACACATACACACACACACACACACACGTGTCTTAAATTCAAAAATAACGCAAGCATGATATACTACAACTTGTGGAATGCAGCTAAAGCTGAACCTGCAGAAAAATTTATAGATTTAAAATGTACATATTAGAAAATAAGACTTAAAATGCATACATTAGGAAATAGAGGCTGGATGCAGTGGCTCATTCCTGTAATCTCAGTACTTTGGGAGGCTGAGGTGGGAGGATTGCTTGAGCACGGGAGTTCAAGACCAACCTGGAAAACAAAGTGAGACCCCATCTCTACAAAAAGTTTAAAAATTATCCAGGCTTGGAGGTACATGCCTGTAGTCCTAGCTACTTAGGAGACTGAGCTGGGAGGATTGCTTGAGCCAGGAGTTGGAGGCTGCAGTAAGCTATGATCATGCCACTGCGTTCCAGCTGGGGCAACAAAGTAAGACCCTGTCTCAAAAAAAAAAAGAAAATATATATTAGGAAACAATTAGAAAATGCATACTATATTAGAAAATAAGACTTTATATATTAGAAAATCAATGATCTAAGAGGCCATCTCAGGAAATTAGAAAAAATGAAGAGTAAATTAAGGCCAGGTGGAGGGACTCACACATGTAATCCCAGCACTTTAGGAGGCTGAGGTGAGTGGATCACTTGAGCCCAGGAGTTCAAGATCAGCCTGGGCAACATAGTAAGACCCCATCTCTACAAAAAATACAAAAAAAAATTAACTGGGCATGGTGGTATGCACCTGGTCCCAGCTACTCCAAAGGCTGAGGTGGGAGGATTGCCTGAGCCTGGGAGGTCGAGGCTACAATGAGCTGTGATTGTGCCACTGCACTCCAGCCTGAGCAACAGAGTGAAAACCTGTCTAAAAAGAAAAGGTAAAATAAACCCTTGTCCGGGAGCAGTGGTGGCTCACACCTGTAATACCAGCACCCTGGGAGGCCGAGGCGGGAAGATCACAAGGTCATGAGATCGAGACCATTCTGGCTAACATGGTGAAACCCAGTGTCTACTAAAAGTACAAAAAACTAGCCGGGCGTGGTGGCAGGTGCTTGTAGTCCCAGCTACTGCGAAGGCTGAGGCAGGAGAATCGCTTGAACCTGGGAGGTGGAGCTTGCAGTGAGCCGAGATGACGCCACTGCACTCCAGCCTGGGCGACAGAGCGAGACTCCATCTCAAAATAAACAAATCAATAAATAAAATTAAATCCAAAAATAGTAGAAGAAAGAAAATAAACAGCAGAAATTAATAAAACAGAAAACACAAATGCATGAGAAAAAGTCAAGATCAGAAGTTATTTCTTTCAAAAGACTAACAATCACTCTCTATTAGCAAGAATGATTAAGGAAGAAAAGAAGTGCCTGGTGTATTTCAGACTCTGGCGTGTTCCCTGCGTTAGCCAGATCATCGTTAGCCATATTTCACAGAGCAAGAAGTTGCTTCATAGAGATTCTGTAATCTGCCCAAATTAGTCTACCTAGAAAGTGCTGGAGCTGGATTTAACCCCTCAGTCTCCCAAGACACGTCGATGAGGCCTACTTTGTGCTGGGCACTGGGCTGGGCAGTGAGGCCATAGAGGTGCATAAGACACAGCTTCTGTCCTCAGGGAGCGCCAGCCTGGGAGCTAAGGAAAACCGTCATATGTGTCCATCTCTTCCGCATTTACATAGTGCTTTCTTTTTTTTTTTTTTTTTTTTGAGACAGAGTCTCATTTTGTTGCCCAGGCTGGAGTTCAGTGGCACAATCTCAGCTTACTGCAACCTCTACCTCCTGGGTTCAAGCAATTCTCCTGCCTCAGCCTCCTGAGTAGCTGGGATTACAGGCGCCCACCACTGTGCCCGGCTAGTTTTTGTATTTTTAGTAGAGACAGGATTTCACCATGTTGGCCAGGCTGGTCTTGAACTCCTGACCTCAAATGATGGCCTGCCTTGGCCTCTCAAAGTGCTGGGGTTACAGGCGTGAGCCACAGCGCCTGGCCTACATGATGCTTTCACAAACATAGTTTCACCAGGAGAGGAAACAGGGAAAAGGAGAAACCTGGGTTTTTCCCTCCCGTCCATGAGGAGGGAACATGTGTATCCCCATCTTTCTGTTTTACACATGTACAGACACACACATATATAGATACACTGAATTTTCTTCTCTGCATCTCTATTTCTTCCTGTGTAGAATGCGATTTAGACTCACGGTGACTTAAACCTCCCTCATTAGAGGTTTTGGATTTGGGCTTTGCGGCTCACAGTGGAAATGCAAATGGTGTTGGGGTCAGGTGGGGTGTGAGGCCGGGAACTCAGCTGGAATTAGGCCAGTGGGATTCTGAGAGCACCGCCTTAGGACAGGTCAGTTTTGATCTGGATCCAGATTACGTGATCCTAAGACGCACAGCCTGGGAAGCCAGCACTGGGGAAGTGGCGCTGAGGGATATGGGTCACGGGGGTGAGGGTGAGCTTGCAGGGTCTCCCATCAATGCAACTGAGTTTTCTTTGGCAGGGAATTTACCAGCTGAAGAAAGCCTGCCGGCGAGAGCTACAAACTGAGCAAGGCCAACTGCTCACGCCCGAGGAGGTCGTAGACAGGATCTTCCTCCTGGTGGATGAGAATGGAGATGGTAAGAGGGGCAGAGATGTGTATCTGCATCACCGCCACTTTCTGGCCTCACATCCTTGGGCAAGACCCTCCACCTTCCAACCCTGGGGTCCTCATCTATGAGAAGGCTGTGGAGAAGATGACATGAACTAACAAAGGGACTCATGAGCACATGTTTGTAGGAGCGACTAAAAGTCCTATAGGAGTTGCCGATGGAGGCCAAGTGTGCAGAATAG
>NW_012103142.1:9931365-9932036 GCF_000951045.1 Mandrillus leucophaeus | reverse complement strand
TCTAACTTCCAGGATGCTGAGGGGCGTTAATGGGGAGGACCCTGGCCTCCTTCTCCCCAAGGCATCCTCACCAGTGGTGGCAACAGGAAAAATGGAGAAGGCTGTGGAGAAGATGACATGAACTAACAAAGGGACTCATGAGCACATGTTTGTAGGAGCGACTAAA
Source organism: Mandrillus leucophaeus (assembly GCF_000951045.1). Lineage (NCBI taxonomy): Eukaryota > Metazoa > Chordata > Mammalia > Primates > Cercopithecidae > Mandrillus > Mandrillus leucophaeus. Next base: position 9,931,870 of record NW_012103142.1, on the reverse strand, counting down.
AGTCCTATAGGAGTTGCCGATGGAGGCCAAGTGTGCAGAATAGAAAGAATTGGAACTTTGGAGTCAGGCAGAGAGTGATATATTGAGTTTCTCGTCCTGGTCTCAATTTCCACATCTGGAAAATGGGGATAATAATACTGGTTGAGAGGAATGAATGGGATAATGTGTTTAAGAGCAGGCATAGGGTAGGCCTCCATTCAGGCTGCTTGGGCTCTCCTCCCTGTAGCCCAGTGCCCAGCCCCAAGGCTGTGTGGGGTGAGAGCTGGCTTGGAATACACACACGAGCCTTCCAGATCTCTCAGCTCCACCCAGCATTTCTGTGGGACCGTGTGCAAAAAATCAATTCATCTGCAAAGAAAACCCCCTCCACCTTTTTTTTTTTTTTTTTTTTTTTTTTTGGAGATGGAGTCTCGCTCTGTCGCCCAGGCTGAAGTGCAGTGGCGCGATCTCAGCTCACTGCAAGCTCCACCTCCTGGGTTCAAGCAATTCTCCTGCCTCAGCCTCC
>NW_012103142.1:9929294-9931273 GCF_000951045.1 Mandrillus leucophaeus | reverse complement strand
GCTCACTGCAAGCTCCGCCTCCCAGGTTCACGCTATTCTCCTGCCTCAGCCTCCCCAGTAGCTGGGACTACAGGCGCCCACCACCACGCTCAGCTAATTTATTTGTATTTTTAGTAAAGACGGAGTTTCTCCGTGTTAGCCAGGATGGTCTCTATCTCCTGACTTCATGATCCAACCGTCTCGGCCTCCCAGAGTGCTGGGATTACAGACGTGAGCCACCGCACCCAGCCTAGAAAGCCCCTTAAAGGTGGCAGGAGACTCCTGGAGATTCAGACACCTGACAAGCCTCAAGCTTGGGGCCTGAGACTGCAGGATAGTTGGCATAAGAGGTGTAGGCACATCCTGGGAGTGAGGTCTCCCCTCCTGCCCCCAGACTCAGGTCTCCCCTTCTTCTGCATGACCGCCTCTCCTCCCCCTTGCTCAGGCCAGCTGTCTCTGAACGAGTTTGTTGAAGGTGCCCGTCGGGACAAATGGGTGATGAAGATGCTGCAGATGGACATGAATCCCAGCAGCTGGCTCGCTCAACAGAGACGGAAAAGTGCCACGTTCTGAGGGGTCTGGGGCCCCTGCATGACTCCAGGCTCACCCAGGTTTCCAGGGTAGTGGAAGGGTCCCTGGCTCAGCCTGCTCATGCCCACTCGTCCCCTGGTGTGGACTTCCTGGCACCCCCTGTGCAGGGCTGAGTGGGGATGGGGACGGGCTGCTGGGTCTGAAGTGGCCAACAGGGCATAGTCCATTTTGGAGGATTCCCTGGGATGGTGAAGGGAACTGGGTTACTTTTCCCGTTCAGCTGTTCCCGGGAGAACTATGCCTTGGCTTGGTGGTTGTGGGGCTCCCACAGTTTCTAGGTGTTCTCAGTTGGAAGCAGGAGCCAACTGAGGGGTGAGGGTCCCACAGACCAAATCAGAAATGAGAACAAAAAGACTGGTAGGAGGCAGGGGTGGTAGGGTGTTGAGACTGAAGAAAAGGCAGGAGTGTTGGGAAGCAGGGGGCGGCGATAATTCTCTAACTTCCAGGATGCTGAGGGGCGTTAATGGGGAGGACCCTGGCCTCCTTCTCCCCAAGGCATCCTCACCAGTGGTGGCAACAGGAAAAATGGTAGCAAATACGCTGCAGGCTGTGGTCTTTCTGCCTTTGGAAGGGTCAGCTGTGCTTAAAGGGGCTGTTTCAGCTCTGCCTGGGCGCTGCTCCTGGACCCCGTGCTGCCAACCCACCATTCCCCCAACAATCCTCCCTTTCCATCCACATCCCCCGCTATGGACCTTCCACAACTCCCAGCCATAAGCTGAATGTTTCTCTTTAAAGGATGGAGAAAACTTCTGTCTATCTCTGGCGAGAATTGGGGGCCTGCTGACTGGGGTTCATGGGCCGGACTTTGCTTCTAATGGCTGTGTGACCCAAGACAGCCACTTCTCCCTAACCTCAGTTATGTCTCAGCGGCACGGTGAGCAGGTCGGACTAGGCAAGCAGTTTTGGATTATTATATTTTTAGATGTGGAATTATTTTTTGTTATATAAACTCTTATGTGTAACTCCAGTATAGAAACTAGATTAAAAGGGAGTCTCTCTGGTTGAAAGGGGGTCTGAGTACCCTCTGGAACTGGAGGCACCTCTGAAAAAAGCAAACTGAAAACCAGCGTCCTGGGTCACTGTTACTCTTATAAGACAGTTTAAAGTGAGACCTGGAAAAACATTTGCTTTATCTTGAATAGATAGGTTGTTATGTTGGTGTATAAAAAATAAAACTAACCTATTAAACCTGCGACTTCATAGCGTGCTATTTCATATGATATTCATATAAAATTTCCTTTAGACACCAATTTGGTAAAAAAAATAATTGATTAGAAAAACATTGGCCAGGCACAGCAGCTCACACCTGTAATCCCAGGACTTTGGGAGGCCGAGGTGGGTGGATCACCTGAGGTGAGGAGTTCAAGACCAGCCTGACCAACATGGTGAAACCCCGTCTCTACTAAAAA
>NW_012103142.1:9923464-9925867 GCF_000951045.1 Mandrillus leucophaeus | reverse complement strand
TGCCTGGGCTTGTCTTGAACCCCTCGGCTCAAGCGATCCTCCCACCTCAGCCTCCTGAGTACTGGGGATTACAGGCATTTACCACCACACCTGGCAAAACATCCCATCCTTATCTTGCTAGTAGGATTATAAATCTCTTGAAGGAGCTGTGTTTGCTTGTTTTCCCTTACTGGGGACCTAGGAGGTACTCCCTAAAAACAGATATGGTGATTCTTACTGTTTTAAATTTGGTAAAATTTAAATTCCAAGGGATACCCCAAATTTGCACCTAAGAATGCTCCTGTCCACATCACACAGCCCCCCACATGTGACACATACATCACAGAGAATGCACCTCCAACCACCCTACATGCATCACCTTCTTCTCCACATTCGGCCCCAAAGCACTCTTTCGTGTTCAAAGTCAAACGCCACCTCTGTGATGCTGTCTCTGAGTCAGACGCCTATAGGTGTCTCCTACAGAAATCTGTTCATAAGTTCTCTTAGCATGTTTTATTATAATGATGTTTGTCTGTAGGTCTCACCATTAGCCTATGAGTTCCTTGAGGATGAAAACTGTCTTCTCTGTACATCTAACATCTAGCATTAGTACATAGTAGGCGCTCAGTAAATGCTTGTTGAAGGGAGGCGTGAATCAAATGCAAAGCACACAAGTAGGCTCCAGGGTCCCCGGGGCAGAATGGATGTGTGATTGCAGCACTGAGATTGAAGCTGCAGCCACCGGATCTGTAGGATTTCGTAAGAGGCCTGGGAAAGTTCAGCTCTGCCTCAGAGAGTCCACATCCAGAAGAGCATGGAGAAGCTCAGTGGAGAAAGCTGGGAAAAACTGGGAGAGGAGCCAGAAGGGCTAGGGGGTCACCAGACAGCAGAGGGATGCTGAACAGTGCCCCCAGCAGGGAGTGCTGCAGTCAGCTGTCACTCAGAGGGGCCAGGAACCATCCTTCACTGTTCCTGGTTCTGGCCTCCCACTGCTGCGCCTCTGCTGCCACCATGTACCCCAAAGAGGCGAGCTAAGCCTCTGAGTTTAGTAGATTCTATCTAGGGTTAAGACAAGAGCAACACCACCAGTCACCACCATACCACCCCACCCGCTAGTGCAGAAGCAGCTGGGCGGTGCGCTCAGCCGGCTGCCTCAGCGGCCTCCTTGTCAGCCCCCTCCTCATCTTGCTCGCCATTCTGGAGCCTGCGCACAATGCGGGTAAGGTCCAAGCTTCGTGTCAGTGTGTCCAGAAGCATCTGGTCCTTCTGGACGCCCTCTATAAACTCTTCCAGCTGTCTCTTATACACATCTAAAAAAAAAAAAAAATATATATATATATATGTGTGTGTGTGTGTGTGTGTGTGTGTATCCAGGTGGGACACACATATGCCCCAAATTATGAAGAAGGTATGTGAATGACATTGAGGGATGTCCTAATTACATGCAGACACCTTCCCAACTCTGACCTTCAGGATTTCCCGACAGGCAGCCAGCCAAAGGAGCAGAAATGTCAACTCCCTTTTTCTTTCTGTCTGAACCAACGTTCAGACAGAACGACCTCTACCTCTACCTTCCTTCCATGTCTGTTGCTCAGTCCCTGGCTGACTTCCTTGTCTGGGGAGGTCCAAGTGGTGGACAGGACATGAGCAAAATGCACCCCCTCATCCGCCCAGTGGGGCACTCTCTGACTTGGTATTTTACTTATTTTTCCCCTCATTTTCTCTCTCCCACTCCTGAATGTATTTATGTATTTATTTATTGGAGACAGAATCTGGCTCTGTTATCCAGGCTGGAGTGCAATGGCGCAATCTTGGCTCATTGCAACCTCCGCCTCCCAGGCTCAAGCGATCCTCCCACCTCAGCCTCCTGAGTAGCTGGGACCACAGGTGCACACCACCAAGGCCAGCTAATTTTTCTATTTTTTTTGTAAAGACAGGGTTTTACCATGTTGGGCAGGCTGGTCACAAATTTCTGTGCTCAAGTGATCCACCCACCTCAGCACCCATCCCAAAGTGCTGGGATTACAGGCGTTAAGCCACCATGCCTGGCTTCCTCTCCTGAATTTTCATTTACTCCCCACACCTCCCCCACACCCAGCTGAAGTGAAGACTCAAAGCCCAGAAGAAAGAGCATCTTTGAAAAACTGGTCACAACTGCTCTAGCCTCTGCGTCTCCCCAGGTTCCTGCAGCAACCAGGTAGCTGTAATTCAGGGACAGAACCAAGAAAATCTGCCTTGGACAGGTAGAGATAGATCTCTGAGTTGGGTTTTCCGTTGCTGTTGTTTTGTTTTGTTTTGTTTTGTTTTTCTGAGACAGATTCTCGCTCTGTAGCCCAAGCTGGAGTGCAGTGGCGCGATCTTGGCTCACTGCAAGCTCTGCCTCCCAGGTTCACACCATTCTCCTGCCTCAGCCTCCAGAGCAGC
>NW_012103142.1:9922140-9923414 GCF_000951045.1 Mandrillus leucophaeus | reverse complement strand
TAGAGCGTGGGGATTTGTGGTGGTTTCAGGTTTTTTGTTTTTGTTTTTCTTCTCTTGGCATCCCCAAGCACTAAGCTCATTTGCTGGACAGAAATAGATCTTAAGTGGAGACTGCAGGTTTTTCCGACTTGATGAACTGGAGGAGATGTGTGCCTGGAAAAGCTCTGCCACTTGCTGGCTGGGTGGCCTGGGAACCTCTGGGTCGCAGACTCCTCATCCATAAAATGGGGATAATAAATCATCCTCATTAAATAAGAAACGCAAGTTTGCTTTGTGGTAAGCTTAATAAATAACAACGACTCAAGAAAATAGCCTTTTAAAGAACTGACAACCACTGCCAAGTGTCTACCCTAAAAAAAAAATACCAGAGATGTAAGAAAAGGTATACATGCAAAAAAAATGTTCATTGTGTAATGGAAAATATTAGAAATATGTTCAACAAAGGGAATGTTCAGTACCGCCTCCCCACCAAAAAAAAAAAATGGAAGTTGACATTTTAAATAATTTTTAAAGACATGAGAAAATGTTACATGAAAATGAAGGAAACAAAATTATAAATATAATCTGACCTCAATTAGGTAAGTATATGACGGGGAGTACAGAGACCATATATTTATAGGAATTATATAAAAGATATGAATAGAACACTTCAGGTACTAAGGTAAGCTCGTTTTGTTTTCTTCTTAGCTTTTCCTTAGGCTTCTTGCTGTTTCCCTCATTTTCTGCCATATCTCCTGTTGCTCAAACCTTGTTCACCCAGGCACTCCTTGATCTGGGGCTGGGGCTCCTGAGTGTCCTGACCCAGTGGGACAGAAGTGCTCTGCTCTGGGCCATCGGTATAATTTCCGATAACAAAGTCATGTGAATGACAGGCACTCCTGGGGGATCTGATGGCTCAGATTTTTTTGTTTGGAGAGTGGAGGTCCCAACCCTGGAATAAGTGAGCACCTGTAAGTGAGACACTGGCACAGCTAACCCACTGCAGCCACCACCAGCAGCAGCAGCAGCAGCCTGTCACCCCAAACACATTTGGAGAAGAAAGCAAGAATATATCCTCTTTCTTGTTTACGGCTTTAGAAATCGTTATTGCTGCCGCATTTCTGTTACAAGAAGTTTCTGTTGTTTCTTGGTGAGAGTCACCTTAGAAGTAGACTGTGCCTCTCTCCCTTCCTCTGCCCAGTTAGCATCTGAGCTCTGTGCTCCCCCACCCTTCCTGGATGGGCTGGAGTCACAGGCCTGTTGTTCGGTGTAATGTACACCAGAACTTAGAAGTG
>NW_012103142.1:9914958-9918134 GCF_000951045.1 Mandrillus leucophaeus | reverse complement strand
TGCCTGGGCTTGTCTTGAACCCCTCGGCTCAAGCGATCCTCCCACCTCAGCCTCCTGAGTACTGGGGATTACAGGCATTTACCACCACACCTGGCAAAACATCCCATCCTTATCTTGCTAGTAGGATTATAAATCTCTTGAAGGAGCTGTGTTTGCTTGTTTTCCCTTACTGGGGACCTAGGAGGTACTCCCTAAAAACAGATATGGTGATTCTTACTGTTTTAAATTTGGTAAAATTTAAATTCCAAGGGATACCCCAAATTTGCACCTAAGAATGCTCCTGTCCACATCACACAGCCCCCCACATGTGACACATACATCACAGAGAATGCACCTCCAACCACCCTACATGCATCACCTTCTTCTCCACATTCGGCCCCAAAGCACTCTTTCGTGTTCAAAGTCAAACGCCACCTCTGTGATGCTGTCTCTGAGTCAGACGCCTATAGGTGTCTCCTACAGAAATCTGTTCATAAGTTCTCTTAGCATGTTTTATTATAATGATGTTTGTCTGTAGGTCTCACCATTAGCCTATGAGTTCCTTGAGGATGAAAACTGTCTTCTCTGTACATCTAACATCTAGCATTAGTACATAGTAGGCGCTCAGTAAATGCTTGTTGAAGGGAGGCGTGAATCAAATGCAAAGCACACAAGTAGGCTCCAGGGTCCCCGGGGCAGAATGGATGTGTGATTGCAGCACTGAGATTGAAGCTGCAGCCACCGGATCTGTAGGATTTCGTAAGAGGCCTGGGAAAGTTCAGCTCTGCCTCAGAGAGTCCACATCCAGAAGAGCATGGAGAAGCTCAGTGGAGAAAGCTGGGAAAAACTGGGAGAGGAGCCAGAAGGGCTAGGGGGTCACCAGACAGCAGAGGGATGCTGAACAGTGCCCCCAGCAGGGAGTGCTGCAGTCAGCTGTCACTCAGAGGGGCCAGGAACCATCCTTCACTGTTCCTGGCTCTGGCCTCCCACTGCTGCGCCTCTGCTGCCACCATGTACCCCAAAGAGGCGAGCTAAGCCTCTGAGTTTAGTAGATTCTATCTAGGGTTAAGACAAGAGCAACACCACCAGTCACCACCATACCACCCCACCCGCTAGTGCAGAAGCAGCTGGGCGGTGCGCTCAGCCGGCTGCCTCAGCGGCCTCCTTGTCAGCCCCCTCCTCATCTTGCTCGCCATTCTGGAGCCTGCGCACAATGCGGGTAAGGTCCAAGCTTCGTGTCAGTGTGTCCAGAAGCATCTGGTCCTTCTGGACGCCCTCTATAAACTCTTCCAGGGAGAGTTCCCCTGGGGTAGAGAGAAAGGGAATCAGGGGGAGGAGGGTGTTCATTTCTGCAGTCCAGAGCACAGAACCGGGTTCTTGCCAGGGGCAGGGACAGAGCCCAGGCGAGGAGAAGCGACCTGCAGGTGCAGCAGGCAGAGGCACCCAGAGCCCAGATTCTGGTCCAGGGGCCCCTAAAAGCCAACTTTGTGGCTGGGGCAGGTGGAGGAGGTGACTAGCCCGGGGACCTTTAGGCCTCCTCCTCCCCTCCTTCCCCTCTCCTCTAGTGACCTTCCACCCCTCATGACCCCACATCCATGGTGACCCCTCCCCTGGGGAGCCCCTCCTCGGCCCGCTCACCATCCCCGTTGACGTCAATCTTGGAGAACACTGTATCGGTGAACTCCTCTGCAGTCATGGCGGTATCGCTGCAGGGGTTAATGGCGCGAATGGCCTGGGAGGGAAGAAGGGGCAGAAGTGAGAGGGGCCCATTCTTATCCTATCTCAGGGGTGGGAGTGGGGACGGGCAGAGCTTGGGCGGCTCCCAAGAGCAATGAGGAGTAGAGTGCAGGGTACCCGGGGGCCTAGGCAGAGCTGGGACTCAAGAGTCAAACTTCTGTCTTCTTTTGGTATTGATGAGGAAACTGAGGCCCAGGAAGGGAAGGAACGTGGCCTGGGTCACGCAGCTGGTGAGGTCCACAGCTGCCACTAGGATCCTCAGTCCCACATCCTGTCTCAATCCTGAGATTGCTGTTCTAACCCTGGGCTCTCAGCTCCGGGGACCCACCCAGGCCGCTGCCCCCAGCCCTGGCCGGGCCCTCTGCACCTGGATGATGGTGAGCAGCTCGTCGCGGTCAATGCAGCCGTTGCCGTCTACATCATAGAGCTTGAAGTACCAGCGGAGCTTCTGTTCCACCTTCCCCTTGAGGACCAGGCTGAGCGCCGCCACATACTCCATGAAATCAATGTAGCCGTCCTGGGCGAGGGGCGTGGCCGCTGTGAGCCCACCCGGGCTCCGCCCACTCCGTCCTCAGGCCCCGCCCATCATAACCCAAGTCTCCACCCATCTCGGCAAGCCCCAGGAGATGCTGAGGGGAGCCCTGGACCTTAGGAGATGCGGCCAGGGAGGCCAGCCCTGTCTCCGCCGTGACCTGTCAGTCTTCCTAGACGCCCTGTATAGCCCACCCTGCCTACCTCAGAGGCTGCCAGTCAAATCCAATAAGCCAGCACCCACTGGGGTGTGAATGGCTATGGCACGGTCTGTTCACAGGCATCTGGATTTTAGCGGGCGCTGCCTGCTTCCCTGTGATTGTCAAGCATGAGACTTTCCAGTTAGGGGAAATGGGAGACGTGTGCGTAGATGAGAGGAGGAAGAACTGCACCCCCAGGGATGGGAGCGTGGTTTGGGTGAGCTTTTGGGGGTTTCTCACCCTGCCGCCTGAGGGGCTTAGGCCCCCCGGAAGGCCTTAACCACTCTGAGCCCCACAGTGGGCTCATTCAGTCCCAGCCCACCTCCCAGGGCTGTCATCAGAACAGAGTCCAGAGAGGCCCCTAGACAGCACTGGTTGAATAAGCAAGAAAACTGCTAAGGCGGTTTCCTCTTGGGGAGGGGACACCGGTTGAGGATACTTTTGCTGTTCATTTTTTATCTTTCTGTATTGTTGGAAATTTCTGCGATGAACTGGATTGCTTTTGCAGTTTTTTTGTTTGTTTGTTTGTTTGTTTTTTATGTCTGAAAAGGGGCAATGGAAAAGGTGTGGATTTTTGTGCCAGAAAGACCTAAATCACCTTAGATAAGTCTCATGACCTTGAGTCTCCGTTTTCCCAGCTATAAAATGGAATGACAGTGTGCACTTTTCAAGGTTGTGGTATGGCCAGGCGCGGTGGCTCAAGCCTGTAATCCCAGCACTTTGGGAGGC
>NW_012103142.1:9907853-9913783 GCF_000951045.1 Mandrillus leucophaeus | reverse complement strand
CACTTCGGGAAAGCCCTCGGGCTCCCTCATACCACACTTGAGGTTGGGACTCAAAGCCTGTAATCTACTTTGGTCCCTTATCCTCAAATATTAGTGAGTTTTAAATAGCCACTGAGCCCCAGCTTTCCCAAGAAGCCCCACCCATGATGGTGCCTGGACCTTTTGGGCAGCAAGGGAAGGAGCCTCTCCCGGGTCTGTGGAGGACATGTGGCAGCGCCTCATTTCGTCCTCACTTTTCAAGTGAGGGGCCACAGGGCGGGGAGCCACGTTTGCAGATTTGGGTTTTCCACAACTATGTCTTGACCAAATAGTTCCAAATGAATGGAAGATTTACTACAAAAACCAACAAACTTCTTAACTAATTCTCCCGACATCCACAGCATCCCCAAGACTGAGAGGGGAGATGATGGGCTCAAGGTCACCCAGCTGATGAAAGCTAGGGACCCAAACCCACAGTCCCAAATTCGCCTTTCAGTGACCCCTCTAGCTTACCAATCAGGAAGCCCTTACCCAGTGCATCCAGGGGGCTACTAGGGAGACACACAATATGACCATTGTGTGGACCTTCAGGCTCATTTGAGAAAAGGTGATACCCAGTGATCTGAGGTCACTGGGTATTTTGAGGTTGGGAGTATTCTGGATTCTCCAGGGACCAGGCAACCCTGTCTGTCTCCAGTCCTCATGTCCACAGAGCATTATGAGTGGCCTGCCCATGCCAGACAGCAAGGCTGGAGAATCATCATCTTGCTCCCCGCTCTCTGCCCCTCCACCCACATCCTTGAAAGCTTCAAAGGGTTTTGCAAAAGCACCACGTATGGGACCAGCACATCGCAGGTGTTCAGTGACCATCTTGGAAGCGTTTACACTCGTTTTGGAGTAAACCAAGATATGCCTGTGGCAGAGGCAGAGGAAGCCATTGGATTCAGCCTCAGATTACACTAATTTTGGGGCCTCTCTGTCTTGCCCTAGAAAGTGAGGGCAGGGACAGTGTCTGATTCATTTCTAACCCCCCAGTGCCTGATTCAGTCGGTGCTCATTAAAGCACAAACATTAGATCTGTTGAAACCCTAGCATCAAAAACCCACCTCTCAAGCAAACAAATGACTGAATAAATGAAGTCGCTCCCCAGCGGACACTTCTACGCTCCTCTCTGCTCTTCCTCACCCTCAGCTGGTCAGGCTTCCAGAGGGGTCCCTCCAGCACTCCCCTTCCCTGCCACTGGGCCCCTGCTCACCTTGTTGAAGTCAAAAGTCTCAAACATCTGCTCCACGTACTGGCTGGCCGACGGGCTCAGGTTCTTGAGGCCGAAGAACTGGCGGAACTCATAGAGGGTAAGTTGGCCAGAGGGGCACTCAGTCATGAACTTCTTGTACCACTGGTGGCACTCAGTGCTGCTCAGCTCCTCCACCGACTTTCCCTCCATCACGTTGCCCATTGCTCAGACCTTCAGGGGGCTGACGCCTGAGATGGACAGGTCCTGTTCGCTGCTCCTCACCCAGAGGTGTCTTGGCGACAACGGGCCGTCCTCTCTCACAGGCCTGAGTCCTTCGGGCCTGAACAAAGAAGGGCCTGATGGATCAGGTGGTACCGGGAAATGTGGAGAGGAAGACAGAGGAAGGAAGAAGCTGATGGCTCACACTCAAACTCACAGATGCCAGAGAACTGGTGTTAAGAGTCTCCACTAAATCCTTGCAGCCCCAGTGGAGACTGTACCCTGGAGAAGAGAGTTGAAAATAGAACAAGGCTTAGAGAAGCAGAGTCCTTAGGATTACAGCCTTGAGCTATAGGTGAGAGGATTTTTTAACCCAGTTTGCAATCTCCTAATCCCTTCTTACCACCACGGAGTGGGTGTCAGCCAGAAGCTGCTCTGATCCTATGACCTTTGCGACCTTCTTCTCCCGGTTTGAGTGGATTCACAATGCTTTTGGATTCTGCCCTCAATCATGGAATTGAGGTATATATGAGATAGAGCTGGCTTCTTGTCCAGAGATGGCCAACTGTGGGCTCCTGACAGGGCTGCTGTGTACAGTTATCCAGGCTGTGCACTGCACTTGGCCATCATGACTGAGTGGGTCCAATCGTACCATGGATGTGCTAACATATAAGGGCACCTGGGTGGATGCAGAGTCTGTGGGCTTCCAAGATAAGCCTTGAACAGCCAGAGAGAACCCCCTCCTACATTAGCCTGCACCAGTACACACCAGTGCACACCAGTGCACACACATACACACACTCTTACACACCGGTCCTGTTCTGGCCACAGTCTCGTGTTCCTGAAGGTTGCATCTTTCCCATCTTGAGAGCCCTGAATTCAACCTTCCATCTCACTCTGAGCCTCACACCATCACCATCACCTTCTAGGGGCATGGGTGGGGGACATGGAGTGTGTGCCTGGTGCCCTGGGGTGTGTGTGAGTGGGAGAGTGCAGGCACACAGGTGCATGGGTGAGCTGCTATCTGCTGGGCCTGGAAAGCTCCCAGGCCAAGCCTGGGGGGCCTGTCTATGCAGCAACAGCTTTCTCTGATGCCTGGTGGGATGTGTACTCCCTGGCCACACATTTAAAAGCTGGCTCAATTACAGAACCAGCATTTGGGTGCAGGTGCACTTAATCTGGATGCTGCCAGGAAAACTTAAAGCCAGTGCTTGCCCTGCCGTTTTTCCCTTGTTTGCCTTCCTCCTTTACACATGTGCCACACCCAGGTCTCCTAACTCATCTAGAGGGAACCATTGCCCATATTTCTGCGTTCCCCACCAGGGCCTTGGACGCTTCATCAAGTTGTGCACTGATACACAATTTATACAATTTATATAAATAATATGTAATTACATGTAAATAGATTTATATAAATATACAATTTATACAATAGGTAACATATATCAAATATATGTGTATACATATCTCACAATGGGCTAGGCTATGCTACAGTAACCAACCACTCTAAAATCTCAGTGGCTGAAAACAACACAAGCTTGTTTCTTGCTTACATTACTGGCTGGGTGACCTTGAGCAAGTAACTTAACCTCTCTGAGCCTCAGTTTCCTCATTCTTAAAATAGGAATAATGGTGCCCATCAGTTAGGGCTGTTAAGGGCAGTAAGTGGGGCTGGGAACGGTGGCTCATGCCTGTAATCCCAACATTTTGGGAGGCCGAGCTGGGTGGATCACTTGAGGCCAGGAGTTCGAGACCAGCCTGGCCAACATGGTGAAACCTCATCTCTACTAAAAATACACAAATTAGCCAGGTGTGATGGTGCACACTCCTGTAATCCCAGCTACTTGGGAGGCTGAGGCAGGAGAATCGCTTGAACCCAGGAAGCAGAGGTTGCAGTGAGCCAAGATCACACCACTGCACTCCAGCCTGGATGACAGAGCGAGACCCTATCTCAAAAAAAAAAAAAAGAAAAAAAAAAGAGTATGTGAGTTAATATAAGAAAAGCATTTAGAACAAGGTCTGGCCCAGAGTAAGTGTCCCATAAATCTTGGCTATGACGTTATTTTGTATCTATTACTGTAGCACGTCTGGCGTGCTGTTCACTACAGTCTAGGTGCACTTATACTGCATCTTGGACACAGCAGCATCCCTAGGTTAGAGCCAATCATGCTCTTGTCCCTTTAGCCCCATTTACTCTGGGCCCTGGACGGCTAGAAGGGCTATGTGTAGGAACAGACATTCAACTTGCCTCACACGGGCCACCTACCAGCTGTAGTCAGGCCTTAGGGAAGGTGGAGGCCTTTGTTAAAACCTTATCAGATTCAGGCTCATGCCTGTAATCCCAGCACTTTGGGAGGCTGAGGTGGGCAGATCACAAGGTCAGGAGTTCGAGACCAGCCAGGTCAACATGGTGAAACCCCGTCTCTACTAAAAATACAAAAATTAACCTGATGTGGTGGCGGGCATCTGGAATCCCAGCTACTTGGAAGACTGAGTAATCCCAGCTACTCGGGAGGCTGAGGCAGGAGAATCACTTGAACCAGGGAGGCGGAGCTTGCAGTGAGCTGAGATTGTATCACTGCACTCCAGCCTGGGCGACAGAGCAAGACTCCGTCTCAAAGGGAAAAAAAAATTGTTCATGATGAGCATATGTTGCTCACAAAATCAAAGAGGATAGTTATTTTTGAAAAAGAGACCAACTGAGACTGTTGTACCTCTACTCCGCATAAATTGACGGCGGGTACACGGGGGTGGGGAGCTGAGTTCTCCCTGCTTCAGTCGGGTTCTCCACAACAAGTTAAGGGATGAGGAGAGAAGGACTCCTTCTGGGAACTTGCTTGGGGCCCAGCTGGAAAATGTGTCCTTGCAGAGGCCTCTCAGGCCCGAGATTGGGAAATGAAGAGGTTGGGGACAAGGCAGCAGCTCATCTTTCCCTCTCTGTATTTAAATCCCTCTCCCTCTTCATGTGTAAGCACAAATGCCACCTCCTCTGTGAAGCCTTCCCAAATCGCTCTCAAATATCTTCCTCCCGCAGCATCCTGATATTTTATGTGTTGTGACTGTTAATTTTAGGACTGGATGAAGGGATACCCAGCAAACTGGTAAAGCTTCATTTCTGGGTGTTTCTGTAAGGGTGCTTGCCGAAGAGACTGGCATTTGAATTCATAGACTAAGTAAGGAGAATCTGCCTTCAGCCTATGTGGGTGGGCACCATCCAATTGGCTTAGGCCTGGATAGAAGAAAAAGGCAGGCGAAAGGTGAATTCTCTCTCTCTCTCTCTCTCTCTCCCCCCCCCTCCCTCTCTCCCTCTGCCCCCTGGAGCTGCGACACCCTTCTTCTCCTGCCCTCGGACTCCAGGATTTGCACCAGCAGCAACCCCTCCCCACTCTCACGTTCTCAGTCTTTCAGCTTCAGACCCAGAGTTACACCAACAGTTTCCTTGGTTCTGAACCCTTTAGGCTTGAACTGAACCATGCTACTGGCTTCCCCAGTTCTCCTTCTTACAGATGGCATATTGTGGGACTTCTCAGCCTCCATAAACGTGTGAGCCAATCCCCCTAATAAATCCTCTCTCACACCTCTATATATATCCTATTGGCTCTGTCTCTGTGATGAACTCTGGCTAATACGTGTGTTATATTAGTTTTCTATGTTGCATAACAACCACAAAGTCAGCAGTTTTAAAACTACACACATTTATTATTATTATTATTATTATTATTATTTTTTGAGATGGAGTTTCACTCTTGTTGCCCAGGCTGGAGTACAATGACGCAATCTCAGCTCAGCGCAACCTCCTGCCTCCCAAGTTCAAATGATTCTCCCACCTCGGCCTCTGGAGTAGCTGGGATTACAGGCACCCACCGCCATGCCCGGCTGATTTTGTATTTTTAGTAGAGATGGGGTTTCTCCATGTTGGTCAGGCCAGTCTGGAACTCCCAACCTCAGGTGATCCACCCATCTCGGCCTCCCAAAGTGCTGGGATTACAGGCATGAGCCACCATGCCCAGCCATACATTTATTATCTCACAGTTTCTATGGGCCAGGAGTCCAGGCACAGCTTAGCTGGTCCTCTGCCTAGGGTCTCACAGGGCTGCTCTCAGGGTGTCACCTGGGCTGTATTTTCATCTGGAGGCTCAACTGGGGAAGAAGCCACTTCCAACTTATTCAGGTTGTCGGCAGAACTCATTTTGTCGTGGCTATGTGGCAAGGGAGCTGGCTTTTCACTTGACATTGCCTGGGGCCCACAGTCAGGTCCTAGAGACTACCCTCCATTCCTTGTTACACCACCTTCCTCACCACGGCTGCTTATTTCAAGTCAGCGAGAAGAGTCTCCCTGCAATCTGCTGCAGTCTATATAACCTAACATCATCCACAGAGTGACGTTCTTTGCCATATTCCATGGGTTAGCACCGTCACGGGCCTCACCCACACTCAAAGGGAGAGGATTTTACAAAGGCAGGAACAACAGGAGGTAGAAATCACTGGGGTCACCTTA
>NW_012103142.1:9888844-9906838 GCF_000951045.1 Mandrillus leucophaeus | reverse complement strand
GCACCATTGCACTCCAGCCTGGGTGACAAGAGTGAAGCTCCGAATCAAAAAAAAGAAAGAAAGAATTCTTAAAAAGCTAAAACTGGATGAAACTCTGCTTGTTGAATAGGTGCGCAAGTCCTGTGGGGTGGGTATTATTATTACCACATGAGACAAAAGGGGCTTGGGGCAGAAAATTTAAATCACCCGCTCAGGTTCACGAGCCTTTTAGTGGTGGTGCCAAAGTTTTCCCACCTCATCATCATGCTTTTCTCCTAAGCCTTCACACCTCTGCAGAAGGGCTGGATAGAGCCAGAGGCACCCCACGAGCCCCTCGAGCCTCTCGCTCCAGCGCCCTCTCCCTCAGCCCTCCCCTTGTGGCCCTCTGCCCAACAATTCCATTGACAGAGAGCTTGCTCCCTTTGCGGGAGGAGGGTCCCCACCCCTTGTCTCCAGCCCAGGGTGGGAATGGAATCCCCTCAGACAGGCATGGCCAGGCAAGGAGGACTGAGATCAACACCAAGGCCCCAAGGAAGCAGTATGCACAAGGTATGCGTGAGGGCACGGAAGGCCAGGGTACAGGTCACACAGCATACACAGTGAGGGAGATTCCTGCCTTCCCCCGCTGCTCTGTCTGCACGAATCCCTCCTGGGACAGAAGCCAGATCAAAGGAAGAGGCTCCACCTGGCGGAATGGGGCCGAGGGGAGGGAGTGGATGGGGCAGCTGCAGAGAGGTGGGAAGACAAGCCAGGAAGAGACAGGAGGGGCAGCGATCCCAGGCCAGACTAATCCCCCTCCAAGGCTGCCTGCTTGCCCCTCCACTCCACAGAAACACAGAAGGATCCTGAGCACAGGTTCACTTGCCTCCTGGGCCTATCTCACTCAAATCAATGTGATACCTTGGCCAGCTTCTGTAAAGGGTTTCTAAGGGCGTCCATGGAGGCTGCATTACCAAGATGAACCTCAAGAGGGAGCCCATTCTCCAGGGCAGGGGAGGAGGTATCTGTTGGGAGAGTAAAGACTCCTCATGGGAACCCTGCCCCTCACCCTGCAAAGGCTATAGGATCTAGGAGGGAAGGGACGGTTCCTGTTAATATCTTTGCATCTTAAGGACCCAGCCCACAGCCCACAGGGTCTGTTCGGTGACTGACTGAATGAATGAATGAGCAAGACTTCTAAATTATACACAGACTGAAAACTTCCACTTATCTCTTCTTTTCAAAATCCCACTAAAATGTGAATAAATGCATGTTTTAAAGACAAAAGAAGGCCGGGCGCGGTGGCTCACGCCAGTAATCCCAGCACTTTGGGAGGCCAAGGCGGGCAGAGCACCTGAGGTCAGGAGTTCAAGACCAGCCTGACCAACATGGAGAAACCCGTCTCTATTAAAAATACAAAAATTAGCCGGGTGTGGTGGCGCATACCTGTAATCCCAGCTACTTGGGAGGCTGAAGCAGGAGAATCGCTTGAACCTGGGAGGCAGAGGTTGCAGTGAGCAGAGATTGCGCTACTGAACTCCAGCCTGGGTGACAGAGTGAGACTTCGTCTCAAAAAAGGAAAAGGGGGCTGGGCACAGGGGCTCACGCCTGTAATCCCAGCACTTTGGGAGGCCAAGGCGGGTGGATCACCTGAGGTCAGGAGTTCGAGACCAGCCTGACCAACATGGAGAAACCCTGTTTCTACTAAAATTACAAAATTAGCCGGGCGTGGTGGTGCATGCCTGTAATCCCAGCTACTCGGGAGGCTGAGGCAGGAGAATTGCTTGAACCTGGAAGGCGGAGGTTGCGGTGAGCTGAGATCTCACCATTGCACTCCAGCCTGGGCAATAAGAGTGAATCGCTAAAGAAAGAAAGCGAAGAAAGGAAAGAACGAAAGAAAAGGGAAAGAAGGAAGGAAGGAAAGAAAGAAGGGAAAAAAAGGAAAAAAGACAGCAGATACGGGGGTTCTAATAAAATTTTGGAAAACAAGGCAGATGAACAAGTGGTAACTGTCTTTCTTATGAGAGTGGAGAAAGTCGAAACCTAAATGCTTTCAAAGAGGAGGCGGCTGCGGAGCTCGGGACAAACCTATTCCTGCCACAGGAATAGGGAGGCAGAGGTACCAGGTGCCCCTGAAGGCTGGGATGCAGCACATGTGGAGCAGAAAATAGGACGGGCCAAAGTTTGTATTAGCTTCTCTGATGCCCTCCGTGAGGCGGCAGAACAGGCATCTCCCTGCATCAGTCCCCTCCTGACCCTGGTTGAAGGTTCTTCTGGAGATTTGGCCAGAGAGGCCCTAGTCTCTAGGCACAGCCTCAGGAAGAGATAGGTGCCATTCTGTAAATGGAGCGTTAAAAGAAAGTCTACATAGGGAGAGTGAGAAAACCACCACGTGCCTCCCGTGCCTGGCTCCTTGAACACTGATGACCAAGCAGAAAGAGGGACCTGGTACAGATGCCAGATGGTCTGAGGCCAGCCAAGGCTCATCAGACATTTGAGGAAAACTCTAACTCGAAAGAGAACCTACAGCAAGCCAAGAGGAAAACGCGGATTCTATGCTGTTAGGGTCGCCTCGAGGGGTCTCCGCTTCCCTCCGCACTGCTTACCATCTTCTCAAAGAAAGGCCGACAGGACAGCCTGGCCTGTGTTGTGGGCTGCTTGTCGGGGTCTCCGGACACCTGTCTCTCCTTCCCACAACAACCCCAACCCCAACCTCTCCTGCACAGGAATTATGCCCACGAAATACACCACCATACCTACAGGGGGACGGGACTCCTAGGAACGAAACCAGCTGAATTCACCCTGTGGTGTGCTGGTAAATGTTTAATGATGAGCTCTCTGGAAAAAAGAAACTCCAATTTGTAGGCATTTGCTCGCTTCTGTGGTGTAAATGCTGCCACCACAGCTGATTTCAAACTGCCAACAGGAAGTCACTGATTGCGGGGTAGGGAAGACATGGGCACAACCAGCTCTTACAAGCCAGTACGAGCTGGCTCCAGCACACCACTGGGGTCCCTCTGAATGGCAGTGACTGGGGACTCACTCAGGCCACTGCTGGGAATCCAGTGCCCTCTGCCTCCATCCCCCTCTTCCATGCCCCATGACCCATGAGCTCAACTAGCCTCAGAGCCAGCTCTTCTGGACCAGAGCAGACAGCAAGGATGGGAAATCCTCCCCCACCAACAAACTACAAGTCAGAAGGAGCAGCTTTATGTAAAACTAGGTCTGGGAGGGGACTCCCTAGAGACTGTGTTCATTCTCCTCATTCTTCCTCATTCTGCAGCAGCTGCTCCAACCAGGGTAAGATGACCTTGTAAAAGAGCAGGAGTCATGGCCAGTTAATGGATCTCTTCCTTTTTTTTTTTTAATTAATTTTTTTTTTTTTGACGGAGTTTCCCTCTGTTGCCCAGGCTGGAGTGCAGTGGCACAATCTCGGCTCACTGCAACCTCTGCCTCCCGGCTTCAAGCGATTCTCATTCCTCAGCCTCCCGAGTAGCTGGGATTATAGGCACCTGCCATCATGCCTGGCTAATTTTTGTAGAGACGGGGTTTCACCATGTTGGCCAGGCTGGTCTTGAACTCCTGACCTCTGGTGATCCGCCCACCTTGGCCTCCCAAAGTGCTGGGATTATAGGTGTGAGCCACCATGCCCACCCTCTCTTCCTTATTTTTGGAGGGGTCCAAGCCTGGACCATCAGGAGGCTGGAGCCAGGATTGGCTTTGCTTGGGACTCAGGCTCTGGAGAAGGGTTGAGGTTACTTTTGGGGTTAGGGAACTGAGAATCAAGTCCTTCCAAGTCTTCAGGAACCTCTGGACATAACCTTACAGTATAACATCCCCATGGCCTGTTTACCCACTCACAGCCACCCATTCAGATGCCAGGGAAAGGAAGGACAAACTTGAACTGCTGCTGAGAAGAGAGACCTCCTTTTATCATTGTTGATAGGTGGGCACGGCACAGCTGTCTCAGCGCGAATACAGGTCGCTCCTCCTGCAGTGAGCAGCCCTTCCCCTTGGGGACCTGAGGTCACAGGGGTGAGGATGAAGGGTGAGGGGCTTCTGGTTGGCTCAGGCCTGGGAGCGCCACAAGACCAAGTTGGCAGGAGGCACATCAAAGCGCTTGCGGGTGTGGTCAGTGTCCCGACGGTACAGGTAGCCACAGGTAGGCTTCTGCAAGGTGTAGAAGGGGTTCAGGGAGTTGGAGTACTGGGAGGTGCAGAAATTGAACCTGAGCTTGTCTGGATTCTGCCCCTTAGAGTCCACCACGACCGGCACATAGGCTGCTGCCAGAGACTGCTCGCGGTCCTGCTTCCACGCCTGGGACACGGATGGGTGTGGAGCCTTCACCCCCTTGCATGATGGTGTCTTTGGCCCAAGACTGGGTCCAGAGGGTTTCTGTGAGTCCTGGGAGGGGGTAAAGAAGGCGAGAGCTGAGGCATTGGATACTGGGACTTCAACTGCTATGCCAGGGGCAGAAGGGAGGAGAAGGAGCCACTGCTCAGAAGCCCCCAGAGCCACTCTGGAGCACTGTTGTGTTGACCATGGAGCCAGGGACCTCCAGAGCAAGGGAGAGCCATCAGGGTCCCCTGACCTGGCCCCCTGCTGCTGCAGAACTCTGCCTACCTACCAGAGGCAACAGCCAGCTCCCAGAGGCTAGGAACCTGGGGATCGTCTTCAGTCCCTCCCCACCCCCTTTCCCCACATCCAATCCATTTGTCTGTGTCCTTCACATGGCTCCTGTGTGGCCCTCCCCTCCCTCTTCTCTGCCACTGCTCCCACAGGCCTCCGACCTCGCTCTCCTGCGGGGCCCCGCCAGCTTGCCTTCCACCAGGGCTTCCTGTCTCCCACCCTCCTGCTTAGTCACGCTGTGCTTCACCCTCACAGAGCGAGACTCCATGTCAAAAAAAAAAAAAGCGATAGAGTTTCGCTCTTGTTACCCAGGCTGGAGTACAATGGCATGATCTCAGCTCACTGCAACCTCCGCCTCGCAGGGTTCAAGCGATTCTTCTGACTCAGCCTCCCGAGTAAGCTGGGATTACAGGCACCCAGCACCACGCCCGGCTAATTTTTGTATTTTTAGTACAGACGGCGTTTCACCATGTTGGCCAGGCTGGTCTCAAACTCCTGACCTCAGGTGATTCACCCGCCTCAGCCTCCCAAAGTGTTGGGATAATAGACGTGAGCCACTGTGTCCAGCCTACTCTGTCTCAAAAAAAAAAAAAAAAGTGGCTTCCACTCTCCAGTCCCTCCAACCCTCCACCCACCCTGCATTTCAGCCACACAGTCTACCTCTTGTTCCCTGCTCACATCCGGTACTTCCAGAGCCTGTACCTTGGCTCAGGTGTTCCCCTGAGCCCTCCCTCCTGTGCACTAGGGAAATTCTGTCTTTCCCATTAGAGCTTCAGCTCCTTAAGGGCAACTATCTCATACTCTTACCCTTGACATAACAGCCTCCAAAATCCTATTTACTGTTTTACTCCAGACGAATGCATTTAGAGAAAGCTTGATAAATGTTGAATCAATTGAACTGAATTCTAGTAAGGGGTACCAGCTCACTTTCCAGCCAGCCAGCCCATTCTATTTTAGAACATATCTCATTGTTACCAAATGTGTCTCCTACTCACCCATACCTACTTCATCCTAACCACCACTCTTGGTTGATTACTTACTGGGGTCTACCCACTCTCTAGGAGGCCCCCATTGCCCCATTTAGCACATCACATTGACATTTATTTATTCCTCTGTCACTACCCTTCCTGTGACCAAGCTATCCTGTTCACCTTCAAATCCCCACACCATGTTTCTGGTACCAGCTGTGCATTTTACTAGGGACTGTCCTCATCATGACAGTACCACCAAAGGATGAGGCATCTGTAGGCAACCATCCACCCTGCGTGTGTCAGGCTGGATCTGTTCTGGTCCCCTAGGCTTCAGCTGTCAGGGGAACCCATTTCCCCTCCCCCAGCCTCACAGCCCTCCAGCCTCCAGGCACTGTGAGAGAACCCCTAGGTACAGGGTTAGTGGAAGTTGAGCTCCTGCCCTCTTACAAAAGAAGTCTCCTTTGCTCAAATCATCATGTAGTTCCTCTGTGTTTTGTTTTGTTTTTTGAGATGGAATTTCGCTCTTGTTGCCCAGTGCAAGGGCGCGATCTCAGCTCACAGCAATCTCCACCTCCTGGGTTCAAGTGATTCTACTGCCTCACCCTCCCGAGTAGCTGGGGTTACAGGTATATGCCACCATGCCCGGGTTTTCTCCATGTTTGTCAAGCTGGTCTCGAACTCCCAACCTCGGATGATCCGCCCGCCTCAGCCTCCCAAAGTGCTGGGATTACAGGCATGAGCCACCTCACCCGGTCTTCTCTGCGTCTAATTTACAAACTATCTGCCCAGTCCAAACTTGTCCAGGGCTTTCCTCCAAAGCAGGCTTTGCTCCTGTTGGTTCCTACCCAGGTATATATGTGCCCTCAGTTTTGCAAATTTGCAGTTTTCAAAATTCTTCCTATTCTTCCAAGGCCAGCAGCAGACTTGAAACCTTCTCCAGGAACCCCTGAAGCCTCCTGCAGCCCCTGCCCCATCTTGTCCTCTTCTATGCCTTCTGGACCCCTCTCAGGATGTGCTCCTTTACTGGAGGGACTAAGGTGAGTCAGGCGCACACATTCTGAAGAAGTCGTCATTCAGAGTCCTACACTGGGACCACTTTCTGCAGTCTTGTCTCATCTTAATCCCGACATAGTCCTTTGCTAAAGTCCCAACAGGCTGTAAATGTCTCCCGCAGTCAGGACTGCATCCTATGCATCTCTTTGTCCCTAGAGCCTACCCCAGTGCTGGTGCACAGCCCCAAGAAATGAGCAAGTGTGCTACAGCCTTCCCAGACTCTTCCAGGCTCAGCCCCAGGGCACAGGAGTTTACAGGCAGAGGGGCAAGCACCGGAAATGAACCGTGATAGTGGTCATCAAATATTATTTTCTAGCCAGGGGCGGTGGATCACACCTGTAATCCCAACACTTTGAGAGGCTGAAGTGGGAGGATCACTTGAGGCCCGGAGTTCAAGACCAGCCTGGGCAACATAGGGACACCTTGTCTCTGTTTAAAAAAAGTTAAAAATTAGCCAGGCATAGTGGCATGCACCTATGGTCCTAGCCACTCGGGAGGCTGAGGCAGGAGGATGGCTTGAACCCAAGAGGTTGAGGCTGCAGTGAGCTGTGATCACACCACTGCACTTCAGCCTGGGTGGCAGAGCGTGACCCCATCTCAAAAAAACCAAAAGATTATTTTCCACTTCAATTTGTGAGCACCGCACCAAACCCTGTCAGTGGATCACCTCTTACAATCCTCACATCAACTCTTTGAGGAAGGTGTTACTATTATTAGCCCCCCTTGTAATTGAAAAAAACTAAAGAGGTCAGTCCCATGTCCAGAGTCACATGACTGGTGAGGAGCAAGGCTGAGATTTGAACCCAGGTCTTTCCACACCCTGTGCTCCATGACGTGTCTATGGGAGCAGGGCCTGCCAGGGCCTGTGCATCTTCTATTTCTTTCTGTCCTCATTCCATCAACCCACTGAGCTCCTGCCAGGCGTGCTGTGTGGCAGCTGATTAGCCAAGGTTGCCCTGCACAGCTCCCAGCTCACTGGAGGGCGGGGCAGCCAGATTTCCCAGTCTGGCAAGAACACTGTGGGGTTTTGACTGCTGGATTTGGGTTCTGGGTTTTTGGACCCTGCATGGACAGAACAACACACTGGGAAGTATGAGGTCTACACCATGAATCACCATCTCTTAGCAGAGCTGAGGATAGGAGGACATGAGTTGCTCCATTCATTCATTCGCAACCATTCCTGAGCACGTCTTGGATGCCAGGCTCTTGCTGTGAAGGTGACAAAGACACCATGCATGAACACAAGAGGGTCCCTGTGGAGTATGGTGGCTCAGCCTTGGTACCTCTGACTCTTTGGGCTGGACAATCTTTGTTAGAGGGGTTGTCCTGTGTCTTGCAGGATTACAGCAGTGGCCTCTACCCACCAGATGCCAGTAGCACCCTCTCCTGGTTGTGACAACAAAAATGTCTCCAGTCATTGCCCAATGTCCCGTGAGGGCAGTGACAATCAGTGCTATCAGACCCATGGCAATCTCTTTATCCTTGATAGAGGCTGACATCCTGGCCCAGAGAATGCTCCCTTTCCTGGGCTGCAAGAAGCGGCTTAGGTTTCTTTGTGTTAAGGATGAGTCTGAACATGTGGGTTTTGTCCTCCTGACACCACAGAAGGGCCATGAAGATGAGGGAGCTGCAGAGACCCCAGCCCTGTCCCTGCTCCCCACTAACCCTTAGCCCCAGGGCTGCATCAGCCTCTTGGCCATCTTGGGCTCATGGGGCTGGGGCTAGGGAAGACAGAGGCAGGCGCTTTCAGAATGGCTGGGGAACTGAAGAGAGCAGCCCACAGATGGAAGGGTGGCACTCTTTACTCATGGGATTGAGGATCTGCCAAATGTCAGGCATTAGCCACTCAGCTCAGCAAAAGCTCCTAAGAGCCATTTGAGACGTTGCCCCCATTTTTCAGATACAGAAACTGAGGCTCAAAGGCATCGAAGCATTTGTCTGAGTTAACACAGTTTGTAGGATAGTATGTGAGTACCTTTCCGAAGTCCCACAACTGGTTAGTGTGGGAACCAGGATTCAAACTCTCTCCTCCCTTTCTGCCCTAGCCCAGGCCCTGGCTTGGGCCCACCTGCCCTGGGTCCATACCTCAGCTGTGTTTAGGATGCTGCTGCTGCAACATACAGGACTCTGGTGGCAGCAGGGGTAGGGGACAGCCAGGGTCCCCGGAACATCCGGGAATGAAGCCCTCACAAAAACTGGGACAGAGACAGTCCAGGGGAAGTGGTGGAAGAGGAGGAGGAGGAGGAAGAGGGAGTCAGGCAGCACTAGCCTTCCCCTGCCCTTTCTAGGGGCCAAGACAGCCTCCAAGTGACTCACCTCAGAGGGCTGAGGACTTCCCATTTCCTCCCCGAGGGCCTAGCACAGCCAGCTCTGGTGGAGGGTGGAGCCTGACTGCATACTTTCTGGGTTAACATCTGGTTTCTTTTAACTGGCTGTTCTTTGCTCACGTGCTCCTTGTCAAGGGTGCTGGGTATGTGCACACTGCCTATGTGACTTAGATCATTGGTTCTCAGCCAGGGGTGATTTTTCCTCCAGAGGACATCTGGCATGTTTGGAGACATTTTGGGTTGTCACACAGTGTGGGGTGGGTGCTACTGCCTTCCAGCGGGTAGGAGCCAGGGAGGCTGCTACGTATCCTACGATGCATAGCACCCGCAACAAAGAATCATCAGCGCCCAATGTCAAAAACACCAAGATTAAGAAACTCTGGTTTAGAGGTTTGAAGAAGTCCCATCTCCCCTACCTGCTTCCCTCACTTCCATTCCGCAGGGAGTGATGAAGTTACAGGACAAGTACAGGGTCTCACCAACCCCTCCCCTCCCTTGGGAATCCCATGATCCTATTTTCATTTGGGTTCTAAGCTAAAGCCAAAAGAAGGAATCTGGATAGAATTATCCCTCCATGGGCCAGCATGGTGGATCATGCCTGTAAGCCTAGCACTTTGGGAGGCCAAGGCAGGACGATTGCTTGAGGCCAAGAGTTAAAGACCAACCTGGCCAACATAGTAAGACCCATCTCTATTTCAAAAAAAAAAAAGAAAAAAAAGAAAAGAAAAAAGAGCCAGCGCCATGGTTCACGCCTGTAATCCCAGCACATTGGGAGACTGAGACGGGCAGATCACTTGAGCCCAGGAGTTTGAGACCAGTCTGACCAACATGGCAAAACCCTGTCTCTACTAAAAATGCAAAAAATTAACTGGGTGTGGTGGTGCATGCCTGTAATCCCAGCTCAGTGCAACCTCCGCCTCCTGTGTTCAAATGATTCCCCCACCTCAACCTCCCAGGTAGCTGGGATTACAGGCACGTGCCACCATGCCTGGCTAATTTTTTTGTATTTTTAGCAGAGACGGGATTTCACCATGTTGACCAGGCTGGTCTCGAACTCCTGACCTCAAGTGATCCTCCTGGATCATGGGATTCCCAAGGGAGGGGAGGGGCTGGTGAGATGCCGGGGGGCTGAGGAAGGAGAATCACTTGAACCAGGGAGGAGGAGGTTACAGGGAGCTGAGATCATACCACTGCACTCTAGCCTGGGTGACAGAGTGAGACCTTGTCTCAGAAAAAAGAAATACCCCTTCATGACCCCCATCCCCGCAGGCAGACCTCACAAAGGCCTTTTAGATGCACAGTACACACGTATTAATATTTACATATATACTAATATGTGTTTGTCCCTTATGCCGGGGTTTAGAGTGGGGAAGTGCGTGACTCAAGAGTGGGGCTTTCTGAGTAGGGCAAGAAGATCTCATCTGTGATATTACTACAGGTTTTCTAGGAAGGCCCCTGTCCTCTCAAATCCTCCAGGGCCATAGGCACATGACCGTGCCCAGTGAGAAATTCCACTTGTAGCCTCCTCACTCTAGGGGAAGGCCTTGTGCCTTATTGAAATGCAAATAGCACTTGGGTGTGAAGGCTGGTGAAGGCCCATAGGGGCATCTGGTGCTGTGGAATGTACCTTGGCTTTGGTGTTTGAAGGTCTGAGCCCTGGGCCTGACCCTGCCCTTACAGGTCAGGCGACCTTGGGCAAGTTGCTGAGCCTCTTTGAGCTTCGGTGGCCTCATCTGCAAAATGGGGATAGTAAGGCTAGCTACTTCACCAGCTTGTGGTGGGGTGCCATGAGTGCTGGGAACCGTAAAGGCACAGTGCAAATAGTCATGACTATCAGCCTCTCGGGCAGTTACACCGTGGTTTCACGCACACCTGGCTGAACCTATAGGAGAGCACGTTTCCCTTTGGGGGAGCACAGAGGCTTTGAAGGGAGGGTTAGGGAGGCTGGGGGTAGGCCTCAGCTTCCTTCTGTGACTGGTGGGTAGCATGGGGGCCTGGAGCCAGCTACCTCAGTTCAAATTCCAGTTCCCTGCAGGGCCGGGTGGCTCACACCTGTGATCTCAGTGGGAGGTCAAGATGGGAAGATTGCTTGAGCTCAAAAGTTCAAGACCAGCCTGGGCAACATGGAGAGACCTCATCTCTATTTTATAAAAAAGTTAAAAAAAAAAAAAAGGCTGAGCACAGTGGCTCACGCCTGTAATCCCAGCACTTTGGGAGGCCGAGGCAGGAGGATCACTTGAGGTCAGGAGTTCGAGGCCAGCCTGGTCAACATGGTGAAACCCCATCTCTACTAAAAATACAAAAAAATTAGCCAGGCATGGTGGCACGTGCCTGTAATCCCAGCTACCTGGGAGGCTGAGGTGGGGGAATCATTTGAACACAGGAGGTGGAGGTTGCACTGAGCCGAGATTGTGCCACTGCACTCCAGCCTGGGCAACAAAGCGAGTCTCAAAAAAACAAAAAACAAAAAACAAAAAAGCTCCAGCCCTCTCACTCACTAGCTGCCTGATCCTTAGGCAAATTATAATCTCTGTACCTCAGTTTTCCCAGGTATAATGTGGGAACAACAAGAGCTCTACCTCACAGGGTTAATGCGAGGACTTAATGAGCTAGTCCATGTAAAGTGCCTAGACCTCTTAAGCACTCAAAGGTTAGCTACAATTACTACTTATCTCAAGTTTGCCTTGGAGATGGGGGTAACATGAACCAAACAGTCCAGGACACATTTTGCAGCAGTGAAGGGGCAGAGGAAGCAAGATGGAGGGTGTCCTGTTCCCTCTCTCCGTCTCCCCAGGGAGATAACAGAGGTCCCACAGCTGGGGAGTACAAGGCAGGCAGCAGCACCAGCACCCAGCTAAGCCTTTTGTAAGAGGACCCACCTCCCAGCCACATAAGTGAGGCTGGCTGGGGCTTTCATGCTCTTTCCTGCCCATCAGGCTTCTTGTGACCCCGGGCTGACCTTCTCCAGCCCTGTGATTTCATCCCACCTTGCACATGCTGGACCAGGGCCTTTCTTGATGGTCAGGTGGAACTTCTGGTGGTCAGGGAGGACTCTTGGCAGGATACTGAGAGTACCAAGGTGGGGAGAACTTGTATGGGGCAGGGGGCATTGTGACACCTCTTTACAACACAATTCCTTCTGTCTTCCCAAGGAGACAGGAGGCCAGGGCTGGGGACTGACGTTTCAGGACCTGGAAGGGTCTTTCAACCTTGACACTGGCCCACTATGCTAGTCCCTCTTCCCACAAATGCATAGAACCCTAAAACTGTGGGCAGGAGGTGAAGGGAGAGAGATCATACTAATTATCCAGGTGCCTCCAGAAGTCCTAATATCCCCCCATGTCCCAATATCACTGTCAGGAAGGAAATGTACCCTGGCAACTCTTCATTCTATCTATCTATCTATCTATCTATCTATCTATCTATCTATCTATCTATCTATCATCTATCTATCAATCATCTATCAATCATCTATTTATCATCTATCTATCATCTGCCTGCCTTCCAAATTACAGAGATGAGTGGATGAATGGATGGGTGGACAGAGGAGTGGGAGGGTGGATAGACAGGTAGATGGACTGGGTTGGTGGAGAGACGGCGGATGGGCCAACCCTTGTGATTTGAGCCCTGCTCATCTCCTTAGCCTCATCTCTTGCTGTCTTTCCCTCACTCTGTATGCAGTAGCTAGTTTCTTAGACATGCCCCACTCTCTCCCCTCTGAGGCTTTCCATATGCCATTCCTTCTCGTGGACTGCTTTGAACAGGGGATTGGGAGATAAAGGGATGGATGAACAGGTGGATAGACAGATGGCTGAATAGGAGTGACCATGTGTGAGTGGATGGATGGATGGATGGATGGATGGATGGATGGATGGATGGTCAGTAAATGGACAGATGGTGATGGCTGTGGTATAGAGGAGTGCAGGCCCAGGAGTTAGAATGCCTGAGCTTGAATTCTGGCTCTACTATTTTACTAGTGTGTAACTTTGGGAAAATCAATCGACATCTCTATGCTTCTGTTTTCTCATCTGTAAAATGGGTAAAGACCCTACCTAATAGAGTTGGGCGAAGCACTTAGGATAGTGCCTGGCACAGAGTAAGCACTGAGCAAGCATCAGCTATGATTATGTGTGGGTGGGTAATTGGATTGATGGGTGGGTGGCTGAATGGGCTGTCTTGTCCCCATCTTCAGAAATCAGCCTCCCTACCTCCCTAGGGTCCTGTCTCCCCAATACCACACTTGGTAGGCAGCTTCCAGGAGTAGTGTCAGAAATCCCACATGTAGGAGTGACATGGGCTTCTCCCTGGGTTGAGGGGAAGGAGAGAGTTCCAGGGGGAGGTAGGTAGAGCTATTGGGTGCCTTCCTGCCACACCAGCTTGGGCTGGGCCCGGAATTATTTGTTTTTTTCCTGGCCCTGAGTCAACACTGACAAGATGGACTTTGGGGCCAAAGGCAGACTGGAAATTGGGGTGTTGATGACTTGTGTGTTGTGCCTAGATCTCACACCCTGATGGTAATGACCCCTAATTTCTAAACAGGCTGGGAGGGACCAGGAGAGAAGGAGAAGGAGCAGCACAGTATTAATCGGGCTTCCCCTGCCAGAGCCTCTGACCGGCAATCTCCAAGCGCTCTGGGGTGGGTGGAGTCTTGTTTGGAAGACTGGGGACATGGCGTTCTGGGCAGAGTGGCCAGCATCTCTGCATCTGGGGACAAATGGCCTGAAGGAGCTATCTGGAGGGAGCCCAGGGGTCTGGGTGCGGGTTTGGGGGAGCCATGGCTTAGCACACACTGTACTTTGTTTCAGCCAAAGTGGGGTGAGGTTCTGGTCTGATAAGTGGGAGAACTGGGCGACCTGAGACGAGTCCTGTCCCCTCTGCAGGCTCAGGGTCTTATGTGTATCATGAGGACACTGGGTCCCTCCACCTTGGATACTTGATGTCCAAGGTGGGGAGAACTTCTGTGGGGCAGGAGGCATTGACATTTGGTGGTAGGCCCCTGCCAGCAATGTACCCAGCCCAGGCCATGTCACCCTCACTGTGGGGAGCTCGAGAGGAGGCAGTGGCTGGGGAGATTGCCTTTAGGAAGTCCTGGCCAGATGAGCCATAGCTGCCTTATTTCACTGATAAATTGCATAATGGTTAAGATCATGACCTCCAGACCCACTCTGCCTGGGTTTCAAATCCCAGCTCTGCCATTTCTCGGCTGTGTGACTTCCACAAATTACCTAACCTCTCTGTGCCTCAATTCCTAATCTGCAAAATGGAGATGATAATAGAATTTACCCTGAAGGCTTATGAGGACTTTGTGAGCTTAGAGCAGCGCCTACTACCTGGTAGATGCTGTGATTTATGTTATAATTTCTAAACCCTGATAACTCCTGATTCAATCCTGCCTCCTGGAGTACCTCCTTCTCTGACTTTCCTGCCAACTCCAGGGATGACCTCATTTCATGCATCATCAAAGTCCCTGGAATGTAAGGGCTGTGGCCCATACCCCACAGTGCCCAGTGGGTGTTTGGGAAGAACGAAGAGAATCATGGAGACTCAGGGCTGACTTGGAGCACAGAAGGACTCTCTAACCACCCCCACACCTTTCACACACAGCCTCCTCTCCTGCCTTCTCTGCTCTTAAGGTGCAGGTTAATGGTTTTAAGCCTTGCCCTAAATAGGCCTGGTTATCTGGACATTCTCTCCACCCCTCTTTACCTGCTGTGTAATTTGGACAAATTACTTAATCTCTCTGATCTTTACTTGTTTGTCCTTTGTTGGACCTCAAGTACACAGGGCTGAGTTATTCATACTCCTTGCTTAGCGATGCATTATCATCACTGGTCCTCCTCTCTTCTTGTGTTAATTTTTCTCCTTATCTCCATTTTCCAACCACACTTCCCACCCACCCAAGCCAAAGGCAACCATCTGAATATGCTTAATGAGTATCTTCTTGTTCATATGTGTTATTGCAAAATATATATTGTTGTTTTATATGCAGGTAGTTTTCATTTGCATAAGTGATATTGTGTGTTTTGGGTCTCGTTCTGTTGTTTACTTGTGGGACTCCCTGCTGTTGGTGTTGCCACTTAAGCACTTCCAGCTGCTGCGTCGTCCTGCACGGAGTGCACCCACCCCATTTTACCTGTCTACTCCCCTGGAGGTGGACCCGCAGCTGCCTCCAGCTCCCCAATACTTCAATGAGGTCACATCCATGCACCCTTCCGGACCTGTGTGAAAGATTCTTTGGGGCACATTCCTAAGAGCGAGTTGATTGGTAATGGAGTCTAAGTAAGCATCATTTGAAGTCTTCTTTATCCATCCATAAAATGAACATATGGGCCTCTCCTTCGCAGGGCTGATATGGCTGTAGTGGGTTCTGTGACTGACACAGAGAAGAAGCCCAGCCAATGACACAATGACAGGTGTAGCTGCTGGTCCCTCCAGGTACCAGAGAGAGGGGAAGACAAGCTGCTTTTCAGGCAAGCTGACATCCCACATCTCTTTTTTTTTTTTTTGAGATGGAGTCTAGCTTTGTCGCCCAGGCTGGAGTACAGTGGCACAATCTCGGCTCATTGCAAACTCCACCTCCCGGATTTAAGTGACTCTCCTGCCTCAGTATCCCGTGTAGCTGGGATTACAGGCGCGCACCACCACACCCAACTAATTTTTGTATTTTTAGTAGAGACGTGGTTTCACTGTGCTGGCCAGGCTGGTCTCAAACTCCTGACCTTGTGATCCGCCTGCCTCAGCCTCCCAAAGTTCTGGGATTACACTCATGAGCCACTGCACCTGGCCTGAGCCACTGCTCCCAGCCGATGTCCCACAACTTGAATTGGAACTTTGAGCTCTGAATTTACCCAGGCCTCAAATCCCAGTTCAAAATTTGATCTCCAGAACGTGTGAGGCAGGTGTGGGACTGTGTGATTTCTTGAGGCTCTACATAGCTGAATGGTAGGACCTCCCATAGCCTGAGCACAGAGCCTGACACAGAGGAGATGCCGTGCCCAAGAAAAGCTCGCCACGCTCCCCTGAAACATTTCTCCCATTCCTGACCCCTCTTTCCTCAGAGCTGGAAGCAGCCTCCTCACACAGGAGGGAAAAGACAGCCTCATTTGCTGTTCTTCCTCTGTCCTGTCAGCCAACAAGCATTTTAAACAGATGTGAAACCACACCTGAGTATTAGACGCCACCATCCCATTGTACAGATGGAGAAACTGAGGCACGGGAAGGCTCATGGTCTCACAGGAGTTTAGTGGCAGAGGTGGCACTAGAATCCACATCTCCAGGCCCCCCTGCCCTCTGCTCTAGGGCTTTTTATTTTATTTTATTTGTATTCTACAACAATGCCTCTCAAATTTTAATTTGCATAAGAACCACCAGGGAATCTTGCTAATTCTGATTCTAAGGCTTTTCAAAAAAAACAAAATGGGCCAGGCACGGTGGCTCACGCCTGTAATCCCAGCACTTTGGGAGGCCAAAGTAGGTGGATCACTTGAGGCCAGGAGTTCAAGACCAGCCTGGCCAACATGATGAAACCTCGTCTCTACTAAAAATACATAATTTAGCCAGGCGTAGTGGTGGGTGCCTGTAATCCCAGCTACTTGGGAGGCTGAGGCACAAGAATCGCTTGAACCTGGGAGGCAGAGGTTGCAGTGAGCCAAGATTGTGCCACTGCACTCCAGCCTGGGTGACAGAGTGAGACTCTGTCTCAAAAACAAACAGACAAACAAACAAAAATGCATTCCATGTTAAATTATGTTATTTTTATTTGTTGAGTTTTAAGTTAAAACAAATGATAGAGCAACAGGACACATCACTAAATAGTTTTTAAAAACTCGTATGTGGCCAGGCGCAGTGGCTGAAGCCTGTAATACCAGCATTTTGGGAGGCTGAGGTGGGTGGATCACTTGAGGCCAGGAGTTCAAGACCAACCTGGGTAACATAGTGAAACCTCATCTCTGCTAAAAAATACAAAAATTAGCTAGGTGTGGTGGCATGCACCTGTAGTCCCAGCTACTTGGGAGGCTGAGGCAGGGGGATTGCTTGAACACAGGAGGCGGAGGTTGCAGTGAGCTGAGACCACACCACTGCACTCCAGCCTGGGCGACAGAGAGAGACTCTGTCTCAAACAAACCAACCAACCAACCAACAAACAAACAAACAAAAAAACCCAAAAAATCCATAAGTAATCTTGATATTCTAGCTGGACCATCTTCATAGTTCTGTTCCCTTCCAATCCCTGGCCATTCACAAATATATATTTATGGCCATAATCTACAAAGAATTTTTATTTTATTTTATTTTTGCTTTTTGTACTTAATCCATTTTTTAAAATGTAGACACAATCACTTGTGCACACACACATTGTTTCAGATTGTGGGATATGTTTTACCATGGGATGTTTTTACCTGGCCTGCAAGGTAACCTTGTAGACACCTGCCCCACCCTGTCTCCCAGGTCTCAATGGAATTTTCCTTCTTGAGGTCCTTTGTTGAATTGACACTGCTCTTCTGCAGCCTCTCATGGTCTCTGTTGTGTTTTTGCTGTTCTCTGTTTAGCATCTCCATGTCCAAAGCAGGGTAGGGAGCTTTGTCTACCTACAAAGCAGGGGAAGGAGCATACAGGTACTGAGCACCTACCATGAGCTGGACCCTCTGCTGAGCACCTTACCCCACTCTTTCACTGAATCTCTAACAACTTGTCTTTTACAGATGAACCAACTGAGACTCAGAGAGGTGGTAACTCTGCAAGTTCACACCCTTGAGAAGTAGCAGAGCCAGGATTCGGACCTAGTCTGCAGTCAAGGATCTTCCCCACAGTATCATAATCCCATCAAAGAGCCCATGGATGAAAAGGAAAATGAGTTCCTTCCCAGCACTCCCTGAACAAACAGGGCAGACCTCAGATCCCTACACCACAGGCACCAGCTACTCGAGAATCTCCAAGCCCCATCTTGGGATGTGTAGGAGTCCAGCCATCCAGAGCCCCTCAACCTGAACCCCTCTTCTTGAATGCACCCAGCCCAGAGGAAAGCAGAAGTCACCGGGATTGAAGCCCACCCTCCC
>NW_012103142.1:9883550-9886884 GCF_000951045.1 Mandrillus leucophaeus | reverse complement strand
GATTCTCCTGCCTCAGCCTCCAGAGTAGCTGGGATTACAAGCATGTGCTATCACACCCGGCTAATTTTTGTATTTTTAGTAGAGATGCGGTTTCACCATGTTGGCCAGACTGGTCTCCAACTCCTGACCTCAGGTGATCCACCCGCCTTGGCCTCCCAAAGTGTTGGGATTATAGGCATGAGCCACCGCTCTCAGCCTCTTTTTTTTTTTTTTTTTTTTTTTGAGACAGAGTCTCACTCGGTCACCGAGGCTGGAGTGCAGTGGTGCGATCTCAGCTCACTGCAACTTCTGCCTCCTGGGTTCCTGTGATTATTATGCCTCAGCCTCCCGAGTAGCTGGGATTACAAGCATGTTCCACTATGCCCAGCTAGTTTTTGTATTTTTAGTAGAGATAGAGTTTCGTCATGTTGGCCAGGCTGGTCTCAAACTCTTGACCTCAGGTAATCCACCCACCTTGGCCTCCCAAAGCGCTGGGATTCCAGGCATGAGCCACCGCGCCCGGCCACCCTTCCTTTCTTCCTAGGAAATGTCCCACAGACTAACAACTCTGCTCTGTTTTCACCACCAGCACACACATCCTGGCCCCTGTCCCTTCCTGCTTATATCAATTAACCAACTAGCTAACCAGTTAAC
The DNA here is from genome assembly GCF_000951045.1 of Mandrillus leucophaeus. Taxonomy (NCBI): domain Eukaryota; kingdom Metazoa; phylum Chordata; class Mammalia; order Primates; family Cercopithecidae; genus Mandrillus; species Mandrillus leucophaeus. Next base: position 9,886,251 of record NW_012103142.1, on the reverse strand, counting down.
CCATCAATTAGCCCCTCAGCCTGTGCGCTCTCCTTCCCATACATCATCCATCCAGTTGTTAGATGAACATTCTTAAAACATAGCTGTTACTACGAAGCCTTGCCTGCTCAGAATCCCATACAGCATTCTGATAGCCACTGACTTTAGGACAGAGCTTCTCCAATGTTATCATGCACCTGAATCCTATGGGGACCTTGTTCAAACACAGATTTTCTGCTGGGTAGTTCATCTGCTCACTGAATCTCAAAATGACCTCAATAGCCCATTTTGCAGATGAACAAACTGAGGCTCAGAGAGGTTGCCCAAGGTCTGGGATGAGGCCCTAGATTCTGCATTTCTTTTTGTTTGTTTGTTTTTGAGACAGAGTCTCGCTCTGTCCCTAAGGCTGGAGTGCAGTGGTGCAATCTCTGCTCACTGCAATCTTCACCTCCCCGGCTCAAGCTATTCTCCTGCCTCAGCCTCCCGAGTAGCTGGGATTACAGGCGCCCACCATCGTGCCCGGCTCATTTGTGTATTTTTAGTGGAGACAGGGTTTCATAACGTTGACCAGGCTGGTCTCGGTCTCCTAATCTCAAATGATCCACCCGCCTTGGCCTCCCAAAGTACTGGCATTACAGGCGTGAGCCACAGCACCCTGCCAGGATTCTGCATTTCTAGTAAGATCCTAGGAGGTACCGATGTTGTCGGTTCATGGACCACATTGAATTGCTAGGATCAAACCAAACTCTCCTGCCTCGTTACTTTTCCTTTAATTTTTAAATAGGAAACAAATTTACCTGGTGTAAAACACTTTTTTTTTTTTGAGATGGAGTCTCGCTCTGTCGCCCAGGCTGGAGTGCAGTGGCTGTATTTCGGCTCACTGCAAGCTCCGCCTCCCGGGTTTACGCCATTCTCCTGCCTCAGCCTCCCGAGTAGCTGGGACTACAGGCGCCCATCACCACACTCAGCTATTTTTTTGTATTTTCAGTAGAGACAGGGTTTTACTATGTTGGCTAGGCTGGTCTGGAACTCCTAACCCCAGGTGATCCACCCTCCTCCGCATCCTAAAGTGCTGGGATTACAGGCGTGACCCACCACGCCCAGCCACTACTTTTATTAGTTTTTTAATGTAACTTTCTGAGGTTTCTCTGTGCCAAAAGAAACAAATAAGATCATGTTTACTCTGCCCTACCTCCTGCCCTTGACAAAAGGTAGCACACTATACCGTTTGGCGTGTTGGCTCACACCTGTAATCTCAGCACTTTGGGAGGTTGAGGCGGGCAGATCACTTAGAATTTGGCTAAGTTTATCAGTTTATCTTAGAGATAACTGGACACAGCTAGCAGATAGCTGACTCACTTGTATTTAGGGTTGCATTATGATAATTTTTTTTTTTGGAGACGGAGTCTCGTTCTGTCGCCCAGGCTGGAGTGCAGTGGTGTGATCTCAGCTCAGTGTGCAACCTCCACTTCCCAGGTTTAAGTAATTCTTCTGCCTCAGCCTCCCGAGTAACTGGGACTACAGGTGCACGCCGCCACGCCGGCTAATTTTTTGTATTTTAGTAGACACAGGGTTTCACCGTGTTGCCCAGGCTGGTCTCGAACCCCTGAGCTTAGGCAGTCCACCTGCCTCAGCCTCTCAAAGTGCTAGGATTACAGGCGTGAGTCACCACGCCTGGCCAGGGTTGCATTTTTATTCCATTGTGTGGATAGGATGTGGCATTGTTTGTTTGTTTATTTATTTATTTTTGAGACAGGGTTTCGTTCTCACCCATGCTGGAGGGCAGTGGCATGATCTAGGCTCACTGCAACCTCTGCCTCCTGGGCTTAAGTGATTCTCCCACCTTAACCTCCCAAGTAGCTGGGACCACAGGCATGTGCTACCACGCCCGTCTAATTTTTTTTTATTTTTGGTAGAGATGGGATTTTGCCATGTTGGCCAGGCTGGTCTCAAACTCCTGGCCTAAAGTGATTAGCCCATCTCGGCCTCCCGAAGTGCTGGGATTACAGGCATGCACCATGGCACCCAGCTGGCTATAGTTTATTTCAATTTAACCATTCACCTTTTGGTAGACATTTGGTTGATTCCCATTTTTCCAGTTGGCCTTTTTTTTTTTTCTTTTGGACGGAGTCTCACTCTGTCGCCAGGCTGGAGTGCAGTGGCGTGATCTCAGCTCACTGCAACCTCCACTTCCCAGGTTCAAGCAATCCTCCTGCCTCAGCCTCCCAAGTAGCTGGGACTATGGGCACATACCACCATGCCCAGCTTTTTGTAATTTTAGTAGAGACAGGGTTTCACCATGTTGGCCAGGATAGTCTTGATCTCTTGGCCTCATGATCCATCCGCCTCAACCTCCCAAAGTGCTGGGATTACAGGTGTGAGCCACCGTGCCCAGCCTCAGCTGGCTTTTTCTTTTTCCTTTTTTTTTTCTGAGACAAAGTCTCGCTCTTGTCCGCCAGCCTAGAGTGCAATGGCGCCATCTCAGCTCACTGCAACCTCCACCTCCTGCTTTCAAGCGATTCTCCTGCCTCAGCATCCTGAGTAGCTGGGATTACAGGTGCCTGCCACCACGCCCGGCTAATTTTTGTGTTCTTAGTAGAGACAGGGTTTCACCATGTTGGCCAGGCTTGTCTCGAACTCCTGACCTTAGGTAATCTGCCTGCCTCGGACTCCCAAAGTGCTGGGATTACAGGCATAAACCACTGCGCCTGACTCTTTTTTT
>NW_012103142.1:9880526-9882250 GCF_000951045.1 Mandrillus leucophaeus | reverse complement strand
AGACGGAGTTTCACTCTTGTTGCCCAGGCTGGAGTGCAATGGCGTGATCTTGGCTCACTGCAACCTCTGCCTCCCAGGTTCAAGCGATTCTCTTGCCTCAGCCTCCCTAGTAGCTGGGATTATAAGGACATGCCACCATGCGTAGCTAATTTTTTATATTTTTGGTAGAGATGGAGTTTCACCATGTTGGTCAGGCCAGGCTCAAACTCCTGACCTCAGGTGATCCACCTGCCTTGGCCTCCCAACATGCTAGGATTATAGGCGTGAGCCACCGTGCCTGACAATGTTAGATTTCCTGAGTGTGACAGTTGTATTGTGGCCATGTAGGAGAATGTTCCTACTCTTAGACAATCGATGCTGAAGTACTGGGGGAGGCTAAGAAATGGGCCACAGTATCTACAACTTCCAAGCTTCAGCAAAATGAAAAGGAAAAGAATCCGAGAGAGAGAGAGAGAGAGAGAGAGAGAGAAAGAGAGAGACAGAGAGAGAGAGACAGAGAGAGAGAGAGAGAGAAAACAATTGGTGAATCCAGGGAGAAGGGTATACAGGTGGTCATTGTACAATTCTTTTAAGTTCTCTGAAGGTTTGAAATGTTTCAGAATGAAAAGTTGAGGAAAAACACCTTTCGTGTAAGATCTGGGGGAAATTGAGGGGAAATGTGGCAGTGGGCCCAGTCCCCAGGAAGCTCAGGAGAAATAGCAACTTGCACCAGCCTGTGGCCCCTCCTGCCCGGAAAACATCAAACTCCACCCACTTGGCCTGCACCTCTGCTTTCAGCATCTTCAGGCAGGCTCTCCCCATCCTCATCAGAGGAAACTTCCCCCATGGATAGCCCCCCCTGGCTTGGTTAGGATGGTATCTCAAGTGCCTTAAAGTACCACTGCTTGTCTCCCTGGAGAGTGAACCCAACCCTAAGTGGGCTCTACCCACTTCAGGTTTTTAAAAATTATATTCACTTAACTTCACAGAAAAAAAAGAATGTGGACCAGGCGCGGTGGCTCATGCCTGTAATCTCAGCACTTTGGGAGGCCGAAGCCGGCGGATCACGAGGTCAGGAGTTCCAGACCCGCCTGGCCAATATGGTGAAAACCTGTCTCTACTAAAAATACAAAAATTAGCCGGGCGTGGTGGTGCACGCCTGTAATCCCAGCTACTCGGGAGGCTGAGGCAGGAGAATCGCTTGAATCCGGGACCGGGAGGTTGCGGTGAGCCGAGATCGCGCCACTGCACTCCAGCCTGGGCAATGGAGTAAGACTCCGTCGAAAGGAAAAAAAAAGAAAAGAAAAAGAAAAAGAATGTGACGTACAAGCACAGAATGCCAAGATTTCGTCATTCCACATCCCTGTCAATGAGGATGTTTTTCCACCCTCGTCATCAGATTGGTATATTAGTTTGTCATTTTCTTGCTTTTCCCAGCTTACTTTTCTCTTATGGGCACTTCCTGATGTTCCCCGAAGTCTCACGTCCCCACATTTTTGAGGGGCTATAGGATGCCGTGGCGTGCTCGCTTTGGCCATCCATGTCCCTCGTGTTGGACACTAGAGCTGTCCACATGTACCCATACTGACCTGGTCACGAATCGCCTTGAGAGGCTGGGAACTCACCCGCCTCCTTCCCCGGACTAGGGGGAAGTAGGGTGAAGGAGGCGTGCCGGGAGGGAACCTGGGGGAGGGGTGGCCCGTCTCCCAGGCTGGGCGTGGGCCGGGCGAGGTCCCCAGCCCACC
>NW_012103142.1:9874014-9880311 GCF_000951045.1 Mandrillus leucophaeus | reverse complement strand
GCTCCATTCTGGCCCATGGCCTGCTTTGGGGAATAAAGTTTTGTTAGAACATAGCCAACTATGCCCTTCATTTACATATGGTCTATGGCTAGAGTCTGTCTCTTATACACATCTAGATGTGTATAAGAGACAGGTCGCCCGGTGCGCGGGCGGGGAGGACGGCGGGGGACATGGCCTGGTAGAGTCCCCTGGGGAGACCGTGCGGAGTTCAGTCCGGGGCAGGGCAGGGCAAGGGAGGGAAGGTCCTTCCCTGGCGCCCGCGCGGGCTGCGGCAGCATGAAAAAGAACCAGACCGTGCAGGGCACCTTCAGCAAACTCTTCGGGAAGAAGCACACCACCAGCCCCAGCACCTCCCTCTACGCCACCAACCCGCCCTGGATCTTCACCCAGGAGGCCCCGGAGGAGGGGACCAGGGGCTTCGGTGAGTGCTCCGGAGACGAAGGGCGCTAGGGCAGGGCCGGCGGCGCTGTCTCCTGGAGGCGCGGAGGGGAGGGACACGTTGGAACCTGCGGACTGGCCAAGAGCAGCCGCCGGGCAGGAGAGGAGGCGTCGCACCGGGGTGTCTGGGAAGGGACGTGCGGTGAGAGAGGTGCGGGAAAAGAGGGGACCCCCCCACCACGGGTAGGTGGGAGAACTTTGCCGCCCCTACCTCTGACCCCAGGCCCTCCTTGGAGGTGTTTAATTCCCCACTTGGCGAATCCGATGCTTGTGTTACTGTTAGCGGGACGGCTTCCGGAGGTTTGCGGTATCTCCCCCGACCCCCACCGCTACAACACCCCCATTCTGGCTGAAGCAAAAGTTTTCCTGGAGAATGGGGGCTAAGGAGCATTCTCCTCCCTCACCCTTTGCACTCCCTGTTTCCCCAGCCCACGTGGCAGAGAGGGGGCTGCTCTCTGGGTGCTCACAAACTTGGCTCTGGCTAGGTGAGGCCCAGGAAAAAACAACAGGCGCAGCTGCTACCAGGTTACCAGCCTGTTTGTGACACCAAGTCACTTATTGGGGCCACAGGCTCCTGCCAGGTCAACCTGGGACCTGGGCTGTCTCTGGGCTAACACCGAGGAGCCAGAAATGGGACAGTGGAGGCCAAGGAACCCCCTCCCTGACTGCCAGCTGCCGCTGACCCCGGAATCAGACTGGTGTGTCTCTGCAGGCCTCTAAAAACATCGCCCTGGCTTATCCCCAGGCTCTGGCTGTGGGTCACCTTATCATTGCCTCATTTTGCAATCTGTATTCTCTATAACTAGGGGAAACCAGCGGCTAGAGACAGAAATCCATTTCTTGTGTATGACATGTGACTCTGGAACCCCCAGGTTGGGGGGGGGGTGGCTTCTAGGCCCAAGGAAGGACACCCATCACTGCTTAAGCTTGCCTGCCTTCATTCTCACCATATTATCTTCACTGATCTTTATAGCCACTGTGCTGGGACCCACAGTGGATGTCATAGCCTTGGTGCCTGCTGTTGGACTCAGTTCAGCACCCAGGTTGCCACAGCCAGGACACAAGGCACCGTGGATACAGCCAGGACACAAGGCACCGTGGATAGGAGCAGGAAGGGCAAAGTGTTGCCTCTTCCTGGCACAGGGATCTCAGATCCGGAGTGAACAGAACTAACCATATGCCATTTAGTCCTTTCTGAGCCTTTGCTATAAACGATTATTAAGCATAAAAGCAGAGAAGAGAGATGACCTCTGAGTGAAACTAGCATTCAAGCTGAGAGGAAAGGGCATTCCTGGCAAAACAAATAGTAGAAGCAAAGACCAGGAGGAGCAGGGCAAGTGGAGGCATGGTGTAGGCACTCCCAGACACAGGTGTGCGGGAAAGTGCCTGTGAGCCAGGACACTTCTTTCCCTCTCAACGGAGGCACCATGGAAAGAGCATTTATCATTCCCTTCTTAGGTGCAAGATGCCATTCTAAAATCTTTGTGTTACAGATTCATTGAAATCTCATCTGGAGTCTGGCACTATTATTATCATTCCTGTTTGACAGATGAGGAGACTGAGGCACGGGGAGGTTAAATAATATGCCCAAGATCACACAACTTTCAATGCTGGAGGCAGCATTTTTCTAAGTCCACAATTTAATGATTTTTAGTAGACTGTTTACACAGAGTTGTGCAACTATCACCACCATCTGGTTTTAGAACATTTCCATGACCTCCAAAATCTCCCTTATGAGGCAGAACCAATATTTGAACCCAGGCAGTCAGGCTCCAGAGATCACACTCTTAGCGGGTTTGCTGAATTAACTCTGCAGAGGAAGGCGATCCAATGGTGAATTTTACTTGAGGGGCATCTATGTGGAAAATACCACACACACACCCCCTTCCTCCCTCAAGGGGAGGCCTCAGCCATGCCTCTCAGCCACTTCTGCATTTTGCCTAGGCTGTGCAGGCTGCTAGTGGGCATCAGCACCTCTGGTGAGGGAAGAGGGCCTGGTCCCCTGTCACCTCCAGCCAGCTGCTGCCCTCATCAGCCTGGGCAGAGCTGGAGCCCAAAGGACAGCTCCTCCCGTTCCTCAAGGCAGGGCTGGGCCTCCAGCTGACTCAGCTTGGTCTTGCCTGCACAGGGAGTGGTGGAAAACATCATGCGTCCAGCAGAACAGCGCCCCAGTGTTTCCGGGGTGTTCCCTGGGGTGCCACTGGGCGTGGCAGAAGTCCTCCTCCCTGCTCTGCTTGGAGTTAGGGAGAGGAGGGACCAGTGTTGGGGATTCTGTGATGGGATGCAGGTGCAGCCCTGACTTGGCATCCTGTCTCTGTCAATACGTGGGGCTGAGCACTCTCTGGGCCTCAGTTTTTTCTTCTGTTAAAGGGGATAGTGTCCAGGCTGCCTGCAGGGTAACTGCCTGAAGCAGTATTTATGGCAGTGCTTTGAAAAGCATTAAAACGAAAAACTCTAAAGCAGAGTGTCCAATCTTTTGGCTTTCCTGGGTCACATTGGAAGAAGAATTGTCTTGGGCCACACAAAATACACTGACACTAATGACAACTGATGAGCTAAAAAACAAAACAAAAAAATGCAAAAAAAAAAAACGCCTCATAATATTTTAAGAAAGTTCACAAATTTGTGTTGGGCCACCAGTTGGACAAGCTTGCTCTAAAGCAAGGATTGGCACATTACAGTCCTGGCTCCATTCTGGCCCATGGCCTGCTTTGGGGAATAAAGTTTTGTTAGAACATAGCCAACTATGCCCTTCATTTACATATGGTCTATGGCTAGAGTTGAGTAGCTACAAAAGACCTCATGGCCTGCAAAGGCTAAAATATTTACTATTTGGCCCTGCACAGAAAAAGTTTACTGGCCCCTGCTCCAAGGCATGATTTATTACTGTGAGATCATTCCCAGCATGGAGCACTTCCTGCCCCTGCCTGCTTCAGCTCCTCTTGCTAACACTGTAGACTAGAGGAAACTGAGCCATGACAAGGCTATTTCAAATGTCTCACAGAGAGTGGGATTAGAGTTCCATAGGGCCCCTGAGTCTGTGACATTCCCCTTGAGCCTGGGGTGAGATGCTGGCGATATCCAGCCCTTGGAGAACAGGTGGTGGAATGGCAGGGAGAAAAATCAATGTAGGGATGTGTAAGGGAATGAAGCAGTAATCAACCGTTTGCTCTGTGGTTGCAGCCATGTAAAAATCTGTTTGCACAAGGGTAGGCTGGGTACAGAGGGTAAATGCAAACAGTCATGTGAGGGTGGTGACGAGAAAATTTTTCTTTACAGAATTTCTCTAATATGTATTCCAGCAATTAGGAGGCCTTCACTGAATACATTTGCAATCCTAACGAAGTCTTCTGCCCTCTCCCAGCCCAAGCAAGGCCACACGATTGTGTGTGTGTTTTTTTTTAAATGCATGAGAAAGCAGAGATGTGGATCTTTGCAAATCCCAAGATAAGGGACTGGGCTGCTACTGGAGACAAAGCTGCCAGTCACTCAGGACTCCTCCCTTGCGTCTTGGATTAACTGAGCCAAGATTCTTTATCTACCACCACTGCACCCGCCACCAGCAATGGGACACCCTTGTTTGCTAGAGGACTCTCTTTCCTGCCCTGTTCCTCTAAATGGGACGGCTCACAGCTACCGCAGACATTTATTTGAAATGCAGATTCTGGGCCAGGCGCAGCGTCTCACGCCTGTAATCCCAGCACTTTGGGAGGCTGAGGCAGGTGGATCACGTGAGCTCAGGAGTTTGAGACCAGCCTGAGCAACATGGCAAGACCCTTTCATCTCTATTAAAAATACAAAAATTAGCCAGGCTTGGTGGCATGTGCCTGTAGCTGCAGCTACTCAGGAGGCTGAGGCGGGAGGACTGCTCGAGTTCAGGAGGCAGAGGTTGCAGTAAGCCAAGATCGCGCCACTGCACTCCAGCCTTGGTGGCAGAGCGAGACCCTGTTTCAAAACAGAAAACAAAAACCAAAACAACCCCAGCACTTTGGGAGGCCAAGGCAGGAGGATTGCTTGAGCCTGGAAGATAGAGGCTGCAGTGAGCTATGATGGCGTCACTGCACTACAGCCTGGGTGGCAGAGCGAGATCCTGTCCTCCCCACTTCAAAAATAATTAATTAATTTCAGATTCCTAGGGTCCCACCTCAGGCACAGGAAGTCAGAATCTCTGGGCTAGGGTCTGGGCTCTGGGGGTTTTTTGAGACGGAGTCTCACTCTGTTGCCAGGCTGGAGCGCAGTGGCACAATCTCGGCTCACTGCAACCTTCTGCCTCCTGGGTTCAAGCGATTCTCCTGCCTCAGCCTCCCCGGCCCACGCCACCACACATGGCTATTTTTGTATTTTTAGTAGAGACGGAGTTTCACCGTGTTGGCCAGGATGGTCTCTTGACCTCTTGATCTGCCCACCTGGGCCCCCCAAAGTGCTAGGATTTACAGGCGTGAGCCACCGCGCCCAGCCTTTAGGCTCTGGGTTTTTAGCCAGCTTCAGGGGAATTGTTTTGTGCAGGAAGATATGAGAATCCTGGTATTTCCTTCCCCACATGAAGCAAGGCTATTCTCTTTCCCTTTAGGACTCCCTGCAGGCCACATGGTAGGTTCTACATAAATATGGAAAGAATGTGGCCAGCTCCTTATCGGGAGGACCCTAGTGCCCTCTGGTGTGGCTGCAGTTTCTGGTGTTCCTGTTCCCTGGGTCTCCTGGCCCTGTGCTTCAGGTCCTGCTAAAGGGTGGGAAACTCCCACTTCTTACCCCTGGAGCCAGGTGCTGAGCACTTATTTCCCCCCAGGGCCAGGCTGGCACCAGCCTACCAACTTTTGTTTACTCCTGTCCCCTGGAGGTGTGCTGTGGTTTGCCAGCAGTCCAGTGCACACATATACACCCTCGGCTGCCCCATTATATAAGCTTCTCTTGTCACTCTAGTTCAACTTCAGAAAGCCAGGCCTGCCCTTGACCCCTACAGACCAGCTACAAGGTGCCCCTTCTCTCCTAGCCAATAGAGTAATGACAGTAATGCAATTATTATCACCAGACTCTGGAGTAAAAGCTTTGTACGTCTTCTCAGTTGAGGAAACAGACTCAGAAGGAAGGCTTAGATAGGTGAAATGACTCAGTCATTCCAGTCCGGTGTAGCTCAAACATCGAAGTGCATCCAGTCATCTGGAATCTTGTTAAGATTAGATTTGTTTCGGTAGTTTCGGGATGAAGGGAGAGTCAGCATTTCTCACAAGTTCTGGGGTCTGCACACTGAGTGGCAAGTCCTAGCTTGGAAGAAGAGGGCCCTGTTCACTCTGCTCCTCCCTCTTAGTCCCCACATGCAGGGTTGTGGGGGGCGGCGCCCAAGACTCCTTTTCTGTTCCCTCCTCCTCTACTCTGTGGCTCCCTGCCCCTCCTCCCCTCCACCCCAGCCCAACCTTCAGCGTCCGCTCTGCCTTAGACAAAGGCCTCTCTCTGGTCCTCAGGTCAGGCCTGCTGGGACTTGCTGGGAAAGACTGGCCTTTTTAGGCTCCTGTCATGTGGACTTGCTAATTAGCAAGAAAAGGCCTCATTAACGCCATTTGTGAGTTACATTCACATAGGGCCGCCCCCGCTGCTTCCCTGAAAGGCAGGGGCTCCCCTAGTGGCCGATAATTGGATGCCACACTTCATACTTCACTGTCCAGCACCCCCATTCTATATCTACAGTGAGGTAGAAGTAGAAAGAGGTCTGTTTTGGGATTCTGGGTTACTCTTAGTCAAGGCAAAAACTCCCCAAGCTAAGGCCGGAATCCTCCTAAGCCCCAGGAATCCAATCAGACCTGTAGCCAGTGCTCCTGAGGTCATTTAGGGGCTCCTGGCAATTTGGGGCCCCAGCCCTCCTCC
>NW_012103142.1:9870027-9872304 GCF_000951045.1 Mandrillus leucophaeus | reverse complement strand
TGCATGCTTTCTCTCACTCAGCCTCACATCAGCCTGCCCAGCAGAGACCACTGTTCACATGTACAAAGATAAAGAGACAGCCTCAGAGAGACCTAGTGAGACTGCCAGGATCCCACAGTTAAGTGATGGAGCCGGAACCGGAACCCACGTTCAGCTGGGCTCTAAACCCGTAGCCTTGACCCCACAAGATCCTGCCTCCCGTCCCAGCCAGGAGCTGTCCTACTGCTGGGTGTTTCCGGCCAGGACAGAACCTTAGCCATGGTCTCCTCACACCCAGGCAGCCTCAGCCACAACTCTGCTGCCCTCAGGCCCATGGCAGAGCCAGGTTCTCCTGAGGGAGAAGGGGCAGGAGGGGAGCTGCCTGTACCCAGGTTGAAATCTGGGGTGAAGTCTCCTGCTTGGCACCAGGAATTGTTTTTGGAACAGGTTTTTGGATGTTAGATGGTATTAATATTTATGTCAACTCAAATCCTTGAGGGGGTATAAATGGAAGCAAAGCCCTACCTTCATTTCCCATCCTTCTATGAAGGGGAAGTTGTTAGGGAGAAAATCTAACATAATCCTATGCATAATCTTGTCATAAATAGGATTCCATTTGGGGGGAAATTGGGTTCATTTAAAGATCAGGTTTGGGTCAATTGAGGCAGACCTGGATTTACCCCTATTTTATCACGCATTATTTGCATGTGAGTTTGTCAGAAGCTTCAGTTTGTATCTTGACAGGACTGTGGTCCATCTGGGGCTCAGGCCTTGCTCAGAACCTGCTGCTGGGGTCTCACAAGGCTTCCCGGCTACTGGAATTGCCCTGGGGCTCTCTTTCTCTGGAAGCTCCTGGGTCCAGGGGCATCTGCCTTCCTTTTCCAGCTTTCTGAATCTCACCTGGATGTTCCAGTGCTACCTCTCTGGTCCGTGCATGTGGGAAGCATAAAACCTCTGAGATCCCTAAAGACCTTTCCAGAAAAAGCCAGACATCTAGGGAGTTCGCAAGTTTCAGAGTGGATGAGACACGGGGCTGTGCCCCTCTTTCTCATTGCAGCTTGTTCTGAGAGCAAATCATCCAGCTTCCTCTCCAAGCACCCACTTCACCTCCTCCTCGTCCCTCCTTCCTCAAGGGATGCCAGGATGTTCCTAGCCCTCCTTTAGCTCCTCGACTGAGGAGGGAGCTGCTTCTCAGGAAGGCCCCAGCATCCCTGACCTGTGATCTGAGCAATGTTCGTCACTTCCAATAAGAAATTCCCAAGGTTGAGCTCTGTTGTCTGTCAAGTTTTGAGCCTTGACCTTAAGGCTGGGAAGACCCCAGTCCTGACCTTGAATGCTTTGAGGATCTAGCTGATGGAGATGGACCCACGCACCTCACCTCATACTGTGCCCCCACCCAGCAGGAGCTGGGCCAGGACTGAGGGCCCCGAGAATTGGCCTGATTCCAGCCACATCTGCTTTTCTTTTTTTGATTTTATTTTTGAGACACAGTCTCACTCTGTCACCCAGGCTGGAGTACACTGGCACAATCTCAGCTCACTACAACCTCTGCTTCCCAGTTCAAGCGATTCTCCTGCCTCAGCCTCCTGAGTAGCTGGGATTACAGGCGCCCATCACCACACCCAGCTAATTTTTGTATTTTTAGTACAGACAGAGTTTCACCATAGTGGCCAGGCTGGTCTTGAACTCCTAACCTCATGATCCACTCACCTCAGCCTCCCAAAGTGCTGGGATTATAGGCGTGAGCCGCCACGCCTAGCCCCACACCTCCTTTTCTTATTTTATTATTATTATTATTATTATTGAGACAGAGTCTCACTCTGTGGCTCAGACTGGAGTGCAGTGGCGATCTCGGCTCACTGCAGCCTCCGCCTCCCTGGTTCAGGTGATTCTCCAGCCTCAGCCTCCTGAGTAGCTGGGACTACGGTGTGTGCCACCACACCTGGCTAATTTTTTGTATTTTTAGTAGAGATGAGGTTTCACTGTGTTAGCCAGGATGGTCTCGATCTCCCGACCTCGTGATCCACCCACCTCAGCCTCCCAAAGTGCTGGGATTACAGATGTGAGCCACCGCGCCCAGCCCCTTTTCTTATTTTGATAACAAATTTACTATCTTACAATTCTGCAGGTCATAACTCTGACACAGGTCTCAGTGGGCTCAATTAAGGTGTTGGCAAGACTTTGTTCCTCTCTGGAGGCTCCAGGAGAGTCTGTTTCCTTGCCTGTTCTGGCTGCTAGAGGCAGCCCACAGTCCTTGGCCAGTAGCCGCCTTCCATCTTCAAAGCCAGCTGTGGCTGC
>NW_012103142.1:9854990-9867072 GCF_000951045.1 Mandrillus leucophaeus | reverse complement strand
TGGCCAGGCTGGTCTTGAACTCCTAACCTCATGATCCACTCACCTCAGCCTCCCAAAGTGCTGGGATTATAGGCGTGAGCCGCCACGCCTAGCCCCACACCTCCTTTTCTTATTTTATTATTATTATTATTATTATTGAGACAGAGTCTCACTCTGTGGCTCAGACTGGAGTGCAGTGGCGATCTCGGCTCACTGCAGCCTCCGCCTCCCTGGTTCAGGTGATTCTCCAGCCTCAGCCTCCTGAGTAGCTGGGACTACGGTGTGTGCCACCACACCTGGCTAATTTTTTGTATTTTTAGTAGAGATGAGGTTTCACTGTGTTAGCCAGGATGGTCTCGATCTCCCGACCTCGTGATCCACCCACCTCAGCCTCCCAAAGTGCTGGGATTACAGATGTGAGCCACCGCGCCCAGCCCCTTTTCTTATTTTGATAACAAATTTACTATCTTACAATTCTGCAGGTCATAACTCTGACACAGGTCTCAGTGGGCTCAATTAAGGTGTTGGCAAGACTTTGTTCCTCTCTGGAGGCTCCAGGAGAGTCTGTTTCCTTGCCTGTTCTGGCTGCTAGAGGCAGCCCACAGTCCTTGGCCAGTAGCCGCCTTCCATCTTCAAAGCCAGCTGTGGCTGCTGAACCCCTCTCACAGCGCATCACCCCACCTCTGCTTCCGTAACATGTTTCCCTCTCTGACTCCTACCCACTCCTCTTCAGACTGGGAAATCAAATCTGATTTTCCAGAGGTGCCTGATGGGGAGAGGAGCCACCTGGGCCTTCCAGCCCGGCCTCAACCACAGCCACTACCCTTCTATATGTTTTACAGAGAACAGTTATATTCTTAGAAAGGATTTCACTGCTTGAAACAACCACAAAGGAAGCAAAACAACAGTGGCTCAGAGTCAGGGCTGAGTCATGGGATCTGTGAGGCGGTTAGAGCGCCTGCTTGAGGGTCAGACGGCCACAGTTCAGATCCGACTCCATCCTGACCAGCAGGCTTCAAACAAGCTGCGTCACCTCCCGCTGCTTCCCAGAGCTGCTCGCTGGCCAGAGCCAAGCCAAGCCTTCCTCAGCCCTGTACACGGTGGGGTTATGACTCTTTCCTTTGGGGGTGTGTGTATGGTGGTTTAGAAGTCAGGCCCTTGAGGGAGACCCTGGCTTCAACACTTACTCTGAGGCTTTGGGCAAGTTATTTGACCTCCTTGTGCCTCGGTTTCCTCATCTGTAAAACAGGGATAATGACTGTACCAATTTGCATGGGGCCGTTTTGAGAATTAAATGAATGAATAATGTGTAAGGTGCTTGGAACAGTGTCCGGATCATTACAGGTGCTCAGTAGGCCGGGCGTGTGGCTCACACCGGTAATCCCAGCACTTTGGGAGGCCGAGGTGGGTGGATCACCTGAATTCAGGAGTTTGAGACCAGCCTGGCCAACATGGTGAAACCCTGTCTCTACTAAAAATACAAAAATTAGCTGGGCATGGTGGCACTGGCGCACACCTGTAATCCTAACTACTTGGGAGGCTGAGGCAGGAGAATTGCTTAAACCAGGGAGGCACAGGTTGCAGTGAGCCGAGATCATGCCACTGCACTCCAGCCTGAGTGACAGAGCAAGGGGATCTGTGGTGGCTCAGGCCTGTTGTCCCGGAGCATAAGGAGGCGAGACTAGGCTTTCAAGGCCAGCTTGGGCAACATAGAAACCTCTCATCTTTATAACCAAAAAAAAAAGACTCCATCTCAAAAAAAAAAAAAAGGATTAAAAAAAAAATGGTGCTCAGTAAGTTTTTACCCTTCATTATTATTACTATTACAGTTATCATCCTTGCCAAGTTGCTCAGATATAACACTTCTAAAGCTCGTAGGCACCCAACAAGAGTAGCCATTAATATGACAATAACTCAACTGTAGGAAGGAGGCTCCCTAGATCCCAACATCGGTGCAGAGATTAAATAAAATGATTAGAGCCCTGCCTAGGAGCGTGGCTCTCACGCAGTCCCTGTGGCAATCCTCACCCACCCCCAGTCCTGTTAAGGGTCCAGGTAGCCACATCACGTCAGGTCTAGGGCCTTGGCATCCACACAGCCCTCTCTAGAGAATGCCCCAGGGGATCCCGGTGTCAACACGCAGACTCTCGGAAGTGAGGGAATCGGGGGCTCTCGTGGTGGCTGTTGGGTGTGAGCTACTTTTGTTGTTTCCCATGGGGTCAGATCTTAAGCTCCCTCCCCGATGCCCCGTCCGATCTTGGTCTGCAGCCTCAGTCATGGAGCCTGGCAACTGGGACTGGAAAATCATATTTGCCCAGAGTGCACGGGGCAGGGCAGTGCTGGGAACTGGAATTTCCAGGGACGCGCAGAGCACACAGAGAACCCAACGTTCGGGCTCCATTTGAGAGGTGGAGAAGCTTGAGTGTCCCAGCCAGCTTCCTGCCTTGGGAGGGCTGCACACCGAGGACACCACCTCCAGCTGCTGGAGCCCTCCCAGGAGTCTCCCTGTCACATCCAAAGCCCAGATGCTCACATGGGGTGCTGGGATTTGGGATGGATGTAGTCTGATCCCAGGATCTTCCTGACAAGCCCAGTCTCTTTCGAATAAATCATTTGGCTTTCTTGCAATTTTCTCCTAAAGTCACGTACAAGGATAAAAGTAATCATGATTAACTCAAAGTCCCAGTTAGACTTCTGGCTAACTGGGATTCTGACCTTTCTTCTCTCCTCTCTGGCTATCGGGGAAAGTCCTCCACACCTTGTTAAATGGACGAAAGCCCTCTTTGCTCACAAGCCACATAGCAGGAGGGCCACAGCGATCCCTGCCAAGGGAGTGTGAATTTCTTGTCAGTGTGTATCAAGGGTCATGAGGGAGTTGAGAAAGGGATGTGATGTGATGTGAGTGGCCCCTCGCACCCTCCCACTGCCATAGAGCAGCACGGAGCACAGGCTCAGTAACTGGAGGAAGAGGAAGGTCCTTCATATCATCTTCCTACAGGGGAAACAAGCATGTTTGCTGAGCACTTACTCTGCCCTGGCCACACTCACTCCTCACGACAGTGCTCTACGGCACTGTCATCACTCCCACTGTACAGATGGGAAAACTGAGACCCGGAGAGGTTAAGCCACGTGAGCAGTCAGCGGCAGAGCTGGGATGTTTTAACCAGGTCACACTGACCCTACCGTCCCGTTTTTTCTGCTCTGCCCTCCAGGGTTCGTTAAAGAAAGCCATGTACACAAGCATCTGTGGTTTGGTAGTCAGGGAAATCTTGAGTTAAGGAGTCCAGATGATGGAATATTGGCCCCTGGGGGCAGCAGGTGGCTTCATCTGCTCTGCATGTTTCAGATTAGAAATTTAAACACTCGAGGGAAAAGCCGGCTTGTTTTCCCCCCTCTCTCAGAGATAAGCTTCGGCTGGGCCCTTAGCCGGGCTCCCTGGGCTCTGAAAACAAGGGACCATTGCTGTGGGAGAGAAGGCTCAGGATCAATGCAGGGTGGTGGTTGTGGATTGGGAGAGAGATGGCTGCAGGGGGCTGAAAGCCCCAGGAACATCAGTCCCTCACCCAGCGCCACCTCAGCTGGCCCCATTAGCGCACATCTCATCCATAAGATCTGATTATGTCAGAGGCGCTTAGCTGAGTCCAAAACTGGGGGACATGCAGGCCCTGGCTTTCCTCACTGGGAGCTGAAGGGCAGATTAAACTTGGGTGACCGGATGCCTTGGATCTCCAGCTTATAGTGTCCCCTCACTTGTGTTCTCTAGATGGCATCTATTATGGAGACAATCGGTTTAACACAGTGAGCGAGTCAGGAACAGCCACGCTGAAAGCTCGGCCAAGAGTCCGGCCCCTGCTGACCTTCCTTCCGCTGGTGAGTACGATTCTGCTCTGAGGTTGGAGGGTCTGCTCTGGGTGGGGACACCAGGCCTGCCCCAGCCTGAGTGGACATCAGCTGCACCCTCCACCCACCCCTTCCTTCCTGATGCTGAAGGGGGGCTACTGGAAGGAGGCATGGCCGAGGCTCACAGCAGGAAGTTTAGGATTAGGGATGCCAGCTTGTTCAGGGCCAAGCCCAAGGAGAAGTTATGGAGAACTTGTGTGCAGGAGTGATATAGCAGTGGGTACCCTCAGCCAAGCAGGGTTCATTTTCCACAGTCACTGATGACTGTCTGCTTTGTGCCAGGCCCTGCATTAGGTGCTGGATACAGAGATGACTGGGCCAGCGTTGCTGTTCTCAAGGAGCTCCTTGCCCACTGCAGGAGACAAATATATTTTGCTTAACCCAGTATATTCAAAAGAGTGTCATTGCGGGAGGCGTGCTGGCTCACGCCTGTAATCCCAGCACTTTGGGAGGCCAAGATGGGTGGATCACGAGGTCAGGAGATTGAGACCATCCTAGCTAATATGCTGAAACCCTGTCTCTACTAAATATACAAAAAAAAAAAAAAATAGTCGGGTGTGGTGGCAAGCACCTGTAGTCCCAGCTATTCGGGAGGCTGAGGCAGGAGAATGGCGTGGAGCCGGGAGGCGGAGCTTGTGAGCCAAGATCGCACCACTGCACTCCAGCCTGGGTGACAGAGCAAGACTCTATCTCAAAAGAAAAAAAAAAGAGTGTCATTACAACATTCAATCAATATAAAAAATACTAATGGGCTATTTTACATTCTTTTTTTCATACTAAGTCTTTAAAATCTGGGCCGGGTGTGGTGGCTCACGCCTGTAATCCCAGCACTTTGGGAGGCTGAGGCGGGCGGATCACAAGGTCAGGAGTTTGAGACCAGCCTGGCCAATATGGTGAAACCCCATCTCTACTAAAAATACAAAAAAAAAAAAAAAAATTAACCAGGCATGGTGATGGATGCCTGTAGTCCCAGCTACTCGGGAGGCTGAGGCAGGAGAATCGCTTGAACCCGGGAGGCGGAGGTTGTAGTGAGCCGAGATTAGGCCACTGCACGCCAGCCTGGGAGACAGAGCAAGACTCTGTCTCAAAAAAAAAAAAAATCTGGTGTACTACTTATATAGCACATCCCGCTTCTGACTGAGACATGTTAAGTGCTCAATGGCTGCTTGTGGCCAGTGGCTGCTTACTAGACAGCCCAGGCCAGAGCCAGTCTAAACACCAGGCTCCTAGATTTGAGGCTCACTCCTGTCTGTCGGACCTGGGTCATGGGTGGCACAATGCTGTCACCGGGGTCACGGCATCTTCTTGCCTCCATGAGGGTTTAGTACTGCCTGGACTGAAAGGCCCCTTGCCCTGGTCTGAGCTCTCAGGAGTCTGTTAGACTTCATGGCACCCCACACATTCATCCTGGGTCCCCATACCTCCTGCCTAGCACTGCCTGGCACAACCACCTTCCTCTCCCCATCACCAATTTTTTCTGCTATGTCCAACCTCAACAATCAGACCTAAGATTCTAGATGGGACAGAGGCAGTCTTACATTCTCCTTGCTGCATTTCTAAGGCCTCTCTGTGGAGGGCTGAGCACACAGATCTCTGGGAATACAACTTTAAATAATTTATTTTCTGCTTATAAAAGCAATTTGTGGACAATATAGATAAATATAGAAAGAGGCACACCAATATAGAAAACACCACCAACAAGGTATAAATCAAATAAGTCAGCTTGGAATCCTAGCACTTTGGAAGGCCAAGGTGGGAGGATCACTTGAGGCCAGGAGTTCAAGACTAGCCTGGGCAATATAGCCCAACCCTATCTCTACAAAAAATTTAAAAATTAGTCAGTTGTGGTGGTGTGTGCCTATAGTCCCAGCTACTTGGGAGGCTGAGGCAGGAGGATGGCTTGAGCTCAGGAGGTTGAGGCTGCAGTGAACTATGATTGCACTACTGCATTTCAGCCTGGGTGACAGAGTGAGACCCTGTCTTAAAAACAAAGAAAAAAAAAAATGAGTCAGCCCCTAACTTTGTTTCCAGAGAATGCATAAAACTCTGACAGAAGTGATTGCACCCATAAATGCAGATAAAATCAGTTTGAAATATTCCTTTTTTTTTTTTTCCCAGACTGAATTTTGCTCTTGTCACCCAGGCTGGAGTGGTGCAATGGTGTAATCTCGGCTCCCTGCAACCTCCACCTCCCAGGTTTAAGCGATTCTCCTGCCTCAACCTCCCAAGTAGCTGTAATTACAGGCGCCCACCACCACTCCCAGCATTTTTTTTTTGTATTTTTAGTAGAGACTGAGTTTCATCATGTTGGCCAGGCTGGTCTCACCTGGTCTCCTGACCTCAGGTGATCCACCCACTTCAGTTTCCAAAGTGCTGAGATTACAGGCTGAACCACTGTGCTCAGCCTGAAATATTCTATATTGGGAGGTTAATTAGATTCTCTCCTGTCACTTACCCTCAACACACATACCCAGATTCATAGTAGTGTGGGCCCAGGGTTGACATACCTCTACCAGTCGGTAAAATACTAAAACATTCATCTGTAAAATGGGAATAAAAAAAAAATTACTGAAATACGGCCAGGCGTGGTGGCTCACTCCTGTAATCCCAGCACTTTGGGGGGCCGAAGTGAGCGGATCATGAGGTCAGGAGTTCGAGACCAGCTTGGCCAACGTGCTGAAACCCCGTCTGTACTAAAAATACAAAAATTAGCCAGGTATGGTGGCACGCACCTGTAATCCCAGGTACTCAGGAGGCTGAGGTAGGAGAATTGCTTGAACCTGGAGGCGGAGGTTGCAGTGAGCTGAGATGGCACCACTGTACTCCAGCCTGGACGAGAGAGCAAGACTCTGTCTCAAAAACAAACAAACAAACAAAAAAACACGACAGAAATACTTCTCTACAGAGTAGAAATGGCTGTTGCCCCTGGAGTGGTTCCTGCTGTCCTGCCCCTCCCCTAGATCTGGACCACCCCCAAAAGCAGCAACTAAAGAGTTAATGTGGTCCCAGCTGAGTTCATTCTGATTGGTCGGCATCCTTATCTCCCCCCACCTATCTGCTGCGGGCCCCTCAAGGACCAGGGCAGATCCTCGCCTGCCAGCCCTCCCAGGCTCTGGTTTGGATCTGGTCTGGGCAGAACATGACTCAGGGGCTGCACAGACCCCAGGCAGGCCTGGCCAAAGGCTCCGGGGCCCCTGGAGTGGGCTGGGCTAGCTGGGCAGGCCTGAGTTCCAGCTTGTCCTGGGAAAGTGCTTCCTGGGAGCAGTTCTTTTGTGCAAGCCTCAGAACCAGTCCCAGGAAAAGGGGGCTTCTCCCTAAAAACTTACGCCCCCTCACTGGTGAGGGTGAGAGAATGGACACCTGGTGAACCGATGGCTGAAAGGGGCCTCATTTTACAGAGACAGGAACTGAACCAGGAAGGGGAAGTTTACCCGTTCCCTCAGTGCTGGCTAACTGGGCAAAGGCAGGCAGAGCGACTTGCCGACCCCATCCAGTGGCACGGCCTGTGATCTTGGCCACCACGTGCTGAGTGCTCACTGTGCGCCAGGCACCATGCCACGTGGACCACGTGTGTTAACAAAGCCACCCTTCGAGCAAGGTGCTGTTATTAATCCCCATGTTACAGGCAGAGAAACTGAGGCACAGAGGGGAGTAACTTGCTTAAGGTCATGCGGCTAAGTGATAGAGCCGTGACTGGAATCCCTGAAGCCAGGCTCCAGGATCCAAGTTCTATTCAGGCCGTTCTACTCTCCCTCCACTCACTACATAGAAGCTTTTTTCTTCTCCTTCCAGGACCAGGCGGCAAAACCACTTCCACCTCCCTTGCCTGCCTCTCTGAATCCCTGTCCAGCAGTCTGGGTCTGCCGGGCACCAGGCCTCTTGCCTCTTTCGGCTCATAGATGCTTTTGACCTATGATGAGGCTGTGAGTCACATACACCTAGTTTTGCTTACAATTTCAGCAGGGGACTAAAGCCCTCCCATGATGTGCCTTCAGATTAGGAACCCTTGGCCCAGTGGCCTGCATCACAGGGACTGTTCTGTGCTCCTCACTCAGGTCACAAGATAGGGCAGCTTCCATGCCGTTTGTTGCCTGCTCCCGGGTGGAGGGGAATCTGGCTGGCAGCTTAATTCTCTCTTGTCTGACCTGACTCCTCTCCTGCAGGCCCTAGCCAGGTCCTTTGCTTTCTTTCAGCAGGGACAGAAGGCTGGGAGGATGGGGAGGATTGGCTCAAAAGCGTCTGTGTGCCAAAAGAAGCGAGCTCTGTGTGGGTGTGGGCTCACACACACATGCACACGCACACACCCCGTCCCCCAGCCCCGCCAAGTCAGGGTGGGTGGGGAGCTGGGACAGTGCCTAGCCCTGCCTGACACTGTCCTAGCCGGCCGGGCCTCCACCCCTCCCTGTCCTCCCTTCCCACATTCAGAGGCATCTCTCAGGCCAGGCTGCCCAGTGCGAAGGGGAGGTACGGGGTAGCAGTGCCCAAGAAGTCAGGTGACAGGCCCCACGAGGGCCTGTGAGCTCTCTCCAGGCCTGGGCCATCCTCTGAGCCCACCCTCCCTGTCAGTGCCCTACAGGAGCCTGCCAGGGGACAGGGCTAGAGAGAAGGGGACAGGGCAGCGACAGGCACACTCCTGCCCCCTTCCCCAGAGCTCCCTCGCTCTGTGTGCTGAGGGTGCTGGGAATTACGAAGTGTTTCTCAGGCATCCGGCAGCCAAAGGCCAGCTAAAAAAAGGACCTCGGGATCCCTCAGTGGCTGGGATGGGACCAGGGGCTGAGACTCCAGCAGCTGGTACCAGTCCCAGCTCTGCTGCTGGGATTCGGGGTGGCTGCAGGCCAGCCCCTTCCTCTCCCTGGGCCTCTGGCTTCTTGCCCAACAGTGGGGGTCATACTGCATGGTCCTCAAGGGTCTCCCCAGCCACGACTATCTGTGTTAAAATGACTTCCTAACGGAAGGGTAGACGGTGTGGTCAGCTCCCTGGAGGGCCACTGGAGAAGTCAGGCCCTAACGACACATGGAACCCTCCTTGAGCTCTGTTTCCACCTCTGGAAAGGGAGGTTTTCCAGCTACTGGGGCAACCCCACCTTCCTGCTTGGGGATCCCTGAGGAGCTGAATTTGAGCCACCAAACTTCAGAGGTGGGAGGACTACAGCAGTTGTCAAGGTCAACGTGAGAACACTGAGGCCTGGGGAGGGGAGGGCCCTGCCCAGGCCACTGGGCTCGATAGAAGCAGGGACAGGAGCCAGGCCTTCTCCCCAGGCTGGCCCTGTGCCCTGTGTACACCACCGGAGGTCTGGCTGAGTGAGGGGTGATCCTTTCTCCCTCCTTCTCAGGGAGACTGGGCCCAGAGAGCAAGCTGGAGCCTGTCCCTCTGTTTCTTTTTCTTCTTTTTTTTCTTTTTTTTTTTTTTGAGACGGAGTCTTGCTCTGTCACCCAGGCTGGAGTGTAGTGGCACAATCTTGGCTCACTGCAAGCTCCGCCTCCCGGGTTCACGCCACTCTCCTGCCTCAGCCTCCTGAGTAGCTGGGACTACAGGCGCCCGCCACCACGCCGGGCTAATTTTTTGTATTTTTAGTAGAGATAGGGTTTCACTGTATTAGCCAGGATGGTCTCTCTATCACCTGACCTCATGATACGCCCACCTCGGCCTCCTGAAGTGCTGGGATTACAGGTGTGCACCACCGCGCCTGGCCTGTCCCTCTGCTTCTGAGAGCTGGGTCCATAGAACATTGGGTGGCAGCAGGGTTGTATTTTCTGGGGTTCTCTCTCTTGCCCTCCCCAGTCTGAATCAAGCCATCTCCAGGGTGATGCATATGAGGAATTAAAAATTAAATGTCAGTGTGGCAAATACGGGAAAACTGGCCCAACAGGTCCCCAGGGGTGCCCTGGGCGGTGAGAGCTGCCTGGGTCACCCCACCCTCTGAGTCAGACAGGCCTGGCTCTGCCAGAAGAGGCATCCCTAGGCTCAGGCAGGAGGCCTCGCCTGCCCTGCACCCTTCCCTTAGTCCTTGCTGCTGGAGAGGCAGCTGGAGTCAGCCCCATCTCTCCTTTCCACCCAGCCCGCTGCTGCAGGAACTCTTCTCTAAACTCAAGGCCCAGGCACCTTTTAGGGGTGGAATCTGAGCTCTGTAGGGTGAGTCAGGCAAAGCAGCCATGATTGGCTTTTGGCTGGTTTGTGCGGATGATGTTAGGCCAAAGGGTTGTGGGGTGTGGGGTGTTAGGCCTGCCACAAGAGTGCAAACGGAGCTCCACACCCCCTTCTCTACCCACTTGGCTCCTTCCCTCTCATTAAGGACCTCAGCCTGAACCTCCAAAGTTCCATCCAGGCCCATAAACCTCCATCCTTCATCCTGGCCCATAAACAGCCGCCCCTTTGTCCCCATGGACAGATGTGTGCCCCCTTCAGGAGGACTGGCCAGGGAAGAAGCCCTTGAAGCGGGCTCAGGGCCATTTAGGCAGGGTCTCGAGGGACGTGGTGTGCCCTCTGGGGGCATGTCCCCCTCATCCTACTGACTTCTTGCCCCAGAGAGAGGGCAGACCAGGGCCCTCCATAGTACCCGGTGGAGGGCAGAAGCCATGGTAACCTGGGTCTAAGGGTGGTTCTCAGATGGTAGATAGGTCCAGAGGAAGATGGTTCATGGGTGAACACTCTTTTCTGGCCCCCAGGAGGGGTCTGAGCTGTGGCAGAGTGTCGGGCTGTGTTGGGGAAATAATCCGTCTCCTTTATAAACTGCTCACTAGCTCCCAACTTCACAGCTGCTCTGCAGGATACACACAGCCCGTCTCGATCTTCTACCACCTCCACCAGGCCAGCACCCCCACACTGCACCCCTAAGCCAGGAAAACAACTGGCTGGGCTTCATCTAGTTGGGTATGTTGGGTGCCTAGAGGGGTTTCTGTGTAGTTCTTGATCTGAGGCAGAGGTGGGGGCTCCCAGCTTCCTTTTCTTTTTCTTTTTTTTTTTTTTTTTGAGACTGAGTCTGGCTCTGTTGCCCAGACTGGAGTGCAGTGGCCGGATCTCAGCTCACTGCAAGCTCCGCCTCCCGGGTTTACGCCATTCTCCTGCCTCAGCCTCCCGAGTAGCTGGGACTACAGGCGCCCGCCACTTCGCCCGGCTAGTTTTTTGTATTTTTTGGTAGAGATGGGGTTTCACCGTGTTAGCCAGGATGGTCTCGATCTCCTGACCTCGTGATCCGCCCGTCTCGGCCTCCCAAAGTGCTGGGATTACAGGCTTGATTCACCGCGCCCGGCCCCCAGCTTCCTTTTCTCCCAGCCTGCAGTGGTGTCCCCAACCATGCCTGCCTCTAACTCAGGCTCAGGGCCATCTCCCTCCCACTCTGCAACTCCACACCCCACCCCACAGGGCCGGTGCCCCAGATCAGGCTCCAGGAGGAGTCTGGCAAGGAAGTTTGCATTCCACGATGTGTAGCTAAGACTCCGATCTGGCTGCCACCCAGGGTCAACCATGCATTGCCCACTGGCCCAGCCCCTGGTGACCCACCCTTGAGACTTGGCTGAGCCCTGAGGAATCCCAGGCATGAGGATGTGTGTGTCCCGGCCATAAGGAGGCCAGTGGGGTGGACTGAAGCCATGAGTGGGTGAGCCCTGCCCTCCTGAACTCTCAGGGGTGCAACAGGTGAACAGGGGGCCCCAGCCCCCCCAAAACTTCAAAGGGAAACTAGCCTCATCCTTGAATAATGAGTGTTTTCTTCCCCACCTTCTTCCCTCCCTTTCTTCTTCCTTCTCAACTCTGAAATGTTAGCAGTCAAGAGGGCAGTAGGGGATTCCTGGCGACCTGTCCCTGACCATGGGGACGCACTCATTTCCTCAGATGCAACCAGAGAGACACATCCTGGAGGCTGTGCCCAGAGCAGTGGCCCAAGTCCTTGATTAGAACTCAGGGGAAATAAACTTTCTTGAGAACTACGCTGCAGGACCTCTTAAGGTGTGCAGTGGCCTCTGGTATCACAGCCAACCTAAGGGAGGTGGGATTATTCCTATTTTACAGATGAGAAAACTGAGCTTTAGAAGGCAAGAAAGGGGCATAACTTCTTGAGCACCATCTCTATGTCAGATACTATCTCTGACTCCTTTTAGACGAGTCAGTTAAGATTGCAAATCTGGTCTGCCTGACTCCCAAGTTGATGTTTTTTCCACTCAATCACAATAATTAAAAAAAAAAAAAAAAAAAAAAAAAACTCGG
>NW_012103142.1:9850118-9853230 GCF_000951045.1 Mandrillus leucophaeus | reverse complement strand
ATTTTTTTTTTTTTTTTTTGTAGAGACAGGGTTTCACCATGTTGGCCAGGCTGATCTCAAACTCCTGACTTAAGATCCACCTGCCTTGGCCTCCTAAAGTGCTGGGGTTACAGGAGCTCAGGAATTTGAGGCTGCGGTGAGCCACTGCATTGCAGCTTGGGTGACAGTGAGATCCTATCTCCAAAAAAAACAAAAACAAAAACAAAAACAAAAATTAAAGGGCTGCTTCAGCTGAACTGAGCTGCTCGCTTGTACACCTCTGTGAAGTGAGTGAGGTGACCGATGGTCTTAGCTTCTGGGTGTGGTCTGGGTGTGAGGACGAGGAAGTGCTGAGGCCCAGTTTTGTGGAGTTCCCAAGCTGGCAGAGCCAGGGCTGGACTCTGCCCCAGGCAGCCACAGTGCAGGGAGTGGCTGTGGCCACTCCCCAGGCTGGCCCAAAGAGGGAGGTGCTGCAGCCCGGCCCACCAGGGGCATGCTCAGATGCTCATTTGCGTGTTCTTTGCTTCACTGCACACAGGTTGGTCTGCCCCTTTCGACGCGGGCTGCCACACTCGGAGGGCCACGCACTCTACTCCCCTAAGAATGTTTGAGGCACATGGCAACCCCTGCCGGCGGCACCCTGGGCTCCTGAGTCTGTCATTTCCTGGTGCCAAGGGTGGAGCAGTGTAAGGCTGGGACACAGCAGGCTCCCCAGCTGACTGCAGCAGTCAGAGCCCCGTGTCTGAGGCCAGCAGTGACCTCAAGCCCAGCCCTGCCTGCCTGGTCTGGGGCTCCTGGAAAAGAATTTTGAGAACTCTCCCTCCCAGCTCCCCCCGCCTCTATCCTGCTGCCCTTTTGGCGTCTCTGGAGTCAGAGGACAACCTGGAGGCAATTCAGTTATCTGTCCCAACACCCTGTCATCGAGGGGTGACCCTGAGTGTCCAGGCCACTGCCCACACGACGCAGGTGAGCTGATTCACAGAAGGGACACTTTGTGGGCCTGGACTCACAGAACGCCGTAGCCAAAGTGATCCTTGGAGAGTATTTACAGAAGGGGCAGAAACAGACCAGAGTGAGAAGTTACTTTGCTCCAAGTTAATTGGTAGCAGAGCTGGAGCCATAACACAGGTTTTCCACCTCTTTGTCCCATACTCTTTTTTTTTTTTTTTTTTTTTTTGAGACAGGGTTTTGCTCTGTCACCCAGGCTGGAGTGCAGTGGCACAATCTCGGCTCACTGCAATCTCCGCCTCCTGGGTTCAAGTGATTCTCCTGCGTCAGCCTCCCGAGTAGCTGGGATTACAGGTGCCCGCCACCACGCCTGGCTAATTTTTTTGTATTGTTAGTAGAAATGGGGTTTCACCGTGTTGGTCAAGCTGGTCTCAAACTCCTGACCTCAGATGATCCACCTGCCTAGGGCTCCCAAAATGCTGGGATTACAGGCGTGAGCCACCGCACCTGGCACTTGTCCCATATTCTTGCTGCCACTCATTAAACTCATCCAGGGATGTATTCATTCAACAAATACTTGTTAAACTGCCCCGTCTGTGTCAGGCACATACAAAGAAGCAGCCATCACCGAGCCCTCAAGTAGAGTGGGCTGGGCAGCAGGGACTGCAGTCATCAACAATAGACATAGAGTTGTGTTAGAGGGAAAGTATGAGAGCAAACACTACACTGGCAAAGGAAGGAGGCTGTCAGGTTCCAATATTGGCTCTGGCACTTACTAGCTCTTTGACCTTGGGCAATGTACTTAGCCTCTCTGTGCTTCAGTTTTCTCATCTATAAAATAAAAATAATAACTTGTCTCTTAGGGTTACTGTAAACTGGGTTGCTATATGTGAAGTACTCAGAACAGTGCCTTGCACCTAGTAGGTGCCTCATAAATGTCAGCTGCAATAATAATGCACATAGAGCCTGAGGATCACACAGGGAAGAGAATTAACTCTGGCTAGGGTTGCCAAGAAGGACTTCACAGAGGAAAGGCATTTAATCTGGGGCTGAAAGGATACCTAGGAGTTTGCCAGAAAAGGAAGAGAATCCTAGGCAGAGTAAGAGCAAGAACAAGGCTGTGGAAGCCTGAGAAGATGTGGAAATGGATTGCAAGTGGGGGCAGTGATTTTCGGGGGTTGGGAGAGGCAGATGTAGCTGGATCATCTAGAGGGCTTTTCAAGCTACCCATCTGCCCCCAGGACCTCTGAAACCTCTGCACATTTTCCCCATGGGGTGGTTTCTCTGCCCCACCAAGGACCCCTGCTGCAGGGGTTCCTCGATGCTACTTGTTCATGAGTAGGTCAGGTTCCCCCAGCTACAGTGGGGTGGGAAAAAGACAAGAACCACCAGTGGGAGCCCAGGGTTTGTGGAGTAGGTGGGGAGAAGATGGCAGGAGCTGCAGGGGGTCCACCTTATGAAAGTTCTCACGGGCCATGTGAAGGTGTCTGAATGTCTTCCTCTGGACCAATGGAAGTATTCTGAGCCAGAAAGTAACCTGCTCTGAGATACTTTTGAGAAAGAATATCCCTGTGGCAGCTTTGGAGAATGGAGTGAGGCAGAGACTGGGAAAGTGTCTGGAGTCAAAGGCAGTGGTGAGGACTGAGAAAGGGCTGAGGTGGAGGGGCAGCAGGAGGGAGGATTCAGGAAGTGACAGGCAGAACTGGATGACAAGCTGGATTTGCAAGGTGCCCGAAAAGACAGTGATCCATAACTCACTGTGGAACCTTGGGCATGTCACTGAATCTCTCTGAGCCTCTGTTTTCTCACCTGGAAAATGGCGGTAGCAATGACAGCACCTGTCTCACTGGGCTGTTGTGAAAAGCAAATGAGTTAAGCAATAGGAAGTGCTGAAAGAGGCTGGGCGTGGTGGCTCACGCCTGTAATCACAGCACTTTGGGAGGCCAAGGCGGGAGGATCATGAGGTCAGGAGTTCAAGACCAGCCTGGCCAACATAGTGAAACCCTGTCTCCACCAAAAATACAAAAATTAGCCGGGTGTGGTGGCAGGTGCCTGTAATCCCAGCTACTTGGGAGGCTGAGTCAGGAGAATCGCTGGAACCCAGGAGTCGGAGCTTGCAGTAAGCCGAGATCTTACCACTGCACTCCAGCCTGGGAGACACAGCGAGACTCTGTCTCAAAAAAAA
>NW_012103142.1:9844169-9849763 GCF_000951045.1 Mandrillus leucophaeus | reverse complement strand
CCAGGCTGGAGTGCAATGGTGTGATCTTGGCTCACTGCAACCTCCGTCTCCCAGGTTCAAGTGATTCCCCTGCCTCAGCCTCCTGA
This sequence comes from Mandrillus leucophaeus, assembly GCF_000951045.1. Lineage (NCBI taxonomy): Eukaryota > Metazoa > Chordata > Mammalia > Primates > Cercopithecidae > Mandrillus > Mandrillus leucophaeus. The sequence continues at coordinate 9,849,677 of NW_012103142.1, read as the reverse complement.
GTAGCTGGGATTACAGGTGCCCGCCACCATACCTGGCTAATTTTTGTATTTTCAATAGAGACGGGGTTTCACCACATTGGACAGGCTGGTCTCGAACTCCTGACCTCAAGTGATCTGCCTGTCTCAGCCTCCCAAAGTGCTGGGATTACAAGCGTGAGCCATGCACCCTGCCTCAAGCCCTCTTCTTAAGGAGGCTTTTCCTTTGTTCTATGACATGAAGAGAGGCAGGTTAGGAAATTCAGCACCCATAGAGATAGATGCTGTCCACACCTGTGCATTTGCACACTGAACTATGTCACCATCCACGCCAGTGCACTTGATGCCAGCTGCCTGGGCGGGAAGCAGTTTACCTCCCGAGTCTGTTTTTCTGGGACTAAGATTAAAATGAGTTTGCATTTGCCTTCCCTGAATAAACATCAGTGAAAGGGAAAGCTAAGTAAGCCACAGGAGCCCATGTGGGCCCAACTGGGAAAGAAAAGGGCCAGACAGGGGCTTGGAGAGCCAGAGAGACTATGTTCAGTTCAATACTGAAGCTTCTGAAGGTATGAGGCTGGTCTTTGGGACTTGCCCCAGGGCCAGACCGTGGTGTGTCACAGCACCGCAAGCACTGTGGTGAGGTGGTGGACATGTTGTGGGACCCCCTTGTGTCGGGAAAGGGACCTAAGAAGTCAGGGCTTGGACTGAGCGGTTGTTACAAGCTGCTCCAGAGATGGATTTTCCCCCTGTGGTTTTGGGAGTCTAACGCGTTTTCCAAGTGCTTTAAGATCAAAGGGTATAGTGACTAATATTACCTTAGGCCCATAAAGTCCGTCCATCTTCCTCCCACACACACCATTAAGCATTCAGGGTAACCCAGAAGGTGCTACTAGACTTCCAGGGAGCTTAGCTTTGATTGTTCACAATTTTTTCACTTTTCTGGAAAAGAGGATTATAAGATATAATCCTTCAACTATTATTGGTTTCCTGGATTAGGGATATTATCTCATTTGATCCTCATAATAGCCCTGCAAAGTAGGAACTATTGACTCAATTTTATTTTATTTTATTTTTTTTTTCTTTTTTTGAGACAGTCTTGCTCTATCGCCCAGGCTGGAGTGTAGTGGCATGATCTCAGCTCACTGCAACCTCTGCCTCCCCAGTTCAAGCAATTCTCCCTGCCTTAGCCTCCCGAATAGCTGGGATTACAGGCACCTGCCACCATGCCTGGCTAAGTTTTGTATTTTTAGTAGCGATGGGGTTTCGCCATGTTGGCCAGGCTGGTCTTGAACTCCTGACCTCAGGTTATCCTCCCACCTTGGCCTCCCAAAGTGCTGGGATTATAGGCACGAGCCACCATGCCTGGCTGCCTCAATTTTCTAAGTGAAGAAAATGGGTCTCAGTGATCTATAGAAAAGGTAAGGTGGAAAGCCTAGGTTTGCACCCTGGTTCTGTGAAGGGATTTGAGGTGACACTGGTCACACTCTTAGTATAGGGCTATCACATAGGAGGAGCCTGGACAATGGCTCAACATCACTGTCCCCATCCCACATCTCCACTGCTCATCTAAGGCCACACCGCTGGCAAGCCTGAGCATGAATGGAACCGAAGACTTTTGATGCTAAGTCCCCAGCCTTTCCACTTTCCAATTATGTTGAAATTAATCAGAGATCTCAACCCTGGCTTTTGAAGGCCGGACGTCCATCTCATCAAAATCGGAGTGTGCATACTTGATGGAGGTTATTAGACCATCAGTGGTTTGCATGTGTATGTGGCACATCTCAGGATGTCATGGGAAACACACCTCTGATGGGCTGGGTCCCTGTACCTGCCCCTGGTTCCCAGTCACTGGGTTTGAGAAATGTTGAGAACAGGAATGTTGTTGGCCATGCAAATCAACAAAGGCAGAAAAAAAAAAAAAAGACAAGTTGATGGCTCAAGGCCATTCCAGCTTCAGAATTCTTCAAGAACAAGATGAGTGGTTTGCTGATCCCCTGTGACCAGAGTAATTCTGAGATGGCCCTTGGTAACCCAGGGTCTCACAGATATTTCTGTAACATTGACCTTGAGTGCCCTTCTTGTATATTAAGTCCAGAGAGTTAGTACCATCAGCCTATCGCTGAGTAACAACTGGGCTTACTATGCATCCAGCTTTGGGGGATACCATAAGACATGGTCCCTGGACTCCGAGGAGCTCCCAGATCTCACTGAAGGAACTAGAGGACAATCTGGAGTGCAAACAAGAGTCCCCCCTCTTTTGGAAGCTTGGCTGTGGGTTGCTCTGGGCAGCAGTGGGTCAGTGTGGTGCGGACAGGGGATGGCTCCCAAGTGCTTTTTGTGCATTGCATCATTTAGTCTTCACAACTTCCCTACAATGGGTAATTCTGTTGTTATCACCATTTCACAGACGGGGAAATTGAGACACAGGGAGGTTAAGTAACTTGCACAGTCATACACCTAATAGGTAGCAGAGCTGAGATTCAAATCCAGGCAGGCCGGAAAGCCAGAGTCAATGCTCTTAGCCCCTACCCCTGTTCCATCCTAGAGGGGCTCAGCTAATCCTCGAAGGATGAGGGATTTTAGGGAGGCAAAATACTAAGGAGTGGGAGCTCCACAGACCTGGGTTTGGTAGTACTGGTTGTGTGACTTTAGACAACTTTGAGCCTCAATTTCTTCATCTGGTAAATGATAACATCCTCTTTTATACAGAGTGGTGTGACTGAGATAATGCGTTTAGTTAGAGCACAGTGCAAGGAGTTTTATGATGATGATTATTGTTATAAACGGAGAGTGGGAAAGACAGGTACAGCTGACCAATGCCCAGCATCATGGATGAACATGGACTATATGTGGTGGTTGAACAGGTGGCAGGGAGGGAGTCCGTGAAGTTACAGTGTGGGATGGTTGTAATAGGTGAGTGTGAAATAACAGTTGGCTGGGAAGCATGAGGCCAGGTCATTGAGGACCTTGAAAACTAACTAAAATGCTCTACAGCTCTTCAAAACAGGTGTGTGGACTTTGTTGACATATGGAAATGTATGTTTGGAAAAAAAAATAGAATGCAAAATAGTATGTACAGACTGACAGCTGTGTAAACATATTATAGCCTGTTAAGCTTAGCGATCAGAAGGGCATCTGCAGAGCTATAAATATTCAAGTTCAGGCTGGGAACAGTGGCTCATACCTGTAATCTCCACACTTTGGGAGGCCAAGGTGGGCGGATTACTTGAGCCCAGGAGTTCCAGACCAGCTTGGGAGACATGACAAAACCACATTCTCTAAAACATATACAAAAAATTAGCTAGGGCTGGGCACAGTGGCTCACACCTGTAATCCCAGCACTTTGGAAGGCAGAGGTGGGCGGATCACGAGGTCAGGAGTTCAAGACCAGCCTGGCCAACATGGTGAAACCCCATCTCTACTAAAAATACAAAAAATTAGCTGGGCATGGTGGTGCACGCCCCTATAATCCCAGCTACTCAGGAGGCTGAGGCAGAAGAATCGCTTGAACCCAGGAGGCAGAGGTTGCGGTGAGCGGGGATCATGCCATTGCACTCCAGCCTGGGTGACAGAGTAAGACTCCATCTCAAAAAAAGAAAAAAAAGCCAGGAATGGTGGGCACACATCTGTAGTTCCAGCTACAGATGGGAAGATTGCTTGTGCCAGGGAGATCAAGGCTGCAGTGAGCCATGATTGTACCACTGCACTCCAGCTTAGGTGACAAAATAAAACCCAAAAAAAAAAAAATTCAAGTTCATCACTTTTTATTTTTCTGTAAACACCTAATGACTACTAAGAACACACAGGAGGCCAGGCTGAGGAGTTTGGCTTTTCACCTGTGGACCTCCATGGGGAGTCGTTGCAAATTCTATCGGTTTGTTTTGCTTTTTCATCGAGATGGAATTCATATACAGTCAATCCTCCCTATTTGTGGGTTCTGTATTTGCAAATTTTGCTTAGTGGCTAAAATTTATTTGTAACCCCAGAATCAATGTTTGTATTGCTTCTGTGGTCATTTACAGACATGCACAGAGCAGTGAAAATTTTGAGTTGTTCAACGCACAAGTTCCCAGCTAAACAATAGGATCCTTTGTCTTCTTGTTTTAGCTGTCATACATGTCATACAATGTCTTTTTCTGTTTAGTGTCACGTGTTATAGTGCTATCGGCCATGAGTTCAATGTTAACCAACCAACAAAATATATTAAAGTGTCTTTAAGCAGAAACACAGCTAAAACAAGGTTATGGTTATGTATTGATCAGTTGACAAAAATCTTGTGACCAGGGGTCATAGGAACCTAACCCTGTATTTCCCCTAGGAGAAACAAGTCAGTATTTACGAATACCATGTTCACTGCAACTTTATAGAACATAACTATGACAAATGGTGAGGATTGGTTGACTGTACCACATGATTCCTTTTTTTTCAAAATCAGACTTTTATGTTTTGGTATATGCACAAGGTTATGCAGCCATGAGTGTCACTGCAGATTTTCAAGCAGTAACATGGCCTCAATGAGCAGCAGTTTGAGAATTATCTGTCCATCTTTCCCTGTCCCCTGATTTCTTTCTGGTCTCTTTCAGAATGCCCAGGAAAACCATGGGCTGGCTGTCCCCACCCCCTCAGTTCCAGAAGACTTCACAGACAAAGTGACAGGTAAGTGAACCCTGGGCTTGAGGCTTGTCCATCTTTCTTTCTGTCCTCCTAGGGCCCTGAGTTCAAAAGCCAAGCATCTTTCTGACCATCTTCACAGCTGGTGACAAAGACAGAGTCCCCAGGCACAGCCACCCTCGCTATCCTCAGTCCTCTTGATTACTGGCTGCAGTGGGCCCGGGCAGTGGGGCTGGGAGTTGAGGAGAGTCAGGGTCAGCAAAGGCCCCCTTCTGGCGGGGGAAGGATGGCGAGGCGACAAGGCCAGAGCAGGAACAAGTGCAGCATAAAGTGGGAGAAGGGCCTGGCTTTGAATCCCACCTCCCCACATATTCGCTTTGCTCCCTTGGGCAAGACGCTTCACCCCTCCTACCTCTATATCTTCCAATCAACAATGGGAACAACAGTTCAGTTTGGAGGAGTAAATGAAGTGGTGGATGGGATATGAGTCATGTCTGTCACACCTCTCAGAGGTGCTTCAAACTCGCTGATGGCTTCCCTTATCACTCAGAGAAAAGGTTCTTGCAAGGACTGCTGGAGTCTAACCTGAGTCTGGCCACTTTCCTTGCTTGCTTTCTCCTCCCACACTACCCCAGCCAAAGTGTCTCCTGTTGCTCCTGAAATACCCCAGGCACATTTCCACCTTGGGGTCTTTGCACTGCAGACCTCTCAGGTTAGAATGCTCTTCTGCAAGGCATCTGTGTGGCCGTCTCCCTCACTCCTTCCTTCTTTGCTCAAATGTCACCTTCTCTGCGAGGCCTTCTCAGACTACTTTTTATTTATTTATTTAAGATGGAGTCTTGCTCTGTCGCCAGGCTGGAGGGCAGTGGCGTGATCTCAGCTCACTGCAACCTCGGCCTCCTGAGTAGCTGGGATTACAGG
>NW_012103142.1:9840439-9841554 GCF_000951045.1 Mandrillus leucophaeus | reverse complement strand
CCCCACCACCTCCACTTCCCCCAGCTGCACCTCCTTTGCCCTGTGCTCAGAAGGCAGCCCATCCACCTGCTGGATTTACAAAACCCCCTAAATCCAGCTCTCCTGCTCTCAAACCCAAACCCAACCCCCCCAGCCCAGCGGACACAGCCTCTTCAGCGCCTGTGGACTGGAGGGACCCCAGCCAGATGGAAAAGCTGCGGAACGAGCTGGCGGCCTATCTCTGTGGCTCCAGGAGAGAGGACCGATTCCTCAGTCACAGGCCAGGCCCAACAGTGGCCCCTCAGAGCAAGGAGGGCAAGAAGGGCCCCAGCATGCTCGAGAAAGAGACTCCCCCGAGCCCGCCAGCAAAGGACACTCCCCCAGGTGTTCCTGAAAAGAGTCTTGGCGGCAGCAGCCTGACAGAGACAGAGGCTACCCCCAGCCTGGCCCTGCCCCCTGTGGACTACATTCCCCAAGACTCTCCAACTCCCAGTGTGCGGCAGATCCGGAATGAGCTGGAGGCCCGGCTCTTGTCATCAGCAGAGAAGGAGGCTAAGCCCAGCATAGGATCTCTACCCCCTAAGCCTCGGCTAGAAGGGGGAAGAATTTTTGAAAATGGGGCTGATAATGACAAACTCTCCAAGCCTGTGGCCAAGAATCTGCCACCTCAATCTACCACCCTGCTGCCAACCACACCACTCCAGCCCAAGGCCATGTTGGGACCAGCCACACCACCCAAGGCCACATCTGGGTCAGCCACACCACCCCAGGCCACACCTGGGCCAACCACACCACTCAAGGCCACATCTGGGTCAGCCACACCACTCAAGGCCACGGCTGGGCCAGCCACACCACTCAAGGCCACACCTGGGCCAACCACACCACTCAAGGCCACATCTGGGTCAGCCACACCACTCAAGGCCACAGCTGGGCCAGCCACACCACTCAAGGCCACACCTGGGCCAACCACACCACTCAAGGCCACAGCTGGGCCAGCCACACCACCCAAGGCCACACCTGGGCCAACCACACCACTCAAGGCCACAGCTGGGCCAGCCACACCACCCGAGGCCACACCTGGGCCAACCACACTACTCAAGGCCACAGCTGGGCCAGCCACACCACCCAAGGCCACA
>NW_012103142.1:9835476-9837774 GCF_000951045.1 Mandrillus leucophaeus | reverse complement strand
AAGGCATCTGTGTGGCCGTCTCCCTCACTCCTTCCTTCTTTGCTCAAATGTCACCTTCTCTGCGAGGCCTTCTCAGACTACTTTTTATTTATTTATTTAAGATGGAGTCTTGCTCTGTCGCCAGGCTGGAGGGCAGTGGCGTGATCTCAGCTCACTGCAACCTCGGCCTCCTGAGTAGCTGGGATTACAGGTGCACGCCACCACGCCCAGTTAATTTTTGTATTTTTAGTAGAGACAGGGTTTGACCATCTTGGCCAGGATGGTCTCTATCTCTTGACCCTGTGATCCGCCCGCCTCGGCCTCCCAAAGTGCTGGGATTACAGGTGTGTGCCACCGCACCCAGCTGGACTGCCCTATTTAAATTGCACCCGCTGCACCCCTCCCTTGCTGGTATTTTTTCCCATCGCACTCATCCTCTAATGTGATAATAATGTACTCACACGTTATGTTCATTGTCCCATTCAAGCATAAACTCCCTAGGAGGGCCAGTGTTTGTCCGTTTTTTGTTTTGTTGGTTTTTTGCTGCTGTACCCCAGCTCCTAACTCCTGCCTGACAGTTGGATGCTCAGTGAACGTTAGTCTTCCCTTTCCCTGCTCTTGGTTTCTTCAGTTTGAAGTCAGGCAGCTGGGAGGAGCCCTTCAGAGCTGCACACTCCCCAGGTTCGCCACACTGTTAGGGACTGAGAGGAGGGAAGCAAAGGATGGGTGCCACTAAGAAGAAAGTAGACTCTGGGAGGGGGGCTGGGGACCTGGTCTGAGGATAACAGAGGGATGTGAGCTGCTGGGGCCAGGGACTCTCAGCATCTCTTTAGTACCCAGATTGTCCAGGCCACCTTCCTTCTGCACACCCCCGTTCCATCATGCAGACCAGAATCTGCCTCCGTTCTCTATGAAGTGGACAGCTGGGTTCTTAGTAGCTTCAGGGTCTTTAGAAAGCAGGAGTTGTTTGTGCAAACTGCTCCCTCCTGCAGGTCTGTCACCCAGCCTTCCTCACTGAGGAGCTCTCTCGCCCCTGCCCCATGACTTCCTATCTCTTTCCCACTTTCCCTGTCTCACACAGTCTGAAAAGGTCAGCACAGATGGTAGCAGTCAAAGTGGTTCCGTTCTATTAACTGCCTACTAGAGGCCTGGCACCATGACAAGCCCTTTCTGTGTATTTGCATGGATTCTCTCATTTAATCCTCACAACAGCTGTAAGAAGCGAGCACGGACAACATGCTCCTTTGATAGATGAGGAAACTGAGGCTCAGCAAGGTTAATTAGTGTGTTCAAGGTCGCTCATCTAATAAGTGGTAAAGCTGGGATGTGAACCCTGGACTTTCTGGCTTGGCCAAGATCAAGGTCGCAGTAAAAAACAGATGGCGCACTCAAAGGGGATAACTGAAGAAAGCTGAGTGAAGGGACGGTGTACCAGAGTGTGAGCTTGGTTAGGCGACTCCTGTCTCCTGGGAACAGTGACACCCAGGGACTGAACACAGTGGGAGAGGGACATCCCGACAGGACCTGTGTCTGCGGGGCAGGAAAGGCAGCTGCTGCCAACCTGTGACGCAGCCAGGAGGCAGCCAGAGGAACCAGAGCCCTGGCCCTCTTGTCCCCACCCCCCATCTCAGAGGGCAAGGGAGTCCCGGCGCAGGTTAGAGCGTGACTCTGGGGAGGCAAATGGAGGTTATTCCTTATAGGCTTCAAAGGCTGTGCCAGGGACAGGCAGGGGACCCTCCCTAGAAAGAAGGGGGACACTCCCAGGACAGCTCAGGAGACTGGACACGGGGCTGCTCCCTCTCTTGGTGTTCAGGAGAAAATGATCCAGTCATTCTCTTGGGCGCCCACCCCTACCCCTGCGCTGGGTAAACAGAAATTGGCAGGGCTGGTCTGCCTTGTTTCCGCCCCCCATCTTTGTCTCTTCTTCTTTCAGGTACCAGCTCACTAGTCAATGGCAACCTCCGACTGTACAGCTCTGTGGGTGACCTGAGGCCTGGGCAGTATGGCCAGGATCTACTCATCCCCCCACCTCCCCCAGGCCCAGCCCCAGGGCCCCCCCAGGACATTTCACAACCTCCAGGGGAGTTGCCACTGCCATCTCCACCTTCCACAGCACCCCCACCGCCTCCCCTGCTGCTGGAACCCCCACCCCCGCCCAGCATGGCCCCACCTCCACCCCCAGTATTGGAGGCCCTGTCCCCACCACACACTCTTTCCTCCCCATCCACACCCACCCCTCCTGACTTCATTCCCCCTGCCCCACCCTTGGCCTTTTTAGCCCCCCCACCACCTCCTATGCCAGCCCCAGCACCCCCAGCT
>NW_012103142.1:9832885-9834021 GCF_000951045.1 Mandrillus leucophaeus | reverse complement strand
CCACAGCTGGGCCAGCCACACCACCCGAGGCCACACCTGGGCCAACCACACTACTCAAGGCCACAGCTGGGCCAGCCACACCACCCAAGGCCACATCTGGCCTGGCCATATCATCTACAGCCACAACTCTGCCCACCACCACATCCCAACTGATGGCAGAGAAAGACTCAGGGCCAGGTGGGCAGCCAGCAAAGCCAGCATCTCAAGAAGTTTCCACTCCCTCCCAGCCAAGGGGAGAGGGGTCCCCCTCAGAGGCCACTAGGCTGCCCACACAGGGAGCCCACTCATCTCCAGCCCTCCCACCAAAGACATCTCCTGGTGGAGGAGAGGTGCCATGTCTCTACAAGCCCCACTGCCACCAGAGCAGCCTCAGCCGTGAGGTTGCTGTGGTGATGCCCACCCTGGCCAGAGGAGGGGCTGCAGGGCCAGGGGAGCCCGCAGAGGTGAAGGAGCCCCCAGGGCTGCCAGCCAAGCCCTCTGCCTCAGCCCAGCCCACTGATGAACTCCTCAGGCACCCGGTGACTGGGGAGGTGGTGGAGCGGGGCTCACCGATGGCCCTGCTCCTGGCGGCCAGGCAGAGGGCGCAGAAGGGGAGACCTGGAGGGGCTGCCCTGGGTCGGTCCTCTCTGCCAGGAAGTCTCCGTGACCACAGCCACCAAGCCGAGGTCAGCTCTGACAGCATCTTCCACAGCCAAGGCAGGCCCAACTCCTTCACTGTGGTGCCCAAGTTACCCAAGGAAGCTGAGGACTCCCCGCTGACGACCGAAATACCCAATAAGTGGGGGACGCGGCCGGGAAGAGACGCAGAGGGCACAGAGCCGAGCCGCAGGCACAACTGGACAAAGCCGGAGCCCCAGGCCCCTGTGGCCTGGGAAAGAGCTGCTACCTCCAACCTCCCCCAGGGCCACCCGCTGCCCAAGTCCTTCTCCTCTCCACCTTCTCCTTCGTACAAGAGAGAGGAGGAGGAGGAGGAGTTCAACTTCGAGGTCATCCCACCGCCGCCAGAGTTCAGCAATGACCCTGAGCCCCCGGCCCCGGCCCTCCAGTATCTGGGCCGCCGGAGCTCCCCTCCCCGGAACAACTACTCAGACTTGGGGCAGCCCCCGAACGCTGGCCCCGGGGGGCCCCCGGCTCTC
>NW_012103142.1:9831121-9832495 GCF_000951045.1 Mandrillus leucophaeus | reverse complement strand
CCCGGGGTGCCGCGGAGACCAAGCACAAAGCGCCTGGCAGCGCCCCAGCTGCTGGCAGGTGAGCTGCGGACCCGCCTGGTGCGGGAAGCCGGGAGGGGTGAAAAGCCAGGCGAGGGCCAAGGAGGCCCGGCCATCAGTCAAGAGAAAACATTTGGTTTTCTCCCCTCGGCCTTGCAGGTAGAACGGGGAGGGAGGCCCACTTACCGGGAGAGGGCGCTGTTGGCGCCTTCCTGACCTGCTTCCTGACCTCCCTTGTTGTCTTTCCCCATCATCTCCTCTCGTCTCTCTCCCACCCGCTAGATCCCAGCGGTCAGGCTAAGTGTGGGGCGGGCAGAGATCTGAGTGGTCCTTCGGTGGAGGGATTTCCCAACACAGAGTTGGATCCAGACACAGGCTAGGAGTGAAAGATTTCTGAGAGAGGTTATTAGGCATGTTCTCTGGCCAGCAGGGCCCAGACCGGAATGGGAGCCCTGTCTGTGATGGTCTGCAGTCCCTCCCTGGGGTCGATAAGCCCAGGGCTTGTGGGGGCAAATACAGAAGTATGAGCAGCATCTTTTCCTCTCGGTCCCTGGGGGAGATGGGAGGCGTGTTGGCTAACCAGCTGCAGATATTAACCTCACATCTCTTGCTCTCCCCCAGGTCTCCCCACACCACCACCCGCTATGGAAGCCCCATCAACACGTTCACCGTGAGGCCTGGGACCCGCCATCCCATCTCCTATGCCTGCTCAGGGGCCCATTGGAAAGCCACCTCCTGAGCCAGGGGTTCTCTTAGCTCTATTCCAACAAACTGTGTCCTTAAGGATCTGGGCACTTGTTTCTTGTGGGGGGTGGGAGGTACACAGCAGCTGTTAGGCGACCTGACTCAGACTCAGACACGGAGGAGTCTTTGATCCCCAAAGACCAACGATGAGAAGCAGTGGCCCAGGAAGATCAAGAGTGGGCTTCTGTTTCCCAAAGCCTGGTGTGGCTGTGGACTGTACATATTGGGGGTGGGAGGGGAAGGAGGTTAGAGAGGAGGAACCATTAAGGACCTGGGCGCTGAGTTTCTGCTCTCTGGTACTATCTGCTTTAGCAAGAGTTATTTAAAACAGTTTTACAAGCACGACCTACTGAGCAGGTTCTGAAAACAAGGGGTGGGTCACTGACTCTGAACTGGAACCCATCGAGATAGCTGTGATTGTCTCTCAGGCCCTTGCAAAGGGCTGATTCCCAGCTCTATCTTGGTGGGTGTGCAGGGCACCGAAGGGAGAGCTTTAGCCTCCATCACCTCCCATCCCAAGCAAGAGTGGACACCTGGGGTTCCTAGGCGCGTTGAGGTGGGACCAGGAATGTGTATGTATAACACATGGAGAAGGACCATGTGTAGGGTGGG
>NW_012103142.1:9826067-9830076 GCF_000951045.1 Mandrillus leucophaeus | reverse complement strand
CAAAAAAGTCCTGGTTTAGATGCTATAATCACCAAACATACCAGGAAGCAATATTCCTGGGTCTTGCTTCCCTATCTTCAGGTCTTGGTGGGCCAAATTCTTGGGACCAGACCAAGGTGGCCTGCCTCAGTAAGAAGGAAGGACTGAAGAGTGGCCCATTTCAGAGGAGCAGGCTGGTGGGGGCCAGCCAGAAAGTAGTTCCCTTTTGGGGAAGATGTTGGACATTTATTACTTGTGGTAACCAGCCTAGGCACTGTGTTGTCAGGACAGCAGGTGAGCCACTTTAGGGAAGAAAGTGCAGGGGTGGGTGGGTGCCCAGATGACCAAGGCCAGCCACCATGATGGGGTAGGGCCTGGTTATCTGTGTTCAAGAAGCGAATCCCACCCCAGCGCCAGCACTAGCTCTCTCTATATGTATGTATTTTCCCTGTACAATGTTTTCTAAAAGAGATCACTAATTTATCTGCTGTGCTAAGGCCTGAGGAGTGATGTCTAGACTCTCAACTGTATATTGCTCTGGGGTAGGCAGAGAAGACTGAGTCTCACTTGACTTGGAAAATAAACGGCCAGTTTGAACTGGCCTCCAGCTCCGTGGCTGTGTTTGTCTAACAAGGATTTGGGTAAATATTGGATACAAGCCACTATGCTTAGCATGGATAGACTGCCATCAACTCACCCACATGACTCCTGTTCATGGCAGGCTAATAGTCTGTCTAGTGGAGGAGAGGACTGAAAAAGAGCACACAAAAACATCAAAAATTACAAGTAGTAAGAAGGAAAGGAACAGGGAACATGAGAGAATAGCTAGATGTGGGGAGAAGAATGGATTTACTTTAACAGGGTGGTCAGGGAAGGCCTCTTGTGGTGGTGACATACTGATTTAGGCAAAGCATCCAGCACGTGCCTAGCGCTTAGTAGTAGATCAACAAATGGCATCTTTGGGTGATGGCTACCTCACATTCGTATGTGGCCCATCACAATTTTCCATAAAGCTTTTTTTATTTTAAGGCTATCTTGATGTCATACTTTTAGAATATTTTATTTTATTATTATTATTTTAGACGGAGTCTTGCTCTGTCACCTAGGCTGGAGTGCAGTGGCACCATCCTGGCTCACTGCAACCTCCACCTTCCAGGTTCAAGCGATTCTCCTGCTTCAGCCTCCCGAGTAGCTGGGACTACAGGCATGTGCCACCACGTCCAGCTAATTTTTGTATTTTTTAGTGGCAACGAGGTTTCACTATGTTGGCCAGGCTGTTCTTGAACTCCTGACCTTGTGATCCACTTGCTTCGGCCTCCCAAAGTGCTGGGATTGCAGGCGTGAGCCACAGCACCTGGCCCCCAATTTATTTTTTTTCCAGAAAAGAAAACCAGAAAAGTCATCTCGAGACAGTGTTAGAGAAAGCGTTGTGTTTCCCCCTCTGAGTCTTTTGTGGGGACTTTATGGGAAAAGGAAGATGACTCACTTACTCTGAAATTTGGGCTTCCAGGAAGGGCCTCTCCCATCCTTGGTGCCTCCTCGTTCTCCTGTCTCTCACTGTCCCCCAACATATACCATGATGTCCTCATTCTAGAAATCCCGAGTCAGGATAGTGGCTCGGGCCCTTCATCTGGCTTTTCTCCCCCGCCTTGCTCCCTTCTAACATTTTCTCCCTCATCTGACATGGGAGGGGCAATGGTTAACCTAGGAGGGAGGGCAGAGAACAAGGGCCTCACATCCTGGCTCTGCCTCTGACAAGCTGTGTGACCGGGGTGTCAGCTGACTCATCGGAGAAATGGGGAGGGTGGACTTGGGCCTTGTCTGGATATTAAACTTTGTTGGGTCCCTGACCTCTTTGAGAAACTGATGCACGCTTCTCAAGAGGTCACAAGTGCATTTTATACACTATTTCAGGCACCCCACAGATTCCCCCAGATTCAGGCTCCACAGGGTTCACGTTGAAAACTCCTTAAGTGACAGTGGTCAAGGTACCCACCAACACTTATTTAACCTTGACAGTTTGCAAAGTTCCTTCTCTCTCTCATTTACCTGTGACAATCCTCTAAAATGTGCCGGCCATGTAATACTCCTAATTCCATTTTGCTGATGAGGAAACGAAGGTCCCCGGGAAGACATGTGAGTTGCTCAGAATGACCCCTCTGACTGGAAACTCTGTTCTTTCTGCGTGACTCATCACAGCTGCCTCCCTTATAGCTGTAACCACTCTCCCCACCCACTTATCCTCTCCCAGTCGTACCCCCCAAACTTTACCTCTTTTAGAGTGGCGGTGGAGGAGAGGCTGAGTGGGCTAGAGCTACCCTGGTGCCAAAACAAGATGAATGGGCATGGGTGGGGCAGATGTTCCTGGATCAGATTGGCCACACCTTGGTTTCTGAAGCCTTTTCACTATTCCCTGGGCCAGAACCCCACCCCACCTCTCTTGTGAAGCCCAGCCTGGCCCAAAGCAACAGCTAGGACAGGTCCCTGGAAAAGCTGAGCTGGAAGCCTGGGGCCTGGCGTCAGCAATATGTAAAGGGGCCTGTCCTGGAAAAGGTCAAGCTCAGCTTTTGTCACGGCCAGGCTTGTTGAAGGAGAGAGGCTTCCTCTCACTCCAGGTGAGCCCTTCTGTGCAAAGCTGTAGGACAGAGGTGGCTCCAGAACCTGGAGGGGTGAGGGAGAGGCCACCTCACTGCTGAGCTGTCAGGCAGGCCTGCCCCCACCTGCTCACCCACCTGCCTACCCCTAGCAGCCTGTGGCCGCTTCCATTTCTGCAGCTCAAAGGCCATCATCAGTCAGCTGTACGGGTGGGATGGGCACTGGCACCCGTCAGAGAGCCCGGGCCTCCTCCCTCTGAAGCCCCAGGGATGGCCAGATTCTGAGCCCTGCTGTTGGGGCCTCTGGGATGCTTTTTGCCAGCGATGTGAGAAAAGGTGCTCTTCTGGGAGAGGGGAAGAGACCAAGGCAATTTATTATGAATACTCCCTCATTGCATGGATAATCCTGTGCTCCTCTGCCCAGTTCCCACACCTCTGGAAACTTCACTCACATTTGGCACAGATGAGCCACTCCTCCCTCCTTCCTCTTCTTGAGAACCGTTCTCTGAGCCTGTGCGGAACAAGGTGCTCCGATTCTCTGTCTTGCACGCTGGCTTCTTTCCTCCCTCCAGGTGTCTCCCTGTCCACCCTGTCCTCGGCTCTCCACTCCTTCTCTAGTTTCTTCCTTAGGAGATAGTGTCACCCCTCACGCTCACCTGTACCAGGGGTCCATATTTCTAACTTTGGAAGTGCCTCCTGGATATGTCCACGTGGGTGCCTGGCCATCCACTCAAATCCAACCTCTCTAAAAAGTGATTCTCCCCTACTTCTCACACAATTGTGTGGCCACAGCAGCCAGACCAATGGCTCCAAACTACCCCCAAATACTCATCCCCGCCTCACTGCTTGGGCTCCCTTGGCTTCCCCTAGGCCAGCTTACACTCAAGGCCCAGCTTGGATTGGAGCTCCTACAGGAAGCCTTCCCCAGCCCTGCTCTGTTTGGAGACCTCTTCCTCCTCCATACCTACCTTTCCCACTTCTGTGGCAGCCTCTTCTTTATCCTCAGGCTTCAGCTCAGACATCCCTCACCTACGAGGCCACAGCAGCTCCTGCTGAAGCTTCCCACAGCCCCTGCTGGTTTCCTTCCCCCAACTAGTGTTACTTGGTCTACATCTCTCTCCCAGTAACGTATAAGCTCCACAATGTAAGGACTGCCTCACTCATCACGGTATCCCCAGCATCCAGTGCTGCTCCTGGCACTAGCAGGTACTCAGTATATTGAGTTTATTGATGAATACAAGTTAGTACTGAATCAGATATCATCAAGCACTGTGTAAGTTCCTTGGCTGGGCGCAGTGGCTCACGCCTGTAAACCCAGCACTTTGGGAGGCCGAGAGGGGTGGATCACCAGGTCAGGAGTTCAAGACCAGCCTTACCAACATGGTTAAACCCCATCTCTACTAAAAATACAAAAAAAATACAAAAAAATTAGCTGG
>NW_012103142.1:9822453-9824527 GCF_000951045.1 Mandrillus leucophaeus | reverse complement strand
TGGGACTACAGGCGCCCACCACCTCGCCCGGCTAGTTTTTTGTATTTTTTTAGTAGAGACGGGGTTTCACCGTGTTAGCCAGGATGGTCTCAATCTCCCGACCTCGTGATCCGCCTGTCTCGGCCTCCCAAAGTGCTGGGATTACAGGCTTGAGCCACCACGCCCGGCCTCTGCCTAATTTTTGTTTTTATTTTTTTGTAGAGACACAGTCTCATTATGTTGTCCAGGCTGGTCTTGAACTCTTGGGCTCAAGCAATCCTTCTGCCTCAGCCTCCCAAAGTGCTGGGATTACGGGCAAGAGCCACCGCACTCATACTCCCTTCTCATTCTTGAAAGTGGAATGTCTTCAATCTTGTCTTCTGCAGACTGAGCCTTCTGACTCCTTTCAACTTTCCTCACTGCAAAGGAGCATCTCCTGCCACTTTTCATTGTTGCCTTAGTTTATTTTCTGAGTCATTCAAGAGAGTTTGGTAGGCTCCTGCTTTCTCTCTCTCTCTCTGGGCTACCCTATCTGTCATCTTCCTGCCTTTTGGTTCACAACTTTCCAGCATTTGTTCTAATAGCTAAGGGCAGCATGGAATTCCACCAATGCAATTCAACACTGTGAGGGGGCGCTACTCACTACAAGCCAAGGAACCTCGCAAGAGGCTCACAATTGAGTGTGGAAGACAGACATACACACAAATAACTGGACTATGGAGCAGGAGAATGCCAATCTCTCCCACCCAGGAGAGCCTGGTGGCCCAAGAGAGCATGGGACCACATGGGGCACTGGTGGGCTGTCCTTGTGGTTGCCCTCTCTTGCTGGCCTGTGACCCTTGTGGGAGCACGTGCATGAACTGGGCAGAGGAATGAGCGATGCCCTTTGTGTGCTTATTTTTCCTACAGAGCGAGCTGTCTTTCGGTGACCTCTCTTGGCCATTTAAAGTTGCTCTTGACATTCACTTTAACTGGATTCTCCAGGGAGAGGGGAGGGGAGTGAGCAGAAGGCACCTGTGTAATTTACCCTGGTGTCCAGCACCACGGTCTTAGTCTGGCATCCCCGTGTGTGCATGTGGAGTGGGCATCAGCCAACTGGTGGCACTTTGCTCACAAGTGCCTGAAGTTCATGTGGCTGGTGGGGTTCAGGTTCAGATTGAGATCCATCTGAGGTTGACATGGCTCCTCCTAGGATCCAGGCACAAAGCTAAGTGCTATCCGGCACACCAGTCATTCTCAAACTCAGAAGTGCATCAGAAGCACTTGTCAAAACACAGGTTTCTGGGACTTGTTCCAAAGCTCCTGATTCAGTGGGTTTGGGGTGGGGCTGGGGAATTCACATGTCTTTCTTTTTTTTTTTGGTTTTTGTTTTCTGAGATGGAGCCTCTGTCTACCAGGCTGGAGTGCAGTGGCGCAATCTCGGCTCAGTGCAACAGCAATTCTCCTGCCTCAGCCTCCCAAGTAGCTGGGATTACAGGCACCCACCACCATGCCCAGCTAATTTTTGTATTTTTAATAGAAATGGGGTTTCACAATCTTGGCCAGGCTGGTCTCGAACTCCTGACCTCAGGTGATTCACCTGCCTTGGCCTCCCAAAGTGCTGGGATTACAGGCGTGAGTCACCACGCCTGGCCGGGAATTCACATTTCTAACAAGTTACCAGGTGAGGCTGCAAGTCTTCATGGTACAGGGACGGCACTTCGAGAACCCCTGCTGTGCAGTGTCATGTGTCATCACCTCATCTCCCTTGGGGCAGATAGTGCCATGCCCAGCTTACCAAAGAAGAAACCACAGCCTCCGCAGGCCAACTGACCTTGCCAAGGCCACACAGCTGGAGGGTGCTAGGGAGTCAGACAGCACCTGCTGCACTGCCTTTTGCCCCCAGGGCAATGGGGTTGGGGTGGTTGTGACAGCACTCTCCAAATTTTTGTTCCAGAGAGGGCAGTAAGTAGAGAGGGCAGGCTTGGGGTAAGCAGTACTGGGAGGTGGTCATAGAGTCACTGTTAGGCTGACAGTCATTCCTTGGGTGGCCATAATGTTTTAAAGACACTTTCAGCAAGGTGCAGTGGTGCATGCCTATAGCCCTAGCTACTTG
>NW_012103142.1:9818424-9819298 GCF_000951045.1 Mandrillus leucophaeus | reverse complement strand
AAAAAAAAAAAAAAAAAAAAACGTTCCTCAAGGGCAAAAGCCATGTCTCCAGTGGACTCATGAATACCTAAACTTATCCTTTCTAAGTTGTGGAACTTCATCTAATGCTGAGGTTATCAGGCTGCGAGAAGGTTTAGTTTTAGGGATGAGTTTCTAAGGTCTCATCGTAAAGGTGTCCAGACGCCTTGGAGTGGCTCCTGCCTGGTGGGCTGAGATACTGCATCCTCTAAGTAGAGACATGAGCTGGGATGTGATGGCACCAGGTGAGGGAGTTCTGGTCCTCAGAAAGGGCTAAGGTGTGGGGATCTCAGGCAGCCCTCTGCACCCCACCAGTGAGCCAGCCACAGGGCGGCCAGCTCCAGTAATCCAAGTGATTTGCACTCTGTTCCTTTTTCCCTTTTGAGCTCCTTTGGTCTTCAGCAAACTTACTTGGTGCCACAGCCTATCTCAGCTGTGGACCAAGGGTAAACTTTCTGTCACATGTGGGCCAGAGAACTGAGAAGGGGCCAGGGCGGCAGAAGCCAGCCAGACCCGACCTGTTCACCAGCCCTCCCCACCTGCAGAGCCCACCTTCAAGAGGAAAGCCCTACGGTTCTAGGTTTGGTTTTTATTAAGGAACGGGCTCCCTGCACGAGGTTCTCAGGGCCTAGCAGGGGTCTAAGCACAGAGTGGGGACCCAATAGACTTGCTATTTTGAATCTCTTCCACCTCAGTATAGGATCATTAGCCCTAATGCTACTCCCAGAAATGGGATACTTGCTTCTCATTTTTTTTTTTTTTCCTGAGGCAGGGTCTTGCTCTGTCGCCCAGGCTGGAGTGCAGTAGTGCCCTCATAGGTCACAGCCTCCGGAGCCCAAGTGATCCACCTCAGCCT
>NW_012103142.1:9812298-9815013 GCF_000951045.1 Mandrillus leucophaeus | reverse complement strand
AAAAAAAAAAAAAAAAAAGATGAGGTGTCGCTGTGTTGCCCAGGCTTGCTTCTGTTTCAATCAAGCCTCATGATAGTGGTCAGCAAGCACTCACAATGGATGCTACACTGTCTCCCTGACCCTCTCCCTTTCTAGGACTGAAGCTTTCACACCCCAGCCAGCAGCTGGCAGTCCCTCCCCAGGAATTGTCCTTCCAGGGGAGAGTCACCTCACCCAAGGTCATGCCCACTCCCTAGAGGCAGCTCACATTCACTAAGTCCCTCCCCTCAATGCAGGACAACTCTGAAGGTCCTTGCAGACCAGGGCGCCCCTCCATTGCAAGTGCAGGCAGCCCAGCTTTGCTCTGTGCCCACTTCTCCCTCTCCCACACCGGTGTGCGTCCTGAGGGCACTCCCAGCAATCTTGCTGCATGCAAACCTCAGTCTCCTGGGGAGCCTGTCCTGCAACAACTTATTAGGTACCAGGCACAATTCTAAGCACTTTATGCATATTATTTCATACGATCCTCCCAACAACCCCAAGAGGCAGGCACTTCTGTTACCAAAGGCTCTGTAACTTGTCCAAGGTCACCGAGCTAGCAAGCCAGAGAGCCAGGGTTGTTATGCAGGGAGTTGGGCTCTGGGGCTCTGAAATGTTACAACGCTGTCTTCCAGAACATTCCTATAGTCTAGCTTGAGGAAATTTGACAAAACAAACAGTGAAGATGTATTCTGATTGATTTGAGGAGGAAAAGAACCTCGGCCAGGTACGGTGGCTCACGCCTGTTATCCCAGCACTTTGGGAAGTTGAGGCGGGTAGATCATTTGAGGTCAGGAGATCAAGACTAGCCTGGCCAACACGGTGAAACCCCATCTCTACTAAAAATACAAAAATTGGCTGGGCGTGGTGGTGGGCACCTGTAATCCCAGCTACTCAGGAGCCTGAGGCAGGAGAATCGTCTGAATCCAGGAGGCGGAGGTTGCAGTGAGCCGAGATCAGTGCCATTGCACTCCAGCCTGGGTCCTAGGGCAAGACTCCGTCTCAAAAAAAAAAAAGAAAACAATATTGACAAAACCAAAAAGAACACAACCACCAGATGGGATGAAGCTGTTCAGGAAGGCAGGGAACTGCAGTCCAACAATCCTTTCAATTATTCTAGATGGGTTTTTCCCTTGGATCTATCGAGAGGTAAGCCTGGGATAATAGACATGACATCCTCAACTCTCACCCACCCTGATGACTTCCAGCCCTCCCCCGAATACCACTCATGGAGCCAGCTACCAACTCAGTGTTTCCACTTGGCTGCCTAATGGCATCTCGCACTTAACAGGTGCACAGCTGAACACCTGAGTCCCGCCCGGCCTCCCACACCCAGAGCCTTCTCCACCTCAGGGCGTGGAGCCGCATTCTTCCCTGACAACTCTTCACACACCACTTCCAATCCCTTGGCAAATCTTGTCAGTTTAACTTTAAGATAAACCTACCATTTCTTTCTTTCTTTTATTTATTTTTTTTTTTTGGAGACGGGGTGTGGCTCTGTGGCCCAGAGTGCAGTGGCGCGATCTCGGCTCACTGCAAGCTCCGCCTCCCGGGTTCACGCCATTCTCCTGCCTCAGCCTCCCGAGTGGCTGGGACTACAGGCGCCCGCCACCGCGCCCGGCTAATTTTTTTTTTTTGTATTTTTTAGTAGAGATGGGGTTTCACCATGTTAGTTAGGATGGTCTCGAACTCCTGACCTCGTGATCCGCCCACCTCGGCCTCCCAAAGTGCTGGGATTACAGGAAGTCAATTCTTAACACAGCGTCCAGGATGAGCCTGTTAAACCTA
Organism: Mandrillus leucophaeus; assembly: GCF_000951045.1. Classification (NCBI taxonomy): domain Eukaryota; kingdom Metazoa; phylum Chordata; class Mammalia; order Primates; family Cercopithecidae; genus Mandrillus; species Mandrillus leucophaeus. The sequence goes on along the minus strand of NW_012103142.1, from coordinate 9,813,207 downwards.
AATCAGGTAATCTCACTCCTCTGTTTGGCCCACCCCTTCATAGTAAACACTATTATCATTAGGATGCCCACGAGACCCCACGTGCTCCCACCCTCTCTCACTCCTGCCCCTTACCACTCCATGCTGGCCACACTGAACTTCTTAAATACGCTAAGCACACTCTTGCCTCAGGGCTTTTGCAGTGGCTATCCTGTGCCACCCAATGCTCTTTTCCATTGGTCTCAATTCAAATGTCACCCTCTTGGAGAGGACAGGCCTTCCATAATCACTCCATTAAAGGACCATATCCCAGGCTGGGCATGGTGGCTCATGCCTGTAATCCCAGCACTTTGGGAGGCTGAGGTGGGTGAATGGCTTGAGACCAGGAGTTTGAGACCAACCTGGGCAACATGGTGAAACCCCGTCTGTACTAAAAATAAAAAAAATTAGCAGGGCATGGTGGCGTGCACCTATAGTCCCAGCCACTTGGGAGGCTGAGGTGGGAAGATTGATTGAGCTGGGGCAATTGAGTGAGCTGAGATCACACCACTGCACTCTAGCCTGGGTGACACAGCGAGACCCTGTCTCTAAATAAATAAATAAAGGGCAATGCCCTTCCTCCTCCACACCCTCTATTCTCATTACCCTGCTTAATTTTTTTCCTCAGCATTCATTGCCATCTTATGTATGTTTATTTGTTTATTCCTGGCCCTCTTCCTCCTCATGCCCAAACTGACTTATTTAAAGTCCCTTTTCCGCTGGTTCTGCTTTTTAATTTCTCTCTTTTTTTTCACAGACGAAGTCTCACTCTGTTGCCCAAGCTGGAGTGCAGTGGCACAGTCTTGGCTCACTGCAACCTCCACCTCCCGGGTTCACGCGATTCTCCTGCCTCAGCCTCCCGAGTAGCTGAGACTACAGACACGCATCACC
>NW_012103142.1:9798235-9811468 GCF_000951045.1 Mandrillus leucophaeus | reverse complement strand
CATATTAGCCAGGATGGTCTCGATCTCCTGACCTCATGATCCGCCCGTCTCGGCCTCCCAAAGTGCTGGGATTACAGGCTTGAGCCACCGCGCCCGGCCTTTTGTATTTCTTAGTAGAGACGGGGTATCGTTATGTTAGCCAGGCTGGTCTCAAACTCCTGACCTCGTGATCCACCCCCCCTTGGCCTCCCAAAGTGCTAGGATTGAGCCACCGCCCCCCGCCTGCTTTTTAATTTCATAGTTTGTTGTTATTTATTATTTTTGTTATAAGCTGCTTCTAATCCATTATGGAATAAAAAGATACATAACAAAGGAACCAGATCATTATCACCCGGCTTAAGGCAGAACCATTCATTAGACCAGTGCTTCTAATATTTTTCCTCCCAGATTGCCAAACAAACAAACAAAAGGAGCAAATAGACATGCCCGCCCACCCCCTCGAGCTTTAGGAGAGAAGCCTGAAGCTGCCACTAAAAAAGCAAAATGTCCTTGAGACTTTACTTTTCATGGGCATTCTACACTATATTTCCTAATGTATTTACATGTATTCAATTATAAAACTTCTCCTCAAAGTTTTCCAGTAAAAATAACCCCACCAATAACTGCTCCATGTAAAACGCTACTGATGTGGGGTCCTGGGGGTCCCTGTCCGCCCTCGCCCCAGGGACCTTCACCCATGGTTGGGAGTTGGCAAGGAGGGACTGGAAACATCCTTTCCTTTGGGGAAGTGAATTGGCTGGAGCTGGATAGGGCCTCGCCGGAGTCTTGAGTTCTAGTTCCAGCTCTGACACCTACTACAGTAGCTCAGTGACCTTGGGCAAGTCCCTCCATTGTAGTTTGGCCTGAGTTTCCTAAAAGGTTTGAGGTTTTGTTTGTTTGTCGAGACGGAGTCTCACTCTGTCTCCCAGGCTGGAGTGCAGTGGTGCCATCTCAGCTCACTGCAACTTCTGCCTCCTGGGTTCAGGCGATTCTCCTGCCTCAACCTCCCGAGCAGATGGGATTACAGGCACCCGCCACTACCCCCGGCTAACTTTTGTATTTTTAGTAGAGATGGGGTTTCACCATGTTGGCCAGGCTGGTCTCGAATGCCTGACCTCAGGTAATCCGTGCACCTCGGCCTCCCAAAATGCTGGGATTACAGGCATGAGCCACCATCTCTGGCTGGGTTTGGGTTTTTAAGCTTAGTTTCCACCAGGCTGAATGTAACCATAGGCCTTACACTTCTGAACATGATCAGATGGAAGAAGAAAGAAGATGGTGTCCGGGCGCGGTGGTTCACGTCTGTAATCCCAGCACTTTGGGAGGCCGAGGTGGGCGGATCACCTGAGGTTGGGAGTTTGAGACCAGCCTGACCAACATGGAGAAACCCCGTCTCTACTAAAAATACAAAGTAACTGTTCGTAGTGGCACACGCCTGTAATCCCAGCTACTCAGGCAGCTGAGGCAGGAGAATCGCTTGAACCCGGGAGACGGAGGTTGCAGTGAGCCAAGATTGTGCCACTGCACTCCAGCCTGGGCAACAAAAAAAAAAAAAACCAAAAAAGAAAAAGAAAGAGGATGGTGGTGAGAGCAGGACTGGGGCTGGACAGCTGGTGATTGCATTGGGTGGCTGGTGGATGCCCTGGCAGGGCATGGGCTGAGGCAGGGAGGCTTCAGGGGGTTGGTGCTCCTGGGAGGACCCAGAGCTGGGGCCTGCTCGGGCTTGGCTGTATTCTGTGCCATAGAAAGCTCTGCAGTGAAGGGGGCTGGAGGGCCCAGGCTATTTCTGGAGCTGGGCTTTCCTGGAGGTGAGGAGGGTGCCTATCCAATCTTCCAAAAGAGGGCAGAGCTACCAACTCATCAGTGCCAACATCTGAATCACAGGCCAAGAACGCAGCTCTCCTACATCACCCTCTCCTCTCCCTCGCCACTGAGGCACCTATGAACCACAGTGCAACACTTCCCATTCCTGTGTGTCACTAGCACTCTCCAGAGGTGTGCTTGGTCCATAGCCTAGCCCCTGCCCACCCATCAGGTGACCACATCTCTGAGGAGGGAGGCAGCTCACCTGGGAAGAATGTCAATTCTTCCACAAGGATCACGCTTGTCATTTTTTTTTTTTTTTTTTTCTTCTGAGATGGAGTCTTGCTCTGTCGCCAGACTAGAGTGCAGTGGCGCGATCTTGGTTCACTGCAACTTCTGCTTCCTGAGTTCAAGCGATTCTCCTGCCTCAGCCTCCTGAGTAACTCTAACTGGGACTACAGGCACGAGCCACCACACCCAGCTAATTTTTGTATTTTTAGTAGAGAAGGGGTTTCACCATGTTGGCCAGGATGGTCTCGATCTCTTGATCTTGTGATCTGCCTGCCTCAGCCTCCCAAAGTGCTGGGATTACAGGCATGAGCCACTGTGCCCGGCCCACACTTGTCATCTGTAATACCACATCTCTCCATGATACCTCCGAGGCATTATGAGCCTGCTCTATCGATGAGGAAGGTGAGACTCAGAGCAATTTGGTCACTTGCAGCTGACTGAGCTGTCAGGTAGGGGCTGGCCACAGACCTGCCAGGCATCTTTCCTCCCTGTCACTGTGCTCCGCGTTTAAGGGTGGGAAAGGGGGTAAGAATCTCAGGGGAGTGAAAAAGAAAACCAGGAAAACTTAAACAAGGATACAGAACATGCATTTCATAAGCCACCCCCTGTGTAATAACAAAAGGATAGATACCTGTATTCCTAGAATAGCTTTGAAGGAGCACATAAGACCAGTGATAGTAGCTGTTTCTGGAGTGGGGCATGGGGTGACTGAAGAAATGGAATGAGAAGGAAGAAGGTGTAGTTTGTAACTGATTTATGTTTTTGTACCTTTTGAGTTTTGTGCTGTGTCCATTTATTATATGAGTTAATATAAAGTACTTAAATTAGTACCTGTCACATAGTAAGTGCTATATAAATGTAAGCACTATGTAGATGCAAGCTATTATTATTTTTAAATCATGTAAAATTCTTTTGAGGAGAGACAGGGGGAGGGGAGTGGGTGAGGCACTGTTCTGGGCTTTGGGTTGGAACTGGGTATGTGGCCAGGCCCTGTGAAGAGAAGCAGGGTTCCTGGGCACCTCCAAGAGCTGAGGAGGGATGCAGGTCTCCTTCAGACAAGCTGAGGACACACTCCCTGACCAGACCCCAGAGTTCCAGAGCATTCTGTGAAGCCAGAGGAAGGCTTCAGGTGAGGCCACGAGACATGGCGCACTCGGGCTCTCGAGGGTGGGCTCTGAGAGGAGAGAGACTATTTCAGAGGGCACGGCAGAACCCACCCTGGGCTCCTTGAGGACAGGATTTACATCCTCCGGATTGGCTGAATGACCTTCCCGATGGCTGCGCCTGGCCCGTCACCTGGGCGATCTGACAAGCTTGTGGGGTAGCACCTGCACCAGCAAGGGCTGGAAGGAGCACAGAGCTTGGGTTTCCTTCCGTGTGTGTCTTTCTTGACCTTTGTGGCTGCTCTCCTGGTGACCAATGTCCTTGGGGAGCACTTGGTAGCTTAGGACAAAGTCTCACAATTCTCTAGAATGTATCCGGCCTGAGGAATGTAGGGTGAAAAAAACCACTTTGCTCATTCTATTTGGATTGTCAGGAGAGGTTGGTGGAAGAGGGGGCAGCTTCTGGCACTGGAGAGGGGGTGCCTCAGATCAGGGGAGTGGCTTGTGATGATTTAAACGGTTTGTTTCTCCCTGGGAGAACTCACAGTTCCTGAAGGAGTTGCTCACCTCACACATGTGCACCCCTGGAGAACAATCCCTGAAGTGAAAGCACATGGTGGCCACGGTGCTCCCGGCACAGGAGAGAAAGCCACGTTCTGTTCAGAACTTCTTGGCTCTCTCCTCAGCCACACTTAGCGATGAGGACACCGTATTTCAAAATCACAATATGGAAAAGCGCACCTCAATCATAGTAACAGAAAATCAAGCGAAGGCTATTCTGAAATAGCATTTTTCACTTATCAGATTGGCAAAAGCGTAAAACACATGGCGTTGGCTAGGATGTAGGGAAATGGGCTGTTTTTCTGGAGGAAGGTGATATTGGCATGGCCTCTATGGAGAGCATTTGGCAATAGCTGCTGTCCTAGTCTGTTCAGGCTGCTCCAACAAAGTACTAGAAACCAGGTGGCTTATGAACAACAGAAATGTATTTCTCACAGTGCTGGACGCTAGGAAGCCCAAGATCAAGACTGATTGGGCATCTGGAGAGGGCCTGTTTTCTGGCTCACAGACGGTGCCTTCTCACTGTGTCCTCACATGGTGGAAGGGGCGAGGCAGCTTTCTCTTTTTTCTTTTTGTGATGGAGTCTCGTTCTGTCACCAGGCTGGAGGGCAGTGGCGCGATCTTGGCTCACTGCAACCTCTGCCTCAGGTTTGAGCAATTCTCCTGCCTCAGCCTCCCAAGTAGCTGGGATTACAGGCATCCACCACAATGCCCAGCTAATTTTTGTATTTTTAGTAGAGATGGGGTTTCACCATGTTGACCAGGCTGATCTCAAACTCCTGACCTCAAGTGATCCGCCCACCTCAGCTTCCCAAAGTGCTGGGATTACAGGCGTGAGCCACTGTGCCTGGCCTCTCTGGGGGTTTTTAAACTAATTAATTGTTTTGTTTTTTAATTTTTGTGGAGATAGGGGTCTTGTCATGTTGCCCAGGCTGGTCTCAAACTCCTAAGCTCAAGTGATCCTCCTGCCTCAGCCTCCCAAAGCACTGGGATTGCAGGCATCAGCCACCCTGCCTGGCCTAGAGGCACTAATCCCATTCACAAAGGCTCTACTGTCATGACTTAATTACCTCCTCAAAGGCCCCATCTCCTAACATTATCACCTGGGGGATTTTAACATAAATGTGGTGGGGGTAACACAAACATTTAGACCATAGTAGCTACCAATACAAGCTGGGAATTCTGCTTCTAGGAAATTGGCCTGCAGATATCCCAACAAACAAGTATTATGTCAGCGCAGCATTGTTTGCTGGAAATAGTCTCAATTTCTCTAAATAGAAAACTGGTCATAAGTTAGGATAAGACATACAATGGAACACCCTGCAGCCACAAAAACAAATAAGGAAGTTCTTTACCTATCAGGAGTGACCTCCAAGAGATAGTAAGTGGGAAAAGAAGCAAGTGCAGAAGAGCTTATGCAGTATGCTACCATATGTGTAAAAAAAAAAGGGGGAACTGTGTCTGTATTTGCTGGATATGCACAGAATACCTCTAGAGGATGCTATCAACGGTTGCATGTTTCAAGGGGACGTGGAATCTCAGAACAGCTTTTGCTCTTTATGGAAGTCTCCATCTCCTTTAGTCTGGAGAGAGGCAATACCCCCCGACTCATCCAAGACAGGGGCCCACTCTGCTGCTCTCCGGATGCCATGGGTAGACACGTGGTTAGGAGAGAGCAGGGTAGGGTCATGCCATGTAGTGGCTTGATGACCTAACACAAGGTACTTAGCCTCTAAGCCTCTGTTTCCTCTTCTGTTAAACAGCAAAAATAATACTACTATTAATAAATGAGGCCAAGCGCAGTAGCTCATGCCTGTAATCCCAGCACTTTGGGAGGCTGAGGCAGATGGATCACCTGAGGTCAGGAGTTCGAGACCAGCCTGGCCAATACGGTGAAACCCTATCTCTACTAAAAATACAAAAATCAGCCAGCTGCAGTGGCATGTGCCTGTAATCCTAGCTACTCGGGAGGCTGAGGCAGGAGAATCACTGGAACCCAGGAGGCAGAGGTTGCAGTGAGCCGAGATCACACCACTGCACTCCAGCCTGGGTGACAGGGTGAGATTCCATCTCAAAAAATAAATAAATAAATAAATAAATAAATAAATAAATAAGTAAGTAAGTTGATACATGTGTAAATGGGGATAATAATTTTCCCAACCTCATTAGGATAGCATGAGGATGAACAGTTAATTTATGTGAAGTGCTTAGCACAGTGCCTGGCATATAGGAAGTGCTCAGCAAATGAATTTGTTCCAAATACATCGTGTTTTCTCCTTTGCACTTTTGACCCCTATGGGATCAACATGGAAACTTCTCAGGGAGGCCAGTGAGGCCCTCAGGGTCCGTCTTCAACCTTCACTGCAACACTCAACCCTTGCCACTCCCTTGTACCCTGTGTACTCTGTTCACTCTGCCTAGAATGTCCTTCCTTCTTTTGCTTGTCTTGGTCAAAGTCCAGCTTAAATGTCACCAGCCCTGGGACGCTCTTCCGGAAGTCCCAGCCCAGAGTTTGTGTTCTCTCCTCTGTGATGGCAGAGTCCCTGGGTGCCCCTCTGTGGGGCATCATCACACAGAATGGTGATTATGTTCCCGGTTCCAGCTGATACACACACACTTGTTTGTTATAATAGAAGGAATTGGGGGAAAAAAATTTCAACTCCAACTCAAATAAAACTGCAATAAGACACAACTTTCTATCTATCAGAGTAGCAAAGTTCAAGGAGTTCTACACTGAGGTGACAAAGAGGCAGGGACTCGTGCAGGAGAGCCAACTGGTACACATTCTGAGACCTGGGCGACATCTGTCCACACTCAGTGGACACCCATAACAAAATGGCACAGGCAGAAAGCTGCTCGTTGCATCAATGCTTGAAAGAACAGAGGGCTGGAAACCACCTAAACGCCCATCAGTTGGGGACTGGGAAATAAGTTATGGTAGAATTATACAAAGGCCATGCAGCCACGAACCAGAGAAGCTCTTTATTACTGACACGGAACGTCACCAAAAAATACACTGAGAAGTAGAAAATATAAGTATTTGCATTTGATGCACAGAATATTTCTGGAAGAATACATAAGGTCATATTAACAGTAACATAATAGCAGCTGCCAGGGATGAGGTCTGAGCCTCTGAGAAACAGGGGAGGAGGAAGATATTTTGTTATCACTTATATCTTTTTCTGTCTTTTAAATTTTATACTGCATACATATATTATCTATTCAAAATTAAATAACTTTTTAACAAAGAAGAAAAAGAAAAACTACTAATCAAATGGAGATGAGGTAGTCCACAAGCTCCAAGAGGAGGAAAAATACCTTAATGTTTTTTCCAGAAGCGCCAGAGTCCATGGCAAAGCTCTACCCTGGGCCAGCTGCCCCCACACTTGCACCTGGGCATGGGAAGTTGATGTTCGCAGAATTAAGAACTTTTTTCAGTATGCGCCTAAGTAAAACAGAAGAATGAGAAACCCACTATCAACAGCTGAGGAAAACTCATAAATGAATGCACAACAAAGTTCAAAAGAAATAGAATGTGTGGCCCCAGGACTCTTTCATTATGGCAGAAACTGACAAGGCTCAGGGGGTTCTTCTTGTACCCACAAAGCTGTTTGTAAGAGCCTCTGAAGCCCCTGTCCATCTATTTATTATTGATTTAGTATATGAATTTATGTACAATATATAATTTTAATCATAGTATACACATTATTTTTACATCTTGATATTTTCATTTAATATATAATTGACATTTTTCCATTTCATTAAGTACTCTTCCAAAACATAATGTTTAATGTTTCCACATTACTGAAACTTATGGATATGTAATCATTTATTAATAATTCTCCATTGTTGGGGGCTGGGTGCGGTGGCTCACGCCTATAATCCCAGCATTTTGGGAGCTCAAGGCCAGCAGATCACTTGAGGTCAGGAGTTCGAAACCAGCCTGACCAATAAGGCAAAACCCCATCTCTACTAAAACTACAAAAATTCACCAGGTGTGTGGTGGGCGCCTGTAATCCCAGCTACTTGGGAGGCTAATGCAGGAGAATTGCTTGAATCCAGGAGATGGAGGTTGCAGTGAGCTGAGATTGTTGCACTGCATTCCAGCCTGGGTAACAGAGCGAGGCTCTGTCTCAAAAAACAAACAAAATAATTCTCCACTGCGGGACATTTAGCTAATTTCCAGTCTTTTGCTATTATAAATAAAGCTATGATGCACATCTTTGTATATAAATCTTGCTTTTTTCAACTTTTATTTTAGATATGGGGGATACATGTACAGGTTGGCTACATGGGCATATTGCACCCAGGTAGTGAGCATAGTACCCAATAGGTAGGTTTTCGACCGAGGACCCTCCCTCCCTCCCCGCTCTCGTGGTCTGCAGCGTCTACTGTTTCCATGTTTATGTCCATGGGTGCTCAGTGTTTAGCTCCCACTTACAAGTGACAGAACATGCAGTATTTGGTTTTCTGGGTTCCTGTGTTAATTCGCTTGGGATTATGGCCTCTAGTTCCATCCATGTTGCTGTAAAGGACATGATTCTAATATTTTTTATGGCTATGCCCTGACCATCCATGTAAGAGCCTCTGAAGAACATCAAGAACTCACTGGGTAAAGCAGCTGGCGCGGGGCCCTTTCCAACCCTGGACCCCAGCTGACCACGATGGGAAAGACCGTCCAGAGAAACCTACAGGAGGACCCACCAGTTCCAGTGACTCCTTCCGGGGGCAACCCTGATTCAGAGGTGGCATTCCCAAACTGAATCTGCCTAGGGGGAGGGACAACCTGAGGGCCAGCGCCGCTGAGGGAGCCTCTGCTGGCTTCACAAGGGAGAAGGCTGGTTTCAGCTGACACCACACCAGCCTCCAAGCAGATGTTACAGGAGGGACTCGGAAGCCTCAGGACTCGGAAGCCTCAGGAGCTGAGCTGGAGCACCCCAGACACCCCAGTTCAGTGGCTGAGTCCTCGCAGGCTGGGTGAGACAACACTCCCCTCACTGCCCTCCCACCTTCCCCCAGGCCATTTCCACCCTCCCGCTCCGCTCCGTACTCACCTCTTCCTGAAGCTTCACCTGCTAACCCCACCCCATTGAGAACTTGGCACAGGCTTCAGCCCTTGAGTCTTTTTTTTGTTTTTGTTTTTGTTTTGAGACGGAGTCTCACACTGTCACTTGGGCTAGCATACAGTGGTGCAATCTCAGCTCGCTGCAACCTCCGCCCTCTGGGTTCAAGCGATTCTCCTCCCTCAACCTCCGGAGTAGCTGGGATTACAGGCGCCTGCCACCACGCCTGGCTAATTTTTTTTTGTATTTTTAGTAGAGACTGGGTTTCACTCTGTTGGCCAGGCTGGTCTCGAACTCCTGACCTCGTGATCCGCCCACCTTGGCCTCCCAAAGTGCTGGGATTACAGGTGTGAGCCACTGCGCCCGGCCTCAGCACTTAAGTCCTAAAGTCTAGCCTTCCAATGACAGTTGTTCTCTGTCTTGGTGAATGGAGTTAAAACAGGTTCCTGTGTGTTTGCCTGTCTCCCTGACGACACTGCTAACTCCCCGGGGGAGGGGAGTCAGCTGCGGGTTTATATTTCCTCCCTCTCCCTTGGTACAGGCTCAGGCTATGGGAAGGAGTCACACTTGGCCTTGCTGACAGGCTGGCCGGCTCTCTTGGGGCCAGGACTAACCTCCCCCAGGTCTTAGGGTGGCTAGCTGTCCCCTTACGGAACCGTGCTTGGCAAATGCCAAACTATGTGGACCTGACTGTAAGAGAAATAGTATCCCCCATACCTGCTCCAGCCAGAATGATCCTGAGTCAGCTCCTGTCACTCCCTTGCTATCCGTCTCCATCTGAATGAATCAAGCCCATGAGGCTTTGCAGGCACCGCCTAGCTCCTCCCCGAACCCTGCCCCACTCCGCTCCTGCCCCACTCGGCTCCAGACACCCAGCCTCCTGTGGTGAAGCCACACACACTCCTGCCTCAGAGCAGTATGCCTGCTGTCCCCTTTCCCTGGAATACCTCTCCATGTGGCCGGCCCCTCAATAAATTCAGGGCTCTGTTCAAAGAGAAATTTCCTTCCCACCCCTCCCAAAACAGCAACCCCTGCTGCGAGTGCTCCTTTCCCTGCTGCCCTATTATGTGGCAATCACTTCTTTCCGCCCCTCCAGATGCACCCTCCTAGGCCCTGGCAGGCTGGCGCTGGTATGGCTCACATCAGCCGACCCCATCCAGCAGAGAGCAGGCAGGACAGTGTGAGGGGAGGGAAGGAGAGGGAGGTGAGGGTACTGATTTCCCGGGTTGGCTCCTTCCCTGCAGGGCTCTGTGGGCTGGCAGGGCTCCTGGACCTGAGGCCTGGGCTCTTGCAGAAGCCTCTCCCATGGGCCTCTCCCCAGGTTCTAGCTGCCCCTCCCCTTCCCTGTTCCCAGCCCAGGTGCTACACCAACCCTTGTGCTTCTGCTGGACCTTGCCTGCACCTTTGGAAGTAAGCCCTTTATTAAACCTTCCTCAAATATCCAACCCAGGTACACTGTCACTTTCCTTCCAGGACCCTAACTTCACCACCTGACACGACAGGTCTGTTTGAGAGAAGAGAGACAGACCCTTTCATATTGTTTTAGATTGTTTTATACTCAGAAAAGGAAAAAGAAGTGAAAATAAAGGCAGGTAGCCCGGCGCCTAGGAACCAGACCCGACACCAAGAAAGCAGACCCAAAACCAGGCCTGGGCCTGCCTGACCTAAGCCTGGTAGTTAAAGCTCGACTCCTGACCTAACCGGTTATGTTATCTATGGATTGTAAAAATCCCTGTCCTGTTCTGTTTCGTTCTGATTACCAGTGTGTGCAGCCCCCAGTCACGTACCCCCTGCTTGCTCAATTGATCACGACCCTCTCACACTGACACCCTTAGAGTTGTGAGCCCTTAAAAGGGACAGGAATTGCTCACTCAGGGAGCTCGGCTCTTGAGACAGGAGTCTTGCTGATGCTCCTGGCCGAATAAACCCCTTCCTTCTTTAACTCAGTGTCTGAAGAGTTTTGTCTGCAGTTCGTCATGCTACATGTTGTTGGTGAGCTGTCTGTCCCCCAGCTAGCTCACAAACTCACAGGGGGGAAACCTTGTTTTAGTCGCCAGTGTATCCCAACATCTGTATCAGCATTGTGTGTAGCAGAAGCTCAATAAGTGTTTGTTGAATGTTAGAGCCAGGTGCCATGGCTCACACCTATAATCCCAGCACTTCTGGGAGGCTGACAGGCAGATCACTTGAGGTCAGGAGTTCGAGGCCAGTCTGGCCAACATGGGGAAACTCCATCTCTATTAAAACTATAAACATTAGCTGGGTGTGGCAGTGCACACCTGTAATCCCAGCTACTCAGGAGGCTGAGGCAGAAGAATCACTTGAACCTGGGAGGCGGAGGTTGCAATGAGCTGAGATTATACCACAGCACTCCAGCCAACAGAGTGAGACACTGTCTCAAAAAAAAAAAAAAAAATGTTTAATGAGTGACTGAATAAGGGGAGGATCAATGTAATCTGGAGAGGCTACAGAGGCTGGAAAGACAGGCAAGATTTAGGGGGTGATGGGGAGGAAGAGCTCTAACAAAGGCAGGGGATACAGCAGTGATGAGAATGGCCTCCTCTCAGGGTGTGAAGACCCTCGCTTATGTCCTTCCTAGCACCCCTCCACTGTCTGTCATAATTGTGGGTTTGTTTTCTTTGTATGTCTTCCCACTGGAATGAATTCCCTGCAGGCAGGGCCCATGTCTGTCTTGTTCGCCATGGTATCTTCAGAGCTGGTACAGCGCCTGGCATGCCCAGATTGATAGATTGATATTTACTAAATGAAAAGAAAAATGAATTATCCAAAAGAAACAATGAATTGGCAGACGACCTCAGAAGCCTGGTTGGGCCATTTGGACTTGGAGTGAAAAGCACGAGGGAGGAATTGCAAGTCCTACTGCAGGGGAGAAAAGACAAGGTGAGGGCTTGTGGGAAGATGGCCCTGGCAGGGATGGCGGCTGGGGAAGAGCAGGGTACCTGATCAGCCATGCGGGGAGGCAGCATCAGACTGGCCAGGAAGAAAGAGGGGGCACAATTCAGTGACCATCTTGATACAGACACACAAGGAGGAAGACTCCAAGGCCTCAGTTTAGGGGACTGAGCCGGGGAGCTGGGAAAATGAGATCATGCCATCCAGGCTGAGGTCCCAGGTCCCAGGTCAAGGTAAGCACTCGAGGGTTGGCTGCTGTTATCCTCACTGTTTCTAACCTTTGTCTGAAGTGGGAAAGCTGTGGAGTGGAAGTGGTTTTGGGGGAAAGGGAGATCGACTCTGGCCATGTTGAAATGAAAGTATCACCGGACAGCTGGATGCTGAGGCGTCCTGGAGAGACGATGGCTGGAGGTGGAGAAGCAGATGAGCCATCTCCATGCATACACAGAGGTGGAGTGTTTGGGACCATCCACAGCTGAGAGGACTGGAGGGAAGTGCCAGGAAAGAAAAGGAAGGCCAAAAATAACAAGGAAAGTGGGGCAGTGTCATGGAAGTCAAAGGAACAATGTGGAAGAAGGAAGGGGCAGCCAGCACAGTCACACGCCAGAAGCAAAAGCAGTGGGCTGGGCCCCACTGAGGGGCCCCCATCCTGGAGGAGCACCTACCTGCTGGCCTCTGGGACAGGCTGGGAGAGCTAATGGTACAAGTCAGGGGGTGCATTGTTAGTAGAGGGCTTGCTGCCTGTCCCAACAAGACATTCCTGGGCATACACACTCAAACCTCATTTATAACAGAGACTGCCAACTGTCCCACAAATCTACTTTTTCCTTCTTCCCATGGTGACAAAGCTCCCAAATTTTACCTAGACAGAGCCACCCAGGTAAAGATCACATTTCCTTGCTTCCCTTGCAGCCAATTGGGGTGGTATTACTAGGAGGGTGCAGCTTCCAGGTCCTGCTTAGGAGGAAGGTAAAAGCTTGCCCTCATATACCTCCCTTCTCCCCCAGTGCTGGAATCTGGGCCCAGCAGATGGGGTGGCCAACATACTCTGTCATGCAAGCAGCACCCAAAGTGACAGAGGAGCCAAGAGGCAGAAAGGGCCTTGACACCACCAAGTCACCCAGCTGGCCTGGACCACTCTTGTTCACCCAGCTTTCATAGAAGCCATGTGCCTCTGACTTAAGCCACTCGATTCTGGGGACTTTTTGTTAGGGCAGCCTAACTCATATGCGAACACAATATTTAATCCAGCAGAAATGCCACCTTAGATCAGACCAAAAGTTGCTCAGCTCATCTCTGCTAGGGACCTCAGGGGTAGTGAGAGAGGTCACTGGCATCTCCCTTGACAAGATCTTCACTCTTCACTTACCAGGAAATCCTTAGTCTCCTTAACACTGTTACAAAGCCATCATTCATAAACAGATCAAAACCCTTCATAAAGCTGGGCAGAGTGGCTCACAACTATCCCAGCACTTCAGCAGGCTGAGGCAGTATGATCCCTTGAGGCCAGGAGTTAAAGG
>NW_012103142.1:9793743-9794505 GCF_000951045.1 Mandrillus leucophaeus | reverse complement strand
AGGAGAATCTCTTGAACCTGGGAGGCGGAGGTTGTAGTGAGCCGGGATCGCGCCACCGCACTCCATCCAGCCTGGGCGACAGAGCAAGACTCCGTCTCAAAAAGAAAAAGAAAAAAGTCACATACTTTATGATTCAATTTATCACATTCTTTCAGTAACATGAGAGATGGAGAACAGAGTAGTGGCTGCCAGGAGAGATGTGGAAGAGCAGAGAGGTGGATGTGGTTGTGAAGAGACAGCATGAGGGAGAACTGTACTGATTCAATGGCTCTGTGTCTTCACCATTTGTGTGGTGGTGGTTACACAAATCTACACGATGACACTGCACAGAACACACACATAACACACACACGTGCACATGGTGAAAACTAAATAAGCTCTATGGATTGTACTAATATACAATCCACATTGTACACTGAAACTGAATGCAAGGGTTTTGATATTGCACCACAGTTACGCAAGATGCTACCACTGGGAGAAAGTGGGTGATGGGTACATAGGATCTCTCTGAACATTTTTTGCAACATCTTGTGAATCTATTATTCCAAAATTAAAATTTAAAGAAAGATCAATCAGAGATACATACAGACACATTTACAGATTAAATGACACAGGTCTGGGGTTTGCATTTAAAAATACTCCACAAGAGCTGGGCGCCGTGGCTCACGCCTATAACCTCAACACTTTAGGAGGCTGAGGTGGGTGGATCTCCTGAGGTCAGGAGTTGGAGACCAGTCTGGCCAACATGGTGAAACCCCATCT
>NW_012103142.1:9790914-9792353 GCF_000951045.1 Mandrillus leucophaeus | reverse complement strand
ATAGAGTCTCGCTCTGTCACCCAGGCTGGAGTGCGGTGGCACAACCTTGGCTCACTGCAACCTCCACCTCCCGGGTTCAAGCGATTCTCCTGCCTCAGTCTCCCAAGTAGCTGGGACTACAGGCGTGCACCACCATGCCTGGCTAATTTTTGTATTTTTAGTAGAGACAGGGTTCCACCATGTTGGCCAGGCTGGTCCCCAACTCCTGACTTCGTGATCCACCTGCCTTGGCCTCCCAAAGTGCGAGGATTACAGGCATGAGCCACCGTGCCCAGCCACATCACCCGTCTTAACTGGTTCCATCTCTAGCTCCCTTTCTCCTCCCACTCACAGGCCAGGTGAATGCACGGGTGGGTGGTGGGAATCGCCTTGCACACAGCAGTGCTCAGTGCCACTAAGCCTCAGAACAGGAACAGTTGTGAGGAAACAGTGCCAGTCAGCTCTGGAGCAGAATGCCTGGCTGCAGACTACAGCTGGCCTACTCAGTGGCCAGGTGGACTGACTTGTTACCGACCTCTCCAGGCCTCCATGTCCTCGACTGCAAACACGAATGGTCAAAACATTTGCTTTCAGGGTAACTGTGAGGATCAAATGAGTCCATATGTGTAAAACACTTAGAACAGTGACTGACAAGAGTTCAGTTCTCAATTAGTATTCGCTTTTACATATATTTTTTCATATTGTCATGAGGCAAGCAAGCTTTTATAATTTTTTTTTTGAGATGGTGTTTCACTCTTGTTGCCCAGGCTGGAGTGCAATGGCGCAATCTCGACTCGCCACAACCTCCACCGCCCAGGTTCAAGCAATTCTCCTGCCTCAGCCTCCCAAGTAGCTGGGACTACAGGCATGGGCCACCACACCCGGCTCAGTAGATATGGGGTTTCTTCATGTTGGTCAGGCTGGTCTTGAACTCCCAACCTCAGGTGATCCACCTGCCTCAGCCTCCCAAAGTGCTGGGATTACAGGCGTGAGCCACTGAGCCCAGCCGCTTTTATAATTTTAAAAGCAATGGAAAGAAAAGAAAGGTCTGGTAATGGAATAACACTCATGTATAAAGTATGGCCATACTTTATTTTAATGATAAAGACATTCCATGAAATCCCCTCAACAAGGTATCCTAACGATCCCCTTCTGTAGAAACTGATTTGGAAGTTTAGTGATTTGCCCCAGATCCACAAGTGGTTAAGTGGTGGACAATGCATACAAATGTCACCAAGCCTTATTTTACTGAGCCACATGAATAGAAGTAGAGAGACTTCAAGATGCCAGAAAAGCAAAACTCAGGTTCATCTTTTTTCTTTTTTTTTTGAGACGATGTCTCGCTCTGTCGCCCAGGCTGGAGTGCAGTGGTGCCATCTTGGCTCACTGCAACCTCTGCCTATCGGGTTCAAGCAATTATCTGCCTCAGCCTCCTGAGTAGCTGGGGATTACAGGTGCCC
>NW_012103142.1:9766729-9788389 GCF_000951045.1 Mandrillus leucophaeus | reverse complement strand
TAATAAAAATATAAAAAAGTAGCCAGGTATGGTGGTAAGCACCTGTAATCCCAGCTACTCAGGAAGCTGAGGCAGGAGAATCATTTGAACCCAGGAGGTGGAGGTTGCAGCGAGCCAAGATTGCACTATTGCACTCCAGTCTGGGCAACAAGAGCGAAACTCTGACACACACACACACACACACACACACACACACAATACTCCAGGAGAAAAGAAAATAAAGGACAAAAAGTGGGAGAAACAGGTGAAACAGAATCAACAAGCTATTGATAAGTGTGGAAGCTTGGAGAGGCATATACAGGGGTTCATGTATTTTGCTAATTTTGTATTTGAAAATTTCCAAAATAAAAGTTTTACTAAGTTCCCAGGTGTGCTTAGGCCAACACAAGGGCTAAGCCTGACATATTTGTCCACATCGCTGTTAACTTTTGAACACAAATTAAGTTCAAAGCTTACAGTTCTATTTATTTACAAAGTTTTTATTATGAATTTTTATTGAGATTTCCATAAACATTTTTAATCTGCATGTTTACTACTTTTTGCCTCTAAGAAGTCCCATAAAGTTATAAAAAATAGAAATTTATAAATACACATTGAGAATTATGCATTTTTATACAACCAACAGGCAGGTCAATGTTTCAAGTTGTCTAACCCTTTCCTTGTCTCCCCTCAGAACAAAATTTTAAGAGTATAGCCTCTGAGGCCAGGCGCGGTGGCTCATGCCTGTAATCCTACCCACACTGGGAGGCTGAGGTGGGTGGATCATCTGAGGTCAGGTGTTCGAGACCACCCTGGCCAACCTGATGAAACCCCATCTCCACCAAAAATACAAAAAAAAATTAGCCAAGAGTTGTGGTAGGCGCCTGTAATCCCGGCTACTCGGGAGGCTGAGGCAGGAGAATCCCTTGAACCCAGGAGGTGGAGGTTGCAGTGAGCTGAGATTACACCATTGCACTCCGGTCTGGGTGATAAGAGCGAGACGCCGTCTCAAAAAAAAAAAAAAAAAAAGAATAAGACGCAGTCTCAAAAAAAAAAAAGAGTATAGCCTCTGAAATCGCAACAGCAGAAATAGCAGCCCTTTTCCAAATCCCACCTATAACTCAGCACAACTGCATTCAACAGGCGCTTACTTTGGATAATAACAACAAATGGAAACTGTAGAAACACAGACTGGGATGACGCCTCCCAAGAGCAGTGAGAACAGCAAGCTGGGATTGGCCACGGCTTGAATGTGGGGCTGTGTTTATAAACTCATCAGGCCAAGAATCACTAAGAACTGAATCACAAACCCTGAGAAGGCCACATAGGCCAGTCTAACTGCTTTGATCTAGGAGAGTTTCAGGTTACTACAAACCTGGAAAACTCCTATTTAGTCCAGTTGGGGACTCCAGATTTTTTTTTTTTACTAGCGTCCCGTCTTCAGTTCCTGACAAGCAGCTCTTTCCTTACAGTACAGTGAGGCCAGAAGAACACGGAGCCTGCTGTGAAGTCCCCAAGTTTTTCAAGTTCCCATTCACCAAGGGAATGGAAGATTAAGAGATGGGCTGGGCACTGTGGCTCATGCCTGTAATCCTGACACTTTGGGAGGCCAAGGCGGGCGGATCACTTGAGCCCAGGAGTTCAAGACCAGCCTGGGCAACATAGCAAAATCCTATGTCTACTAAAAATACACACACACACAAAATTAGCCAGGCGTGGTGCAGGCACCTGTAATCCCAGCTACTCTGGAGGCTGAGGTATGCGAATCGCTTGAACCTGGGGAGTGGAGGGTGCAGTGAGTCGAGGTAGCGCCACTACACTCCAGCCGGGTCGACACAGCAAGACCCTATCTCAAAATAAAAGGAGCTGAACTGTGGAAGCCAAAGAGGAGTAAGTGAAGTTAAATATGGACGTTAGGATTCTAACTTGGGAAACAGCTTATTCATCCAGTGTTCACTTCCACGTGTCGTTGCATTTTTCTTCGTTGGATTTGGTTTTAAAAGCTCTTCCTTAGGAAACCAGAAAAGATATCAGCATGCCCAGCATCCTCCTTAAAAACTTGTTTTCTGGTTTGTAGAGTACATTAAGAATGAAGTTGTATCTCCCCACAGGATACAAAGTGGTTGGAGAGACTCAGACCTGCTTCTTGGAGAATGCCTCAGCTTGGCTCACTCCTGCCCATCCACCAGCCTTCCAGCTGACCAGCCATGTTTCTCAGCTTTCAGAATACAAGATGAGGCCCAGCCCTCAACACCGCACCCTCACCCCACCAAATCCTTTCCTATTGTTTACTTTATATATTTTTTATTTTTTTGAAATGGAGTCTCGCTCTGTCACCCAGGCTGGAGTGCAGTGGCACAATCTCAGCTCACTGTAACCTCCGCCTCCCAGGTTCAAGTGATTCTCCTGCCTCAGCCTCCTGAGTAGCTGGGATTACAGGCGCGAGCTACCACACCCAGCTAATTTTTGTATTTTTAGTAGAGATGGAATTTCACTATGTTGGCCAGGCTGGTCTCGAACTCCTGACCGCAGGTGATCCGCCTGCCTTTGCCTCCCAAAGTGCTGGGATTACAGACATGAGCCACTGCACCCGGCCCCTCTTTCCTAGTGTTTAAACCCCATGGCTCCTCTATCAAGTCCCAGAACAATACAGCCGACGCTCTAGGCTCTTGTCAGAGAAAACATCCTCTTCCAGAAGGGGCAAGACTTGGCAGTTCCCAAGCACACATTCCTCAGAGGAGCAATAAATGGTAAATCTCTCCGGAGGAGAGTGCTGCCCCACTTCAGGGAGCTTTCGTCAAACGCCGACGGGAGGATAGGTGCAGCCCTGACATGTCGTCCTCCTTCGCAGTGACGTATGTGCTCAAGACTCATGACTCCTGCCCGCCCCGATCAAAGCTGTGCTGTGTGGCCTCCTGTTTCCAACACGTTGAGGAAGTACAAAGTCACTTTCCATCAGCTCAATGGAATACTTGGAGGCCAGATGAGGAGAGAAATAAGAATGAAGTTCTGGGATGAGAAAGTGGTGCCACAAATCATGAGTCAATAAGAGGGATCCAGATATCCTGAACACGCTGGACAGTCTTCTTTGTAATAAGCACAGGAGCAAAGGGCCCTTTCTTTCCTGTCACTTTCCCTGGTCTCCTGAGTTTCAAAGGAATCAAATCCCGTGATAATGAACGAAGTCACTGGCTGCTGCTATGCCCCACCACATGGCCTGGTTGATTAAGAAAGTCTCTGGCAGGGCACGGCGGCTCACACCTGTAATCCCAGCACTTTGGGAGGCCAAGGCAGGTGGATCACTTGAGGTCAGGAGTTCAAGACCAGCCTGGCCAACATGGCTAAACCTTATCTCTACTAAAAATACAAAAATTAGCTGGGCATGGTAGCTCAGACCTGTAATCTCAGCACTTCGGGAGGCCAAGGCAAGTGGATCACTTGAGGTCAGGAGTTCAAGACCAGCCTGGCCAACATGGCGAAACCCCATCTCTACTAAAAATACAAAAATTAGCCAGCATGGTGGCGCTTGCCTCTAGTCCCAGCTACCACGGGAGGCCGAGGCAGGAGAATCGCTTAGACCAGAGAGGCAGAGACTGCAGTTAGCTGAGATCGTGCCACTGCATTCCAGCCTGGGAGACAGAGTGAGACTCCATCTCAAAAAAAAAAAAAAAATTCTCATTATTCTGTTCATATCTTCCTCAACCCAAACATCCAGTGAAAATAGGTCATCTTAATAGATGGTTTGCCATGAAAATCATGTCCGATCACACCCTGCAGCCTTGGCTCGGCCATGAGGAGGTCACCCTCTTTTCTTCCCTTGAGTGGCTTTAACTCCCTGGGAGGGTGGAATCTGCGCCCCCGTACCAGCCAGTTTTCCTTCTCAGCTCAGGAGAGGGACCTAGAAAGAATAGGAACCATGGAGCCTCCTGGTGGGGGCCCTGTCTGCTCTCCTTCTAGGGGAAAACAGCTCCAGTGCTGTGAGGGTTGGTCCCTAGACTGCAGGACACTCAACCACTAAGGAACGAGAGCTATGTACGGGAGCCAAGTAAGACAGGAAAAGGCAGACTATTCCCTTTCACCAAAGTGGCTCTCCCCAAGGCTCAGCCCCACTGAGGAGACTCTTTTCTACCAAGGAGCAGAGAAGACCACCTCGGTGGGACAATGAAGGCTCTCTGGACCCCAGCCTCCGACTCACTTCTTCCTGCGGATCTTGGGCTTCTTCACGGGCCGCAGATAAGGGTTATCGATGATGTTCTCCTCCCCATTCCGGCTTCCCGACAAGGAGGGGTTCTGCTGCAAGACAGAGGTGTTCTCCTTCTCGGCTCCAGAATCCTCCTTTGAGCAAAAGCCAAAATAAAGCACAACACCAACAGCATAAGGAAAGAGATCATGCCCATAATTGGAATGACCATTAGCATCCTCTAACAGAGAAATTAGAACCTGGGAAGCACCTTCCTTCCAATGTTCGTGTCTTTGCCCCTGATGAAGTGAGGCCCAGGCAGGGGCTGGCTATGAAGGGAAGGCAAGACTAACAGCCTTGACCTAGGAGAGCACACAACAGAGTCCAGAGTCTTGAACCTCTGGAGAAGGCAGGGACAGGGGTTAGAAAGAACAGAGACCTGGGAGGGACAGGAATCAAACTCAGATGCCTTGGGGAGGATGCCCAGCCTGGTGGGGAAATGAAGAAGAAAAGTGATCCTGGATGCCCTGCAGGACTGGGAGATACAGGATCAGAACACATCATTTGCATAGGGTATCTCCTGGCCAAGCTAGCCTAAGTCAGAACAGATTTCCTCCTCAAATTCTCACATTTCTGGTACTTGTAACATGGTCCCAACGATCATATCCCAGCATAGGCCAGAAACCTCTAGAGCCCTGAGGGTTCCACCAAGGGAAGCAGAGTCTGCAGGTACAGCACATGCACATCATTGGTAATGCCTATCTGCAACCCATGAGGCAGGGTTTGTTTGAGACGGAGTCTCCCTGTGTCACCCAGGTTGGAGTGCAATGGTGCAATCTCAGCTCACTGCAGCCTCCGTCTCCCGGATTCAAGCAATTCTCCTGCCTCAGCCTCCCAAGTAGCTGGGATTGCAGGCATGTGCCATGACACCCAGCTAATTTTTGTGTTTTTAGTAGAGACGGGGTTTTACCAGTTGGCCGGGCTGGTCTTGAACTCTGAGGCAGGGTTTTTTACTGTTCATTTTTTGAGAAAAATGTGGTTTTTCAGAAAAGTTTGTAAGTTCACATGTAATCAGTATGATCAAAATTCTTAAAAAGTCACAGTTGTGTATAGACACAGAAAAAAAGGTAATATGCTGACATTTAAAAAACTGTTCTGGGAGTATGAGCAGTCAGTTCTCCTTCCTTTATTCACAGGCTCCTCTATTTTCCACGTTTGGTGGGCTGCGCCCCCTGGTGATGGGCCAAGGGGAAGAAGTTCTTCCACAGGGAAGAAGTCACTGAGCTTCCTCTTCCTGTTCTGCAACTTGAGGCCAAAGAGGCCCTCACTGACCTCAAGCAGGAGAGGCTGCTGTCAAAACAGAGGGCGCTGTGACCAGACGGCATGAAATCAACAGCAGGTTCCCCTGACAGGACAGCTGGCCTAGGGCATGGACACCAGTCTCAGGTTTAATGAGCCGGAAGAAACCAGATCACGTCTAGGTTTCCCTGCGGCACGTGCCCTCTCTCTGTCCTATCAATTGTTCTCTTCAAAGACCCAGTTCCACTGGCCCAGTATCAGGGCCTATGTACTTTCCCTCTCCAGTACCCAATCCAGTGAGACCACAAGGTGACCTAGAGCCACTGGGGCCTTCTGGAAACTCTTTTTTTTTTTTTTTTTTTGAGACGGAGTCTCGCTCTGTCGCCCAGGCTGGAGTGCAGTGGCCGGATCTCAGCTCACTGCAAGCTCCACCTCCTGGGTTTACACCATTCTCCTGCCTCAGCCTCCCGAGTAGCTGGGACTACAGCGCCCGCCACCTCGCCCGGCTAAGTTTTTTGTATTTTTTAGTAGAGACGGGGTTTCACCGTGTCAGCCAGGATGGTCTCGATCTCCTGACCTCGTGATCCGCCTGTCTCGGCCTCCCAAAGTGCTGGGATTACAGGCTTGAGCCACAGCGCCCGGCCCTGGAAACTCTTGAAAGCAAGTGCTGCAGGACCAACCTAGTTCAGGCCAGACCAGGTGCCGGAAAAAAAGGTCTGCCCATAACCAGAACTCCCTCAGGTATTTGGCATCCAACCTTTCTGAAGTTCCTAATGGCGCAACAGAGTAGTATCTCCCCACTCTGTCCACCCTATCATTTCTCTACAGTAGACAGCCTATCTTCAAAGTTAATGGAAGTTCACTTCAACCGTGCCTTCAGTGTTTTCTGAGATACAGATAGAGGTGACACTGTTAGAGGTGCTGAAAATGACAGCCTCAAGACACTGATGGTGGGTCCAGAGGCTCCCTCCCTTCGGCTCACCATGGCTCATGAGAGCAGGACGACAGGCTTCCTTCTCCCAAGCAGACCTCACAGAAATGTCCCCTTCAGCGATACACAGCATTGAGACGGTTGGGGTGGGGGAGTCAGTAAAAAAAGTAGGCCAGGCGCGGTGGCTCACGCCTGTAATCCAACACTTTGGGAGGCCGAGGCGGATGGATCACCTGAGGTCAGGAGTTCAAGACCAGCCTGGCCAACATGGTGAAACTCCGCCTCTACTAAAAATACAAAAAAAAATTAGCTGGGTATGGTGGTAGGTGCCTATAATCCTAGCTACTCGGGAGGCTGAGGCAAGATAGTCGCTT
This sequence comes from Mandrillus leucophaeus, assembly GCF_000951045.1. Classification (NCBI taxonomy): domain Eukaryota; kingdom Metazoa; phylum Chordata; class Mammalia; order Primates; family Cercopithecidae; genus Mandrillus; species Mandrillus leucophaeus. The sequence continues at coordinate 9,781,626 of NW_012103142.1, read as the reverse complement.
GAACCCGGGAGTTGGAGGTTGCAGAGAGCCGAGATCATGCCACTGCATTCCAGCCTAGACGACACAGCGGGACTCCATCTCAAAAAAACAAAAAAGCAAAGTGTCAAACTGATCCAGAGATTTGTAAAAAAGGTGAGAGCAGAATGGTCTATCAGGCGCTCCCTGAATTGCCTGTGAGCTCTAGCAAGCCCTAAACCCTCTGTGGTGATTGCATCCGGTCTCCCAGCTCTCAGTGCCATCTCCATGCCAACTGTTCCCTGGAGTACACTGCCAGCCCTCACCTCTGCCGACTTCCAGACTCATGCAGCCAGCAGCTCACTCAGTATTTCCACTGGGGTGTCAGACAGGCAGCTTGGACTTCAGGCACCTAAGTCTGAATTGGGGACCTTCCCCTGTGAGTAAACGGCGCTTTTTAGTCCCTCCCATCACAGGTGATGGCAACTCCATCCTTCTAATGGCTCAAGTCACAAACTCTGTGGTCATTCTTGCTTGTTTTCTTTCTTTTATTTTTAAATAGGGTCTCACTATGTTGCCCAAAACTGGACTCAAATTCCTGGGTTCAATCTTCCTGCCTCAGCTTCCCGAGTGACTAGGACTAAAGGCATGCACCACCACATCTGGCACACTTCTTTTCTTTCTCTGACATCGTACCCCCAATCTGTTAGCACAGCCTTTTGGACTTACCTTCAAAATTCAGGCAGGTACTGACCACTTCCACCACCTCTGTGGCAACCACTCTGCTTGGGCCCACCACTACCTCTCACCTAGGCTATAGCAACAGCTTCCTGACTGATCTCTCCAGTCCGTTCTCACCGAGCCATCAGAGTGATGCTTTAAGAAGCTCAGAAATGTCCCTCCTCTGCTCCACACCCTCCCACAACTCCCATCTCACTTAGTTAAAAGTCAGTTCTTAAAACAGCCTGCAAGGCCCTACCCAATCCACAAGCCACTCACTATTCCACAGGGCCTTTGCACTGCCCATTCCCTCTGCCAGAGCACTCTTCCTCAGATATCCGCATGGCTCACTCCCTCACCCAGTTCAAGCCCCTGCTCACATATCCCCTTCTCGGTAATGCCTACTCCGAGCACCCCACTTAAAACTGAAGACTCCTCCTCACCCCGGATCTTCCCCTACTGTTTTTCCCAGCACAGCACTTTCATTTCTGATATACTATGCAACGATTTATTCATATATTATGTTTACTGTCATTCTCCCACAGCCAAACATACGTTCCTAAAAGGCAGAGGTTTTCTTTGTTTTTCTCACTGCTTTATCCCAAGCAGCCAGAATAGTATCTGGCACATACTAGGTGCTAAACAAACACTGGTTGAGTGAGTGACTGGTACATTTTTCATAAGAGAGTAAAAGTTTCGATATCTGGGTCGGCTGCAGAAAGCAGCCGGTTCAAATGTGTGAGAAAAGAATCTATTATACATGAATTTAAAATGAATAGCTCCTTTATGTTCAAGTACATGGAGAAACTAGAACCAGGTTAAATAACGTGCTGCCTAACAACAGACCTTGAGAGGTCCACTGTCATCAAGAGATAAAAGAATAATTTAAAATACCAGTTATTTACTTCGCTATAACAATGTCTGTAAATGCTAAACACAGAAAACAACCTAAGTGGTCATGAGGGACTAGATAAATTAAATGGTTACAGCCATACAGTGGAAGATAAAGCAGCTGTGAGGAACGATGCAGCTCCTCCCTTATAGTTGTGGAATGACCAAGATACAGCCAGGGAGAAAGCAAGAAGAGAACAGTTTGTGATCCGCTGTTTCAGTTCAAAATAACAATTAAAAAACAAAAGTCTCTAGAAGGATACACAAGAGGCTGGTGCGACAGTTGCCCTGTGGGAGGGAAAGTGGGTAACAGGGAACAGGATGGGAGGGATTGTCACCATACATCTTTTCGCACACTCTGCATTTTGAAACATATGATTGTATTTCCTAGTCTAACAAAAAAACATTAGGTCCAACTGACCAGTAAATTGTCGCTAGAATCTTTGTCTTGAAGTCATTTTATTTTATTTTTAGGTTATATAGCCTAAAAAAGCAGGGGAGGGAGCAGTGTGTGCCAGGAGCTGCCACGTGCCAGGCACCTGATAGATACCAGCTCTACCTCAAGCTCCCCCTGTCCCTTGAGGTAGGTGTTCCTGTTTCTACTTACAAGGAAATAGACTAAGGTGTTAAGTAACGCAATCACAGTCACACACATGGCAAGCAGCACAGTCTGGATTTAAAGCTAGGCAAGTTTGACTCTAAGACTCAGGCCTTCCTACACCCCTGCTCTCTGCAACCCTGGCTTGGCCTCGTGGTATTCAAGAGTCCTCAGGCAGTCGCTGATATTCTTTAGGTTCAATTACCACCATGACCTCACATCACTACAGGACTGTCAGTGAATGCATGTCCAGGTCCTTCAACTATATTGTACTTACAAAGGTATGATGTTTACATGACTCCTTTCTCATAAGGTGAACCTCAACTTAGTCCATGACCCAATCACCGTATCTCAGCCCAAATTAACAGAAGCATACAGTAACAATTTCCTCTGCTTTATTTAAAGCCATGGGCTCCCAGCCCTAATTCTGAAAGGAATAATTCAACATTTAGGAAAAAAAAAAAAAGTATGTCCAGGCCGGGTGTGCTGGCTCATGCCTCTAATCCCAGCACTTTGGGAGGCCAAGGCGGGTGGATCATGAGGTCAGGAGTTCGAGACCAGCCTGACCAACGTGGTGAAACCCTGTCTCCACTAAAAATACAAAAATTAGCCGGGCATGGTGGCGCCTGCCTGTAATCCCAGCTACTCAGGAGGCTGAGGCAGAAGAATCGCTTGAACCCGGGAGGCGGAGGTTGCAGTGAGCCGAGATCTTGCCACTGCACTACAGCCTGGGTGACAGAGCGAGACTCTGTCTGGGGGAAAAAAAAAAAAAAAGGATGTCTAAGCAAATAAGATCTTCTGCAAATACAGATGGCACAGGCACATTCCACTAGCAAACCAGAGTGGCTGGCTGCCACTTGGTGCACCTCATCTTAGAGAACATGAGGGATGCGCAGTCCAACTACAGCCACTAAGGCATCCAAGCTAGTGCTGATTTTAAAGGATGGTTGAATATGGTAAACTGGCTATATAACCCTATTAGCCTTGAAGGCATTCCAGCTTCTGGTGGTTCTGTAATTGTACTTCGCACTTTCTCCAAGGGTGCAGGAACAAGAGGGGGCTCTTATCCTTTAACTTGCTGAGTGTGACACACCGGTGAGCAGAAAAGAAAGTATTCCCTAAAACAAGCCAGGACTAGAACATCTCCTTGCCCACCTTTGTCTCTGAACCCACATGTTCCATCTCCTATCCTGGGTATGAAATGTCCAGAAGAAGGCTAATCCCTCCATTTGGTCACGGGCCCATCCCCTCTCCTCTACCAAACAACATCATTCCCAGACGTTTCTTTTTTTCCTGTATCCATTTTCCCTTTTGACCAGATTATTCCCGGCAGCACACAAACATGTTCTTTTATCTTAAAAAATAAAAATATAAAACGCCTCTCTTAATTCCTTCATTTTCCCCTTTTTAGTTACCACTCCACCATTCTCCTTCCCTGTACTGCAGGGAACACCACACAACTTTCTGTGCCAATGGAAATGTTCAGTATCTGCACTGTCCAGTAGAGCAGCCACTGGCCATGTGAGGCTATTAGATAGATACTTGAAATGTGGCTAGTGAGATTAAGAAACCGGTTTTTAGTTTTATTTAATTAATTTAAATACCCACATGTGGCTAGTGGCTGCTGTAAAGGATAGCACAAGTCTATACTCACTGACTCCTCTTCTCTCCTCCCATTCTCTCTGAATTTACTCCAGGTCTTCGCTCTCATTCTTACTGAAATGGTTCTCATCAAGGTCACAAATGGCACCCACACTGCCAAATCTAATGGTTGAATTCTCAGTCCTCCTACCATGGGAGCCACCTGCAGCTTGGGACACAGCTAATTGCTCTTTTCTCCCTGAAACACTTACTTCCCTTGGCCTCCAGGACACAGCCCTCTTCCGGATCTCCTCCCACCTCCATGCTGGTTCTTCTCATCTCTTCAAGCTCTACACATAGCAGCAGCTCCAGGGCTCAATGTGCCTCCTCTTCTTATCCTCACTCATCCCTGGAAGAGCTCATCCACGCTCATGGTTTTAGACACGACCTACAGGCTGCTGGCTCCCAAATATGCATCTCCTGCCCTAACTGCTCCTCAAACTCCAACTTATATATCCAACTCTCCATCGGACATCACCACCTGATGTCTAACAAGCATCTCAAACTTAACACATCTACATTTAAGACACGAACATCAACTCCTGACTTCCCCCACACACCTGTTCCACCCGGTGGCTGTTCCCATCTTGGCTGAAGGCAATTCCATCTTTCCTATTATTCAGGCAAAAAAACCTTACAGTTTTCTTTAACTCTCTCTCATATCTACTCTGTCAACTGGCTCTGCTCTGAAAGTGATCTAGAATCTGACCAAATAACCTAGGTGACCACATCTCCTTATTTTTGCTCCTCCTACCATCTCTCAGTTTACTGTGACAGCATCCTAACTGGTCTCCCTGCTTCTGCCTGCTCTCTATAGCCCATCCTCAGCACAGCTACCTGACTGACCCTATTAGCAAACCTACATCAGATCCTGACCCTCCTCTGCTCAACATCTCCAGTGGCTCCATCTCACTGAGTAAATGCCAAAGTGTCGAATCGAACCTTTAAGACCCTGTAAGGTCCGACTCCCTGTGGGCTCTCTCGGACCTCATCCCCTACTGTTCTCCCCTTGTTCACGCCACTCTGGCCACCCTGATGTCCTTGCTGTTCTTCAATACAACAGGGGAGCTCCCGCCTCAGGGCCTTTGCACCTGCTGCACCTGCTGCTTAGAAAGGCTTCACCCCTAGACATGCCCATGCCTTGTTCCCTTCAGGTCTTTACTCAAATGTCCCCTTCTCAGTCACCCTACCTAATACTGCATCCCTCCCATCCCCATCCCCACTTCCTATTTCATTTATTATTTTTTCATTAGCCCCATGAGGACATGGAATTTTGTTTATTTGGTTTCCTACTAATTCCCCAGCACCTGGAACTGTATTTTTTGAATGAATGAGTGAATCCCCAGGACACGGATGTGTCTCTAAGTAGATCAGGTTGCACCTGGATCATCACACAAGCCCTCAGGCAGGCCCCCAATACAAAGTCAGAGACCTAAGGTCGATCATGTCCAGGTCCCAGGGTGACAGACTGAGGGCAGGGCGGGATAGTTTGGGGGATACTCTGAGGTTGGCAGAAGGTGGAACCCACCATGCTGATATGAAGAGCAAGGTTCTCCGTGTCTGTCTGTTCATCCTGCTCCGAGGAATCTGTCTCTTCCATCTGTTGCATCTCCAGTTCAGATGGAAGAAGAGCTGTCAGGTAGGGGATGGTGAAAGGTCTGGCAGCAATCACTGGCGAATTGGAAGAGAGGCATGAGTCCACTGTCACAGACACCCACAGCTGGCTTAGCGTCCTAGAGCCTCACATCAGTGAGCAGCATCAGAAGATAATACTGGCTAACTCGCTCCAAGTACTTACGCAACAGGCCAGGCAATGTCCTATGGTCTTTACTCATGTTATCTTTCATCCTTGCTCCCATCCTATTAAGTACGATTAGGCACAGAGAGGTGAAATGACTTTCCCAAGCATGCTGAAAATGGCAGAATGGGATTCTAACTCAGGCAGTATGACTTCAGAATCTACTTTTTTGCCAAGTACAACTGAGATAAGATTGAAATGGGGCTATAGATAGAATCCTAGCAACACGTGAGTTTTGAGATCTTGCACCCAAGGTCAGTTAAACCCCTCTAAGCTTCATTTCCAGAGCAGGAATATTGATTCCTTCACCCTGAAGGACTCAAGTCCAAAGACTGGATTTGAGCACTCTGCATATATGCATGTCCACTGAGCTGTAAGACACTCTGGTAAATGAGAGTTCCAAAAAGCAATGAGGATGAGAGGAAGAAATTGATTTAAAATTAACATTAAAAGAAAGAAGGCCAGGTGTGGTGGCTCATGCCTATAATCCTAGCACTTTGGGAGGCTGAGGCAGGAGGACTGCTTGAGCCCAGGAGTTTGAGACCAGCCTGGGCAACATGGTGAAATCCCGTCTCTAGGAAAAATAAAATTAGCCAGGTATAATAGTGCATGCCTGTAGTCCCAGCTACTAGGGAGGCTGAGGTGGGAGACTTGAGTCCAGGAGGTCCAGGCTGCAGTTAGCTGTGTTTGTGCCACTGTACTCAAGACTAGGTGACAGAGTGAGATCCTGTCTCAAAACACGAAAAGAAAAAGTCTCCGTGTATACTTCTATGGTAGAATGTGACTGTTAGAAAATGCTCTAGAATTGGCTGGGCGTGGTGGCTCATGCCTATAATCCCAGCACCTTGGGAGGCTGAGGTAAGTGGATCACTTGAGCTCAGGAGTTCAAGACCAGCCTGGCCAACTGGGTGAAACCCCGTCTCTACTAAAAATACAAAAAATTAGCCGGGTTGGTGGCTAATGCCTGTAGTCTCAGTTACTTGCAGCAGAAAAATCGTTTGAACCTGGGAGGCCGAGGTTGCAGTGAGCAGAGATCGCGCCACTGCATTCCAGCCTGGGTGACAGAGCAAGACTCTGTCTCAAAAAAAAAAACTTAAAAAATGGCAGAATGGGATTCTAAGGCAGTATGACTTCAGAATCTACCCACAAAAACTCCAGAATTATTTTTTACTGTGGGTCAGATGTGGGGTCCGGCAGTAAGAGCTAGGTTTGAATGCTATCTACTAGCCATGCTCCTTGAGGAAGTGACTTCATTTCTCTTGTGCCTCATTGAAGGGTTCCTATGAAGGTAGTGATATATCAGTTCCTGACTCAGAGGCTCACAAGAAGATTTAATGAGATAATGTATGGGAAGTGATCGGCACAGTATCTGGCACTTAATAACTGGCAGCTGCTGTTATTCCAGAGCCAGGCACACAGCAGGCATTCCACAGGAGCTTGCTGAATGAAGGAATCGCCTAAACTAACCTCCCTCACTCATATTTGTAAAAACTGAGGTCTATGGAAATGAAGTAGCTTGGTCAACATGGCCAAACAGTGCCGAGATGCCAACTTAAATGAGATGGGACCTATGAGGGAATATCACAATGGGCAACTGGCCCCTGATGCCAGTGTTCCTTCTACTACCTGGGCTGCCACTGAGTGACTCTGATGCCTAGGCCTAGGCCACCTCAAGGTAACTCAATGGACCTCAAGCGGCCAGTCCCAACAGAGGCCATTACTGTCCTGGAGCTGTCAGTTAAGGACAGACTCTTAAGATCTGGGGAAAGGAGCCAGAAATCTGAGGGGCAAGCTGTACCCAAGGGAAGGACAAAAGCTTATTTGTTGCTTCCTACTATGCTGAGAGAAAGAAAAGATAGTGTGAGTATTTCAAATAAGACAGGGTCCACACAGCGGGGCAACTCTCACATGGAAATGTGCTGACGTCATCTTTGAAAAGACTCTGAGTCTCCCCTGTCTTGGCCATGAAACGGGTAAGTGCCCGCTCCACATCGCGCCGCTGGGATGCAGCCTTCTCCCGCAGGACCTGGTAGTCTGACACGGGCTCACGGTACGTCTACAAACAGAATAGTAAAGACACTGAGGTGATGCTGAAGTATCATTCTGCTTTCATCAGCTCCCTGGCTTGCTGTTGCTATGCCCCATTCTCTAAAATGACCCAATACCAGGCCAGGCGCGGTGGCTCACGCCTGTAATCCCAGCACTTTGGGAGGCTGAGGCTGGTGGATCACCTGAGGTCAGGAGTTCGAGACTAGCCTGGCCAACATAACAAAACCCCGTCTCTACTAAAAATACAAAAATTAGCTGGGTGTGGTGGTGTGCACCTGTAATCCCAGCTACTTGGGAGGCTAAGGCAGGAGAATGGCTTGAACCCGGGAGGTGGAGGTTGCAATGAGCCAAGATTGCATCATTGCACTCCAGCCTGGGCAACAAGAGCGAGACTCTGTCTCAAAAACAAATAAATAAAATGAAATAAAATAAAATAAAATGACTCAATACCATTAGTTAGAGCCAAGATCACCAAAGCACAGTAGAAAGGCAGACGAACAATGTAACTACATTAATATGTATTTCTAATTAAAAATTAAGGCCAGGCATGGTGGCTCACACCTGTAATCCTAGCACTTTGGGAGGCCGAGGTAGGTGGATCATGAGGTCAGGAGTTTGAGACCAGCCTGGCCAAGATGGTGAAACCCTATCTTTACTAAAAATAAAAAACATTAGCCAGGCATGGTGGCAGGCGCCTGTAATCCCAACTACTTGGGAGGCTGAGGTAGGAGAATCGCTTGAACTTGGGAGGCAGAGGTTGCCGTGAGCCAAGATCACACCACTGCACTCCAGCCTGGGTGACAGAGCGAGACTCCATTTAAAAAAAAAAAAAAAAAAGAAAAATTAAGAAATGTACAAATATTTACTGTAGAGATTGTCCTGGGGCCTTCATTCAGCTCCCATGACAGATGGTCTCAGGTCTAAGAGACGCATCCTAAAGAAAGAGTGGGAGTGTCCCCAGGGAAGCCCTGACGGGGACCACAGGTTCCATCAGCGTAATGTGACCTCCTGCAGTATGGGAGTGGCTGCCTATGCGGATTTATGGATTATACCATCCCATCTTATTAAATCAATCCTCACCCACCCTGGCCAACACGGTGAAACCCCGTCTCCACTAAAAATACAAAAATGAGCTGGGTGTGGTGGCGTGCGCCTGTAGTCCCAGCTACTTGGCAGGCTGAGGCAGGAGAATCACTTGAACCCGGGAGGCGGAGGTTGCAGCGAGCCGAGATCGCACCATTGCACTCCAGCCTGGGAGAGTGAGACTCCATCTCAAAAAAAAAAAAAAAAAAAAAAAAAAAAAAAATCCTCACAATATGGATACGTCGTTCCAAAAAGATTCCCTCAAAGAAAGAGGCTAAGGATCTTACTATACAGCGCAAGTGACCAAGAAAATGGCAGGCTGCCACTCTTCCTCCTAATTATGAGCTTGTTGGCAATCAAGTTATGGAATGAAAACAATTGAGATCAGAATGAGAAATGAGCCAAAACATTTTACTTTATTATTTTTATTTTTTGGAGACAGAGTCTTGCTCTGTCACCCAGGCTGGAGTGTGGTGGCGCAATCTCGGCTCACTACAACCTCCACCTCCTGGGTTCAAGCGATTCTCCTGCCTCAGACTCCTGAGTAGCTGGGACTACAGGCACATGCCACCACGCCCAGCTAATTTTTGCATTTTTAGTAGAGATGGGGTTTCATCATGTTGGCCAGGCTGGTCTTGAACTCCTGACCTCAGATGATCCACCCACCTTGGCCTCCAAAAGTGCTGTGATTACAGGTGTGAGTCACTGCACCCGGCCGGAAAATATTTTAATTGATAATGGCAATGGTGACATTTTAACAACAACCAATAAAGTAACTACTCTTCATGATATGGAGATAGTATTTTCAAAGGAGGCACCTAGAAATGTTTCTTTGTTGTCACCATCAGTTCAAGTATGTCACCTATACAGTTCTCCTATCTATACTTAAACAAAGAAACAGAATTTTCTGACATGTTAAAAATCTTCCCCAAAGGCTGGGTATGGTGGCTCACACCTGTAATCCCAGCATTTTGGGAGGCCGAGGCAGGTGGATCATCTGAGGTCAGGAGTTTGAGACTAGCCTGGTCAACATGGGGAAGCCCCGTCTCTACCAAAAATACAAAAATTAGCCAGGCATGGTGGCGGGCACTTGTAATTCCAGCTACTCGGGGGAGGCTGAGACATGAGATGGCTTGAACCTGGGAGACGGAGGTTGCAATGAGCCGAGATCATACCACTGCACTCCAGCCTGGGGGACTGAGACAAACTCTGTGCCCGTCCCTCCCCTCCCCCCAAAAAACCAAAACTTCCCAAAATTAAAATGAGTGGATTTTGAACATATTGTACTTGTTAAAAACATTAAAATGCAAAATCTTGTAATTATTCCTAAGACAACTTTTGGCACTCAATAAATTAGAAATTTAATAGAAAATTTTCAACAAAATTCTTTGAATAATGAGTAACTGAGAAGAAAAAAATAGTTTTATGGTTTATTAAGAGCAGCCAATGATGTTACATACCTTTGTTATGTACCATCTTCAACTATGAGAGCCATTAAAGTATCAAAATAAACTAATCTTAGAATCTGACCTCCAACTTATTATTTCATCAAGTATTAAACCAAGATTTCTAGGCTAGCATGGTAACACATGCTTGTGGTCCTAGCTATTCTGCAGGCTGAGGTGGGAGGATTGCTTGAGCCTGGGAGTTCAAAGCTGTAGTGCCATGATTACACCACTGCACTCCAGCCTGGGCAACAGAGCAAGAACTCCACCTCTAAAAAAAGACTGAGTGCAGTGGTGCATGCCTGTAATCCCAGCACTCTAGGAGGCCAAGGTGCAAAGGCTGCTTAAGGCTAGGAGTTCAAGGCCAGCTTGGGCACCACAGAAAGACAAAAAACCTCTCCCCATCTCTATAAAATAACAACAACAAAACAAACAAATAAACAAAGAAAAACTATGATTTCAAAAAATAAAAAGCAGAGGCAGCCGGGCGCGGTGGCTCATGCCTGTAATCCCAGCACTTTGGGAGGCCGAGGAGGGCAGATCACAAGATCAGGAGATCGAGGCCATCGTGGCTTCCACGATGAAACCCCGTCTCTACTAAAAATGTAAAAAAATTAGCCGGGCGCGGTGGCGGGTGCCTGTAGTCCCAGCTACTCGGGAGGGTGAGGTAGGAGAATGGCGTGAACCCGGGAGGCAGAGCTTGTAGTGAGCCGAGATGCGCCACTGCACTCCAGCCTGGGTGACAGAGCGAGACTCCGTCTCAAAAAAAAAAAAAAGGCAGAGGCAATCGCTCCCACTAGAAAAGGTTTTAGGTTTCCTAAACATTTTACAGGGGTAAGATTATCTTTTAATGTACATTATTTCGCACAATGTCACATTATAATATTCACATAAATAAGCAAACATATACTGGAGTATGTACCCATGTCTGGGCAAATTGCTTGCACCCAGGAATTTGAGACCAGCCTGGGCAACATGGTGAAACCCTGTCTCTACAGAAGATACAAAAATTAGCTGGGCATGGTGGTGCACCCCTGTAGTCCCAGCGACTCGGGAGGTTGAGGTGGGAGGATCACTTGAGTCCAGGAAGTCGAAGCTGTGGTGAGCTGAGATTGCCCCATTGCACTCCAGCAGCCTGGGCGACAAAGTAAGACTCTGTCTCAAAAAAATTTTTTTACGGATACGGATACACTATATCCCTATCTGTTAAAGTTAAAGAATGTTATGGGTTGAACTGTGTCCCCACAAAAAACATTTTCGATATGTCCTAGTACCTCACAATATGACCTTATTTGGAAGTAGGCGTCTGGGTGACAGAGCAAGACTCCGTCTCAAAAAACAAAAAAAGATTGTCTTAACCTAAAAGAGTAACAGAACCAAAACTGAAGGTTTAAGCAAAGTGAAAAGGGTTTGTAAAGGGTTGATCTTGTAAAAATTCTGTGGGTACCAACAAGTTGGCTAAGATTTAAACGAAATTATTTAGCTTTTTCTGTAGGTTAAAACATTAAAATCATACTGATGTGGGGCCAGAATCTGGGCCCATGTGTCTGAATAATGGGGTTTTCTTAGAAAATTGATCTGCTGTTTGATGGAAAATTGTAAAGGAAAATTCTAAAAAGCTTATGAAAACCTTACCGTATGGTCAAACTAATCAAAACTGGGTAGAGATATAAAATTTTATTTAAAAAACTAGCTAACATTAAAGATGCACTAATGCAAATATGAAATTTGTTTTTCTCTTTTGAAGATGATTTTTATGTAATGTTAAAAGATAATGAAAGGGTTTTCTTTTCTCCTTTGGGTAAATGGCAGGGAAAAAAAAGAGGAGAGAGAGAGGAGAGAGATTCAGCTGGCCTCATGCTATCTTCATTGAGTCTTGTTTGGAAAGCTAGGTCTCCTCTATCAGAGTAAAGATTTTTCTTTTTAAAAAAATTGTTTGGAGTTATCATTTTGGCCAAACGAATGACTTATGGTGACCTGGGATTCTATTTTGTGATATCCAGTGTTTTAAACCTTTGATATTTGACAAACTTTCCAAAATCCAATGACAAATTATGTCTCTTTCTAACCTAACACTTTAGATATTATGTCCTCTAAAGCCCAAAAATGACATTTGGCTTATCTCATAAAAAAATCATACAGGAAGCATTGTCAAATACGAAACGGTGTTTTGCTTTCTTTGGTCTATATTTGTATAACTATGTTATTGGTATATGTTTCAAAATTACATAAAACTTGTATAATTCTAATATGACTTAGTGTATGCGATCAGTAATAACTACAATTATTATGTTAACAGACTGTGTGCCACAAAGGTAACAAATTTCCTTGCCAATTGTGTCTTTAACTGTTGCTGCCCTAAAATGTTTTTGTCATACACAGACAATTGTTGTCTCATTTTGATCCTCTTTAAAAGATAGTTTTATAATCGGCTATAAAATTTAACAGGTGCTCATAAATGCAGGTTTCTGATTAATAACTCCGGAGATTGTGACATTAGAATACAGGAAAAACTTTCAAATAGAAGAGTGAATGGCGTTTGGTTTAGACTGTATTTGTATAAATACGTTATGTGTCCAAAATTATGGGAAACTTCGATAATGTTGATATAATTTACTGTATGTTAATAATTATAATTGTTATGTAAAATTGTTGTATGCCACAGAAGTAACCAAAATTCCTAGCCAATTGTAGCTTTAATAGTGGCTACAGACTTGTCATCCACAGACATTTTATCTTGCTTTGGTCCTTTTCAAAAGGTAGTTTATAATCAAATATAGGACTCTAAGTTCAGGTCTCAGATAACTTTAAAAATTGTGCTATTGAAAGCTGGGCACAATGGTTCACGCCTGTAATCCCAGTACTTTGGGAGGCCGGGGTGGGCGGATCATGAGGTCAGGAGATCAAGACCATCCTGGCTAACACGGTGAAACCCCGTCTCTACTGAAAATACAAAAAATTAGCCAGGCGTGGTGGCGGGCGCCTGTAATCCCAGCTACTTGGGAGGCTGAGGTAGAGGAATGGTGTGAACCCGGGAGGCGGAGCTTGCAGTGAGCTGAGATCGCGCTGCTGTACTCCAGCCTGGGCAACAGAGCATGACACCGTCTCAAAAAAAAAACAACAACAACAATTGTGCTATTGGAATAGAGGGAAAAACCAAACTTCTAGGACTCTCATGGAGGGCTAATGTCTTAAACATTGCTAAACCTTGTTTCAGAGTCAAGATAAATTATTTCTTTAGAACTATTGGCAACTTTTAATATGGGGGTAAAATAAACTCCTGTGAACAGAATTTGGAGCATATTGTTCCTCTCTACCTGATTTCTCCAGAATTTGGAAACTATTAATATTTCTCAATTTATGGCAGTATAGCTAATTGCAAAAGTGCAATAAGAATCTGTTTTCTTTTGTAACAGGACACAGTTGGAGAAATTGGTTATTTTACCAAGGCTTTGACTGGAATGGCATGCTTTCTTTAAAGAATGAAAGATGACTTATATAGCCAATTAAAGCCCACTGGGGAATCTGGCCTTATACCCTGTCCACACAGAGTCCCTGTACAAGGTTCCTGACCTGTGGTAAGTAAAGAATGTCACTTTCAAACAGGTTCAGGAACTCCAAGCTATCTTGGGACCTCAAGAGGAGAGAAATTTGCCCAACTCATAGGTATCTGAGGGTACAAACCCATGGCTGGGCTTGCTTTGAAAAAGTCTTATCTGAGATTCTTCATGGAACAGAGTTCTATCAAAGCCAATTTAAAAAGTCTAAGTGAAAAATAATTATTCTTGCTGTGCTGTATGCAAATAATCTTGCCAAGTGTAGTAAAACTAAAGTTTATTTTGTAAACAAATCATTGTATCATGATTTATTTTTAATAAAAATGGGGACTGGAGAGAGAAAAATTATGCTTCAAAAGAAAAACTATAGTACACTGTTGTTAGCTGTTCTCGGCGTTTTTTCCGCAGTTTAGACTAAATTATAAATTCTTTGTGGGTTAGAAGTCCCCAGACTAGTGCTTTCAAATCTTTGTTTTTAAAATTGGGAATTGTACTCCTCATCCAAGGACTCGTTATTTACCTTATAGTGGGCTGTTCCACTTAAACACTGTAGTAAAACTATAGAGTACTAATGTTTGTGCCATGCAAAACATGAACGCCCAGCCAGGCCTGCGTGAGTACAGTTGCAAACCAGTTCCACTCTTCTCACCTTGGGGTTCACTCCCATTCCCACAATGTCCCCTGTCAGCAGGAAGAAGCCAGAGCAATCGATGGCCTTTTCCCATCTTCATAGCCTACACCTTAAGATTAAGGTGTTATTAAAACCCAAAGAGAAGGACTGAAACCACCTTCACAAAATTATGATGAGACAGTGAAAGAAATCTAACTTAACTGACTCCATCTTGCTTCTACCCTCCAAGCTGTCCTTGTTCATTCCTGGGCGTAGGCTAAACTAACTTTGGGAGAAACTTAGTTTAGAGTTAAACAAAGACACTCCTTTTCCCAAAGCAGACCTCCATCTTGCCTGGAGACTAGATTGCCTTTGTAGGACTAACATTAGCCACAAGATTAGAAATTATGGTTTAGAAGTCATGCAGCTGGAGGCTACAAGATTCTGACCCTCCCTAAACTGTTCCTAAGATCAGTGCTTGAGGTATCTTGGATTTGATGGATCAGCTGGCCCCACCCAGATCCATAAACTGGCTCATCTGATCTTGTGG
>NW_012103142.1:9743594-9766462 GCF_000951045.1 Mandrillus leucophaeus | reverse complement strand
GTTTCACCGTGTTAGCCAGGATGCTCTCGATCTCCTGACCTAATGATCCCCCCGCCTCGGCCTCCCAAAGTGCTGGGATTACAGGCACGAGCCACCTTGCCCGGCCCTGAGTCCCTATGACTTCATCTCTGACCAATCAGCACTCCTGGCTCACTGGCTTCCCCCAACCTACCACATTATCCTTAAAAACTCTGCTCCCCGCATGCTCAGGAAGACTGATTTGAGTAATAATAAAACTCCAGTCTCCCCCGCTGCCCCTGCTACCACACACAAAAAAGAATGCCATGTGAAGACAGAAAGCTAGAGTGATGCACCTATGAGCCAAGAAACGCCAAAGAATGCTGGCCAACCACCAGAATCTAGGAAGATGCAAGGAGGGACTCCTCTACAGGTTTCAGAGGGAGCATGATACCTTAATTTTAGACTTCTAGCCTCCAGAACGGTGAGACAATAAATTTCTGTTGTTCTAAGTCACCTGGTTTGTGGCACTTTGTTACAGCAGCCCAGGGAACTAATAGAGAGATCTGATCAAGGGCAAGGGCAAGGGCTATGTTGCATTAGCTGGGTAGCTACTACTCCCCTCTCCCCCACCCTGAGGTGTGAAGAAATGTCCAGAGGACGTGAGGGCTTGCCGCAGCAGCCCGCACGATGGCCATCACTATATGGTATGGAGGCAGAAGCAAAGGAAGTATGGGAGAACACCTTCCCAACCGAAGGTAAAACTGCCATTCAGGCAAATTAGAACACATTCAAACCACAGAGGATAACTCATCTTCTTCTCGTTCAGACCTAGAGCTCAGAGTGATAAGTTCCATTTCATTATCATTACTAATTTTTACTTATTTATTTTTGAGACAGAGTCTTGCTCTGTTGCCTAGGCTGGAGTGCAGTGGTGCAATCTCAGCTCACTGCAACTTCTGCCTTCCAGGTTTGATTCTCCTGCCTCAGCCTTCTGAGTAGCTGGAACTACAAGTATATGCTACCACGCACAGCTAATTTTTGTAATTTTAGTGGAGACGGGGTTTCACTGTGTTGGCCAGGCTGGTCTCGAATTCCTGACCTCAGGTGATCCATCTGCCTCGACCTTCCAAAGTGTTGGGATTAAAGGCATGAGCCACTGCTCCTGGCCGTTACTAAATATTTTTAAAGTAACTTTTCCCTCAATTGAAAAAATAATTTTCCTATTATGGAAAATTTGGAAAACTCAGAAAAGTAAACACAAAACAAAATTACCTAAAATCTCAACCAAAAATTACTATGAACATTTAGTGGAATACCTTTTCAGTCTTGTTCCTATGTGGCTATGTACTTTTGTGTTTCAGTAGGACAGGCAATACTGGGGTCAGCTTCAATTTCTTTGTTAATTACACTTTAGCTGGTAAACTTGAGAACATAATTCTCATTTGCCAAATTGTTTCTCAATGAGGAAAGATAATCTGAATTCTTTTTTTCTTTCTTTCTTTATTTTTCAAATGAGACAGGGTCTTGCTCTGCCGCCCAGGTTGGTCTTGAACTGCTGGGCTCAAGTGATCTTCCTGCCTCGGCCTCCTAAAATACTGGGATTACAGGTGTGAGCCCAACGTGCCCCGCCACATTCTGAGTTTTGAACCACCCTTTCATCAACAAACTTTTGGACTGGACTCTGCCGCATGACAGTCGGTAGAAACTGACTCCGTGCTTTACACCACACACAGCCCAGCCCCAGTGTGGCTTCAACACTCACCGGAGTTTTGATGTAGGTGTGGGGATCAGGGAACTCAGGAAAATGGCTGGGGATGTGCGGCGGGTGGGGTCGGTTCTGCCCTGCAGTAAGAGCCTTGGGGGTCACTGGCTGATTGGTCACCGGAGCTGCAACAGAGTCACAACTGATTACCCCTCCACCCAAGACCCTGATTTCTACAGATTATGGTCTCTCCCCAAAGCTTCATTTTCTCAAAAAAAATGCCAGACCTCAATTTTCTAAACAAGTTGCATTTTGTATTTCAACCCATAAACAGTCTTTGATGGCATACAATGCCCAGCCCTGCTGGCTAATCTTGGTTGACATTCCCTTTGACAACAATCTGCCCACAAGCCTCTTAGGTAGAGGTGGATGGCTATGGCCACAGTAACTACATAAAACAGCATGCTGACGAGCTACGCAAGTTACATGGGCTGCTGGTTCTCTTTTCACAGACCCTGGATAACAAAAAGGAACAATGACCTGGGGACAGTAAGTGTGAGCTTAATGATAACAAGAGGGGACTGAAAATGGCACCTTCCACTGCTATATGTTGAGAGGGAGTTTTTTAAAAAAATACCAACATGAAAAAAGTGACTTTAAAGAAAAAATCCAGGCCGGGTGCGGTGGCTCACGCCTGTAATCCCAGCACTTTGGGAGACTGAGGTGGGCGGATCACTCGCGGTCAGGAGATCAAGACCAGCCTGTCCAACATGGTAAAACCCTGCCTCTACTAAAAATGTAAAAGTTAGCCGGGTGTGGTGGCGGGCACCTGTAATCCCAGCTACTTGGGAGGCTGAGGCAGAATAGCTTGAACCTGGGAGACAGAGGTTGCAGTAGTCAGCCGAGATTGTGCCACTGCACTCCAGTCTGGGCAGCAAAGCGAGACTCCATCTCAAAAAAAAAAGAAAAGAAAAAAATCCAGTTAATTCTCTCCAGGTCCTACAAGCCCAAACTGGTTACTTGCCACTCAGCTTATGGCACCCAGTTTTACTTAAAGTAGAGGTCATCAAACTTTGTGTAAAGGGCCATATAATAAATACTTTAGGTTTTGCATGTGGTACAGTCTCTACCACAACAAAACTATGCTAATATAGCATAAAAATAGCCACAGATAATAAGTAAATATGGGTGCATTCCGATAAGACTTTATTTACAAAAACAGGAGGCAGGCTGCGTTTGGCCCATAGTCCACAATGTACCAACCCTTAATCTAAGGAGAACAAGAACTTTCATTTTTCCAAGCAGCATCATTTGCCCTTCTGGGGCTAGAGCACAAGAAACACAGCAATATCTCAAAGATGGTTTACCTTTTGGTGACTGAATTTCACATGCTAATCCCACTAGCCCAAATAAAGATTATATTGTAGGTAGCCCCAAACATTGGAAGAGAGCCTGCAACAAGGAAGTAGCTACTAATCCAATCCCTACCATAGTCAATTACTTCATTCCACAAGCATTAATTGATAAATTGCTAGGTACCTCAGTTCAAAGTCACTTACGAGCAGTGATGACCATCCTCTGAGACCGTTTTGCATAGGCAGGGAGAGTGTCCACATTGAAACCTAAGAGACAGGAAAACAAAAATCACTGCCCAGACCACTGGATATTGAATACAGAAAGAATAGTAGTATTATGGACAAATGGCTTAAACTCTCAACTCAATGACCTTGCAGCCACGCAAAAAGCAGCTCTGGCAGAATTCCCCAACAGGGAATTATGAGACCTCTTAGATGTGTTCAGAGGAATCTCTCTTGATAACTCTCTCAAGCTCAAAGCAAATCAAGAGAACCATGAGGGAAACGAAGAACACTTAGCAGACATGCCTGACTCCTAGGAACTTCTCTCTCCAGTTGCACGGAAGAACTGGAAACTGAAGGTATACTCACCCATCTCAACAAGTGTGACCACGATATCTGACAGTGTGGGCTGGGTCCTGGCTGTGTGCTCACAGTAAGACTTGGCACTTCTCCCAATTTCTGAAATGTCTAAGAGGGGATTAAAGGCATAGAACTTATTCTCGGTTCCTCAGAAAGTTAAACATAGAACTACCAGATGAGCCAACAATTCCACTGCTAGGTATATACCCAAATGAATTGAAAGCAGGGATTCAAACAGCTACTAGCACACCAATGTTCACAGCAGCATGATTCACTATAGCCAAAAGGTAGAAACAACCCAGTGTCCATTAACAGGTGAATGAACAAACAAAATGTGCTATATACACACAATGGAATATTACCCAGCCTTTAAAAGAAGGAAATTCTGGTAATGTTATAGCATAGATGAACTTTGAAAACATTATGCTAGGCCAGGTGTGGTGGCTCAGGCCTGTAATCCCAGCACTTTGGGAGGCCGAGGCGGGTGGATTACCTGAGGTCAGGAGTTTGAGACCAATCTGACCAACATGGCGAAACCCCATCTCTACTAAAAATACAAAAATTAGCCAGGGGTGGTGGCAGGTGCCTGTAATCCTAGCCACTCGGGAGGCTGAGACATGAGAAATAGCTTGAACCCGGGAGGGGGAGGTGGCAGTGAGCAGAGATTGAACCACTGCACTCCAGCCTGGGCGACAGAGCGCGAACTCCTTCTCAAAAAAAAAAAAAAAGAAAAAAAGAAAAAGAAAAAAAAAAGAAAACATTATGCTAGGGCCAGGTGTGGTGGCTTATGCCTGTAATCCCAGCACTTGGGAGGCTGAGGCAGGTGGATCACTTGAGGTCAGGAGTTCGAGACCAGCCTGGCCAACATGGCAAAACCCCATCTCTACCAAAAATATAAAAAATTAGCCAGGTGAGGTGGCACACGCCTATAATCCCAGCTACTCAGGAGGCTGAGAATCGCTTGAACCTGGGAGGTGGAAGTGGTTGCAGTGAGCCGAGATTGCACCACTGCACTCCAGCCTGGGACACAGAGCGAGACTGCATCTCAAAAAAAAAAAAAGAAAAGAAAACATTATGTTAAGTGAAATAAGGCAGATACAAAAAGACAAAGATTCTACTTACATGAGGTATCCAGAGATGGAAAGTAGATTAGAAGTTACCAGGGAATGGAGCGGGAGGGAGAATGAGGAATTACTGTTTATGTTTACAGAGTTTCTGTTGAGAATGATGAAAAAGTTCTGGAAATACTGTGAATGGTTGCACAACATTGTGAATATACTTAATACCACTGAATTGTACACTTAAAAATGGTTAAAATGGGCCGGGCGCGGTGGCTCAAGCCTGTAATCCCAGCACTTTGGGAGGCCGAGATGGGCGGATCACAAGGTCAGGAGATTGAGACCATCCTGGCTAACACGGCGAAACCCCGTCTCTACTTAAAAAAACACAAAAAATTAGCCGGGCGAGGTGGCGGCGCCTGTGGTCCCAGCTACTCGGGAGGCTGAGGCAGGAGAATGGCCAGAACCCGGGAGGCGGAGCTTGCAGTGAGCTGAGATCTGGCCACTGCACTCCAGCCTGGGCGACAGAGCGAGACTCCGTCTCAAAAAAAAAAAAAAAAAAAATGGTTAAAATGATAAATTTGGTTATGTGTATCTCACCACCACACACACAAAACGGTCTTGTTCTCTGATGGGCAATTTTTGTTTCTTCTGCCTGAAGCTGAACCTCTATTTAAGAGTCACACTAAAGTCCTTTGGGGAAAAGGAAGGTTTCTAAGATGGAGTTTTGAAGCTCGGTTCTGTGAATGAGCTTCCAAGGCGGACGGGAGGTTTCACGAATACTCTGAAGCTGTGCTGAATTTTACACACAAAAAAAGCATTTTTTGGGGAATGGGTCCACAGATTTTATCAAATGTATAAAGGGGCCTCAAAAGGTAAAGAACTCCTGCTCTAGGGATAAAATGTTGGCTCAGATTTTAAGTGGCTCAGAAAATAAAAGCGAGTGCTGCTTGACAGGGAAGGGTGTCTCACAGGGGACCTACCACCAATTCCCCTGCTACCCTGAGCAAGTCACTAATACCAGCCTCTATACATGACTTTTAAACTCTAAATTCCAAGACTATTTCAAGAACTGCATTCTTATCTCTTGGGAACTATTAATTCATTCCTTTAGGACAAAGTTCAAAAAGTAGTGGAACCTGTGGTAGGACCCAAAATCTTTTCTAAAGTCCACACAGGTCAAAACTATTTTCATAATAAAATTAAGTCATTATTTGACTTTTTCACTCTCATTCTCTCAGGTAGTTTTCCTGAGTCTATGTGACTTTTGATGACATCATGGGTCTGATGAATAACAGAATATGTAATTGTACATTCTTATTTTCGAAGTTTCTTTTTTCTTCTTCTTCTTCTTTTTTTTTTTGAGACGGAGTTTCGCTCTTGTTGCCCAGGCTGGAGTACAATGGTGTGATCTTGGCTCAATGCAACCTCCACCTCCTGGGTTCAAGTGATTCTCCTGCCTCAGCCTCCAGAGTAGCTGGAATTACAGGTGCCCGCCACCACACCCAGCTAATTTTTTGTATTTTTAGTAGAGACAAGGTTTCACTATGTTGGCCAGGTTGGTCTCAAAACTCCTGACCTCAGGCGATACTACACCCACCTCAACCTCCCAAAGTGCTGGGATTACAGGCGTGAGCCACCACGCCCAGTCCCAAAATTTGTTTTTTCTAAGGTGGCAAATACACATACACAAAAGCTATTTGGGGTCCTCAATGTTTATTAATAAAAAGATTCTGGCCGGGCGCGGTGGCTCAAGCCTGTAATTCCAGCACTTTGGGAGGCCGAGACAGGTGGATCACAAGGTCAGGAGATCTAGACCATCCTGGCTAACATGGTGAAACCCCGTCTCTACTAAAAAATACAAAAAAAACTAGCTGGGCGAGGTGGCGGGCACCTGTAGTCCCAGCTACTCGGGAGGCTGAGGCAGGAGAATGGCGTGGACCTGGGAGCCGGAGCTTGCAGTGAGCTGAGATCCGGCCACTGCACTCCAGCCTGGGAAATAGTGACACTCCGTCTCAAAAAAAATAAAAATAAAAATAAAAAGGGATTCTGAGAGCTGGGCATGGTGGCACATGCCTGTAGTCCCAGCTATGTGGGAGGCTTAGGTCCAGAAGTTTGAGGCCAGCATGGGCAACACAGCGAGACCCCATCTCTAAATGAATAAATATAGGAGTTCTGAAGCCAAAATGATTCAGATCACTGCTTTAGGAAAACATTTGGTATTTAAAAGTGCCAAACATCAGCTGCAGAGAATTACCTTGCCCAAGATCACCCTTCTTGGGGTAGCCCACATCTAGTGTTTGATCAAGACCTGAGTATAAAGGCAGAGCCTTTTCAGCTTGATGGGCAATGATGCTCCAGGGTTCCTGGCTAAGTTGTCCAGTTCTTTGTTTGGCCTGCATTGCACTCCACTTCTCCCTCTGCCCAAACCTTTCTCCTACTTCCTTTCATAGTTGTTGATCCCTAAGAAACACCATAAATACTTCCAACCCTCATTCTATCCCATCCCCCGAAAGTTCAAAACAGGGAAATATGTTGTACACGCAGAAAAGCCTCTGTGAGACCACACCCGGGCTTCTAAATCTCAACACATTTCCTTTTAAAAGTGGCTTTTCAGCTGGGTGCGGTGGCTCACGCCTGTAATCCCAGCACATTTGAGAGGTGGGCGGATCACCTGAGGTCAACAGTTTGAGACCAGCCTGGCCAACACGGTGAAACCCTGTCTCTACTAAAAATACAAAAATTAGCCAGGAGTGGTAGTGCATGGCTATGATTCCAGCTACTTGAGAGGCTGTGGCAGGAGAATTGCTTGAACCCAGGAGGCGGAGGCTGTAGTGAGCTGAGATTGTGAAACTGCAGCACCCCAGCCTGGGCAACAGAGTGAAACTCTGTCTCAAAAAAAAAAAAAAAAAAAGTGGCTTTTCCCCTTCATTCTTTGTATCACACAATCTAGCATTTGATTACATAATGTGATGATATCTATTGCATGGGGAAATAGCCCTGACTCCCCAACAAAAGTCCTTAAGGGCACCCATAACTCACCAAGAGCTTATAATCTCCCCAGCACTGAATGTTTTTTATATATATATCTCACTTACATTCGCAACTCCATGAGGTACAAACTGTTATCTCATTTCACAAATGAGGAAATTGAGGTTCAGGAGATTCAGTGGCTTGCCCAAGCTATTAAGTGACAGAGTGATGATGTACACCCAAGTCTATCTGATTCTAAAGCCCGTAAGTCACTTCATTATGCTCTTTTCTGTTTTTGTTGTTGGGGACGGAGCCTCACAGGCTGGAGTGCAGTGGTGCGATCTCAGTTTACTGTAACCTCTGCCTCCCAGATTCAAGCAATTCTCCTGCCTCAGCCTCCCGAGTAGCTGGGATTACAGGCACTAGCCACCACGCCCAGCTAATTTTTTTTTGTATTTTTTAGTAGAGACGGGGTTTCGTCTTGAACTCCTGACTTCAGGTGATTTACCCACCTTGGCCTCCCAAAGTACTGGGATTACAGGCGTGAGCCACCGCGTTCAGCCCATTATGCTCTTTTCTCAACTTTTTACATTAAAAAAAAATTTTTTTCTCCCCTCTTAAGAAAAAAGTTTATCTTTTTCTTAAATCCTCTCAAACACTATCACAAAGCAGGGCACTGAACTGATGTTGGGGTTGACTCCAAGGACTAGTGTTTCTGTGTACTCACAGCTCTGCAGCATCTCTGTCAGCGTTTCCACGGATGCTTTCTCAGCACTCTCAAACCCTGCCTCTGTCAGCAAGGAGCTCACAACCACCTGCAGGGTTCTCCTCCGGGCCAGATGATAGTTATCGGCAGGGTTAGTGGACTGTTTACTTCCCGATCTCTGTGAAGCAGCAGCCCAGAAAGATTTTCATCCACAGAAGGATGCAATCACATAGTTCATACGTGGTCAATGGCAAATAAAGTTCTTTTACTACTTTTATTTTAAAAATCAGTGCTTAATGTTTAGATTTACAGATCTTGGCCAACTGAGTAAAAATTGAGCACCCAAGGTGCTTTAAATACAGAGACTACTTTTCCGCCCACCTAAAAAGTACGGTCCCAGTGAGATAAAATAGCAGGTCTTTTACTTTCTACTTTAGCAGATTATTAGAATACACAGCTGAAGAAACACGCATGATGGGATTAAGACCTGTCCCCCAGAAAAAATAGGATCCCTCTCTTGTGCCCCCCATCTTCACACCATTTCATTGAAAGGGAAAATGAAAACAGTAACAAGAGGTGACGGCGAGGAGGACAAAAGAAAACAGCACGAAAAAGTAAGAAAGCTAAATGTTTTGAAACGGGAATGCCTTTCAACTTTGGCCGGCCAATAAGAAGGCGAAAATGGCATGTTCGGACCAATCAGGGGGTGTTCCGGGTTCCCAACCCCCAACAGCAAAGGAGCCAATCAAGACACAGGTCCGCCAACTCCGGCGGCCGCAGCCAAGTCCCAGGGAGGGGGCGCGTACGGCCTGAAAAGACCCTCCGCCAGTCGGAGCTCATGATGGGGCTGGATTTATGGGGCCTAGCTTGTTGCTCAGTCTAGGGGAAAGTTGCAGGATACCCAAACTCTCTCGGCTCCGGGTCCGCGCTTCTTGCCCTTACCGTTCCAGAGCCGCCGGCCCCAGCTGTGGCCGCCGCGTCGGCCATCTTGCTCTGGCGTAGTGTGCGCGAGCGCGGGGCGCGATGGGACTTGTAGTCGCGGGGCGGGACGGGGCGGGGCGGCGTGCGCCCCTTGGTTTTCCGAAGCCCAGTCGGTTGGGGGACGCCTGCGGTGACCCCGGCTCACGTGACTTTTTTTTTTTTTTTTTTTTTAAGATAACAGAGTCTTCTCTGTCTCCCAGGCTAGAGTGCAATGGTGCGATCGCCACCTCCCGGGCTCAAGCGATCCTCCCGCCTCAGCCTCCGGAGTAGCTGGGATTACAGGCGGGCACCACCACGCCCCGCTAGTTTTTGTATTTTTAGTAGAGACCGAATTTCGCCATGTTGGCCAGGCTGGTCTCGAACTCCTGGGCTCAAGCAATCCGCGGCCTCGGCCTCCCAACGTGCTGGGATTACAGGCTTGAGCTACCGCACCCGCCTCACGTGACCTTTTGAAAGTGAAGTGTTCTGGGGCCTTCAGTGGCTTGGTTGTGGACCGGGAAAACGCGCTGGGTTTCACTGAGTTAAAAGAAACCTATTTTAATATGAAAATCGGTTCTTGTAAAGAGCACACTCCTGGAAGGACCCAGGAGGTCAACTACACTTGCAGGGTTTTCCAAACTTGTCTGATTATTAGCAACACCTGGCTGGGCCCAGCCCAATCCCAGTGACTTCACTCTGTGGAAGAGGGACTTGGGAATCTTTCTCATTAAGGAGCTCCCCAGATGATTCTCCTGAGCAGGTAATGTTGGGAAACACTGGAGCATCCAGCTTCGTGATTTTGTGCTGAGGGCCGCCCAGCCTGTCAATGGCCCACTTGGAGTAGAGCCTGGACTACCTAGTCCAAGTCTGTCGCTGCATCCTGCTGCCTTCGCGCCCTCAACCCGCAAGTATTTGCGAGGCAAGTCTGGGTGGGGCGGGAGACTTGTCCCTTGCCGCCTCACTCCCAGGGCGTGGGGTGCCCGCGGCTGCCAGTTGTTTTCTACCTGGCCTGTCAGCCCCTCTGGCTGCACCGTAATCGTCCCCATTTGCAGTTGCCTGGCAGGACGCAGACTCTGGGTTTGAATCCTAACACTAGCCAGCTGTGGTACTTCGGGCACTTGACCTAATCCTCAGTGTGTCTCAGTTTCCTCTTCTCTAAAACTGGGGGTAAGATGGGATGATACACAGAAAGGGTCTGTCATAGTGCCTGACGTGTAGTAAGAGTCAAGAAATTGGCCGGGCGCGGTGGCTCACGCCTGTAACCCCAGCACTTTGGGAAGCCGAGGCGGGTGGATCACCTGAGGTCAGGAGTTCGAGACCAGCCTGACCAACATGGTGAAACCCTGTCTCTACTAAAAGTACACAAAATTAGCCAGGCGTGCTGGCGGGCGCCTGTAGTCCCAGCTACTCCGGAGGCTGAGGCAGGAGAATCGCTTGAATCCGGGAGGCGGAGGCTGCAGTGAGCCGAGATCGTGCCACTGCACTCCAGCCTGGGCGACAGAGGGAGACTCCGTCTCAAGAAAAAGAAAAAGAAATCGCTCCTCATGATTTTGTTTACTTCCTGGATAGCACGTGGAGGAGTTGCGAACGCCGGGAGGCAGCGGTCTGGGAACCCGTGCCGCCCCGGCCGGTCGCCCACACTGAGCCTCTGTGGCGCCCCGCCCCCTCACCTATGCCGTGTGGGGCGGGGGCTGCGGGCGGGGGTTTGCGGCGCCGGATGAGCCTCCTGGTCTCGCCGAGGATGTGCAGGGGGTGGAGGGGTCGGGCCGGGGACTGAAACTTGGCTGAGCAGAGCACCAGCCCCTTTGTCTCCTCCGCCCCCTCTTCCCCACTTCCTGCCCAGCTCGGGATCGGCGGCGCGGCGCGGACTTTGTAAACACTTCGCCCCTGCAGGGGTGGAGACTGGCTCTGTTCGGACGCCGGGGAGAGAGGTGCAATCCCCTCCTCGTGGCTGGTGGTTGCGACCACCCCAACTCCCCAAAGGCAGGCACCAGAGGCGACGGGAGAGAGCGCCGGCGACCCCAGTTGGTGCTCCGGGGAGCTCACCTGCCGAGGAGGTAGGCTTGGGGGCTGGAGAAACCGGGGTAGATGGGATGTCAGCTCAGGCATGTCAGATCATGCGTTGGGGATCGGCGCTGGGTGGGTCAACGGGGTCGCTGCATCATCACTTCCCAGTTGGCACCCAAAGCTTGGCTAACTTTCCCACTGAGGGAGGTGTTCTGCACGGAGTTGAAGGGCAGAGAAACCCCCAAAGGCCCTGAGCCGTCTGTATGTACACACATCGGCACAACCCCCTCCAGCTGATCTGGAAGCCCCGTGGCTTTACCGAGCTGTTGCTCTTCTCGTGCCTCAAAGATGGGGTGGAAGGCCTCTAGGAGGGCAGACCAGTGTGGATGGGGAGTCTGTGGGTGCTCTGACCAGTGCACCGGGGTGAAACTGGAGGGAGGAACCCCTCAGTGGTGTCTGATTGGTACATAGGTGATGATCTTAGCCTCCTCTGTGTCTCTTGAAGTGTCAACGAGGAATAACTGAATACATTGGTTGCTGTTATTAAGGGAGCATTAAGTTATTCATTTGCATTGGTTGAACACCCACTATGTGCCTGGCATTATATGGAATGCTGAGGGTGCAATGATGTTATTTATCCACAGCTAATATGGATCACAGAACAGACATAGATGTCAAGTGCACTGGCTGGGGTGACTGGGAAGGCTTTAGAGAGAAAAGGACATTTGAGTTCGATTCAGAAGGATGAAAAGTATAGAAGTCTTTGGGGGCACTTATTCCACAGAGCTGGATTGAATCCCAGCTGTGGTGTTGGACACTGGAATATAGGGGCAACCCGGAAACAATTCCCGCTCCCTTTAATCCACTGTCTAAGCATCAAGGGGATGAACAGGATGAGTCCCAGAAAAGGCAATTTTCTGGGCTGAGTCCTAAGAACCCAGAAATTCCCAGCTGGGTGCAGCTGGGAGGGTCCACCTGGGGGTGATGTGACAGTCCACACAATCCTGGGCACCCCCTCCCCATCCCTGGACTCTGAGACCGTTTCCTCTGACGAGTCCTTGCGCTCTGCCTACCACCTCATTTCTCTTTGGGACCAGACATGGATGGAGAAGTGGATCTCCCTTTGCTTCCTCACAGATTCTTCTGGCCGTTCAATTCCGGGGCTCCTTTGGGAAATGACTGACACACCAATTTATTAATTCATTCAGCACCCATTTGCTGTGGCCATACTCCATCTGCACAGGCTATTCCCACATCTGTTGGGGATGTCATGGTAATCAAATCACAGTTTCTTCCGCCTGGAACTTAACACTGAAAGCTTCTCTGATAATTCTAGCAGAGTCCTAGTCTATGCTAGTCATTGAGATCATGACCTCCATGGTCCCAAGCGTCTTCTCCTTACGACTTCCCCTTTCCTCTTCCCTCAAGGGCTCAGAATACTAGCTAACAGTTACATAACACTGTCAGGTACTCTTCTAAGTGACTTAGAGATCAGGTCTTATTTAAACCTCCTAATACAGTCCTACGAGGTAGGCATTAGGATTCTCTCCATTTTATAGACGAGGAAACGCAGGCACTGGAGATAAGTAATCTTCCTTCAGACACAAGAAACAAATGGCAGAGCTGGGATTTAAACCCAGGTCACTTGATTTGGGAGGCTTTATTTATTTATTTATTTTTTGAGACGGAGTCTCGCTCTGTCGCCCAGGCTGGAGTGCAGTGGTGCGATCTCGGCTCACTGCAAGCTCTGCCTCCTGGGTTCACGCCATTCTCCTGCCTCAGCCTGCTGAGTAGCTGGGACTACAGGCGCCCACCACCATGCCCGGCTAATTTTTTGTATTTTTAGTAGAGACGGGGTTTCACCGTGTTAGCCAGGATGGTCGCGATCTCCTGACCTCGTGATCCACCCGCCTCGGCCTCCCAAAGTGCTGGGATTACAGGCATGAGCTACCACGCCCAGCTGGGAGGCTTTATTCTTAACCATTAGGCTAGCCTGCCTCCTTCACTGACCACATAAAATGTGCACTTGAGCCAGGAACTTAGGAGTTTCCTAAAGGGAGTCTGTGGTCCTGTATCTTGGATGATACAGCCATCTGTTAGCTGAGCTGTGGGGCTGGTACTGTTTACAGTGAGCCCAGCAGGCCTGGAATAGGGTTGTGGGAACTGCACAGAACTGGTATCCTTTCCTGATGGCTGTGTGTGTGTGTGTGTGTGCGTGCGTGCACGTGTGTGCGTGCGTGCACACAAATGTATGAATGTTTTCCCCTGTGTAAGCCTCACTCAAAGGGAAAGGGGGAATGTGAATAAACCAAGAGGAATGAACTAAGATTATATTCAAGAAAGAACTTCTCAACGTGGACGTGATGTGCCAGAATCTGGGGACGTGGGAAACCAAGACACCTCTTTTGTTGGGAATTAAGAATAGCAGAGATGCTCACATTCTAGATGTGCATTCCAGCTTGGTAGCTGAGTAAGGAAGATGGCTAAGGAGTGGGTGCAAGCTTAAGATGCTCACACCTCTCTTTCCCACAGCTCCTGCTTCCAAAGTTGCATCCGTGTATCCTACCCAGTCCCTCCAGACAGGCTGGGATAATGCTGGTGATGCAAGCAAGGGCACAGGACAGTTTCCATGGATTCCAGCCCCTTTTCCACCTTCTTTCTGAAACACTTTTAAATTTCTTACAAGGACCTTCCCCACAGGTCTGGGGAGGCCTTGAGGTGGTCCCTTTCTGCCTACACTTCGTGCATCTGTCTTTGAGGAAGGAGTGTGTGTTGGGGACAGGGGTATTGATGCTGGGAGTCCAGGGTGGGAACTGGGTAGAGGGTGGCCGCACTGAGAAAACGGGTAAGCAGGATGTGAACCTTAAGAATGATAAACCTCCATGCTGCTCTTCTCCCACGCATGCACCTTCCTCCCTCGCTCGCTGGTAGGGTGGGGTGCAGCGGAGCCCTTGGCACGCCCTGGCCCCCTGCCCCAGACACTGGCTTGGCTGTGGAGAACAGGTTGTACTCTTGAAAAACCACAAGAGGAAGTTTAGGGAGGGCTGGGGGTGGGGAAAGTTCTGGGGCCCCGGCCAAGTTTCCCTTTCCCTGCTGAGCAGTAGGTGTGTTTATCTTGCCCTCAAAGACATTTAAATTTTAAATCCTCAAGTTTCAAAGAGCTGTCAAGGCCTGCCCCTTTCTAGGGGTGGCAACAGACACTGCTAGAAATGGGATCGGAACAAGTTACCCATCTGCTGGTTGAGAAAGGCTAATTCCAGAAAGTCTCTTCTCCTTCTTTGGCCCCTTCACTTTTCTCTTCCCCAGAGCATTCCCTACAACCTTTAAACTCAGAAGAATGTGGCTGTAATTGCCCCTTAGGAGCTGAATGGTGTTGCAGGAGCTGTCCTTAGGTGTTTTACCTGTACTGTCTTATTTAATATTTATTCACCACAACTCTAGGTAGTAAACACCTCTATCTCCAATTTGCGGATAGGAAACAGGCTCAGAAAGGCAAACTTGCTCAAAGTGATTTAGCTAGTAAGTGGCAGAGCCTGGACTTGAACAAGGTTCTATCTGATTTCAAAGTCTAGGCTTTTTACTCATGAATTAACTCTCGATCTGAGCATTGACTTTCCTAGTATATCAAACACTGAGACAGGGAGGCTGAAAGATAAAGGGATTTTTTAAATGCTGCTGCTGGTATGGGAGAGGGATAGAATTGGAAGTGATTCCTTGGAAGTTAATGTATTTAAGAAAGGATAACCACTGGGGACGGTGGCTCATGCCTGTAATCCCAGCACTTTGGGAGGCCAAGGCGGGCGGATCACGAGGTCAGGAGTTCGAGGCCAGCCTGACCAACATGGTGAAACCCCCATCTCTACTAAAAATACAAAACAACAACAACAAAAAAAAAACTGGGCCTGGTGGCATGCGCCTGTAATCACAGCTACTCAGGAGGCTGAGGCACAAGAATCGCTTGAACCCGGGAGGCAGAGGTTGCAGTAAGCCAACATCGCACCATTGCGCTCCAGCCTGGGTGACAGAGTGAGAATCCGTCTCAAAAAAAAAAAAAGAAAAGAAAGAAAGGATAGCCAAGTAAAAAAAAAAAAAAAAAAAAAAGATGCAGGAGGTGAGAGGTCAGGTCAAACTCTGGAAGGCTGCACCAAAGGGGAAGATTTAGGAGGGATACTGTAGCTGTATGCAAATATTTAAAAGGTTGCCCTAGCAAGCCTTGAAGTAGGGGGTTAGCAGGACTGGTGGAGGCAGATTTTCAAAAAACATAGAACTTTCTAACACATGGGGCTTAGAGCGCATGCTGTAAGAGGGGCCTCTGCCAGCGAGACGACCTCAAAACCCCTTTGCCTGTAAACCCCTGCTATGATTTTTCCCCTGCTTTCCTCTTCTTGTCATTCTTTGCTCTCCCATACTCCCTGGCCCACTGTAGTCCCTGATCGTCCACCAGGTGGGGCTGTTGCCCAGTGTGTCGCCCTGGTGTGGCTGGATTGGGTGAAGAGCGTTGCCGGGTTCTCCAGGCACTGACTGATTTCAAGGGGCCTCTGCTCCCAGCCCATCACCAGCTATTTACACACTGGGGCCCAGAGAACTGCTTTTGACCCAGCACAGCCCCCATAAAAGGTGCTCTTCTGTCTTGTCCAGGCTCCAGCCAGAATGTGCAGGCCTCCGCCTCTGGGGCATATACCCGTCCCCAGGTCAGGGATTCCTTCCACATCTTCTCTTTCCCCTTCCTGACTGTCCTTTCTCTTTGAGAGAGAGGGCCCCATGTGTCCAGAGCAGAGGGCAAGGCCAACGGCCCTGTGAACCAGCAGGGTAACTAATGTGGCATGGCCATTTATGCTCTTCAAAGGACATACCTGTGTCATCTCCCGGAAGGGGCCTCAAGAGCCCCACCTCTCTGAAACTATTTGCACTCAGTGACCTGACCAGTTCTCCCATCCTGGATGAAATTCCCCAGGACAGCCGTTCCTGAGGTGAGGGCTGAGGGGTTATCTCTGGAAGGAGAGGGTTGCTGGTACCTCCATCCTTGGCCCAGATCTGCTTGCTGCCCCCTCAGACCTTTACAGAGGCACAGAGCCACTGGGCCTCCAGGGACACAGAGACAGAGCCCAGAATGAGCAAAGACACCCTGATTTTTTTGAGACAGGGTCTTACTCTGTCGCCCAGGCTAGAGTGCAGTGGCGTGATCTTGGCTCACTGCAGCCTTGACTTCCCAGGCAGAGGTGATCCCCCCATCTCAGCCTCCCGGGTAGATGGGACCACAGGCGTGGCGCCACCATGCTCAGCTAATTTTTAATTATTTTTTTGAAACGGAATCTCACTCTGTTGCCCAGGCTGGAGTGCACTGATACGATCTTGGTCCACTGCAACCTCTGCCTCCCAGATTCAAGTGATTCTCCTGCTTCAGCCTCCCAAGTAGCTAGGATTACAGGCACCCGCCACCACGCCCAGCTAATTTTTTGGATCTTTTATGGGGTTTCACCATGTTGGCCAGGATGGTCTCGAATTCCCGACCTCGTGATCTGCCTGCCTCGGCCTCCCAAAGTGCTGGGATTACAGGTGTGAGCCACCGCGCCCGGCATGCTCAGCTAATTTTTTGCAGAGATGGGATTTCGCCCTTTTGCCCAGGCTGGTCTTGAGCTCCTGGGCCCAAGCATTCCTCCTGCCTCGGCCTCCCAAAGTGCTGAAATTACAGGCATGGGCCACTGTGCCTGGCCAGAGACACCCATTTTGCAGGTGAGCAAACCAAGGTACTGAGAGGTCTAGCAGCTTGCTTCCGTACACACAGCCCATCTGTGACTGAGCTGGAAGTCTGACTCAGCCACTTGGCTGTAACGTTTGTGCATGTAACCACTAATCTGTGCCATCTGTCATGGAGTGGTCGAGAGCGCCTGTTCTTCAGAGACAAACCACCCCACTTCGAGTCCTAGCTCAGCTCCTTTCTGGCTATGTGAAAGTTTCTTTGTCTGTAAAATGGGCATAAATATAAGCCCCACCTCTCTGGGTAATTGTGAGAATTAATAATAACCAGTATTAGTTGAATACCTACTGTATGTCAAGTATCTTTTTGCATCCTCCCAGCAGACCATGAGGGAGGCATTATTATTCTGCTTTTTACGCATAAGGAAACTGAGGCACAGGGGAGGCACAGAGACTGCAGGATTAAGACTTCTGGCCAGTCGCAGTGGCTCATTCCTGTAATTCCAGCACTTTGGGAGGCTGAGGCAGGCGGATCAGCTGAAGTCAGGAGTTCAAGACCAGCCTGACCAACATGGAGAAACCCCGTCTCTACTAAAAATACAAAATTAGCCGGGCATGGTGGTGCATGCCTGTAACCCCAGCTACGCAGGAGGCTGAGGCAGGAGAATCGCTTGAACCCAGGAGGCAGAGGTTGCAGTGAGCCGAGATCGCACCATTGCACTCCAGCCTGGGTAACAAGAGCAGAACTCCATCTCAAAAAAAAAAAAAAAACACTTCCAAGCCTACACTTCCATAAGATTATGAGGCAGTGCACACAAAGCTCTGCTGAGTGGTGGGCAGGCCATATGTCCTTTGAGTGATAGCTGCTGTCATTATCAGCATATCACGGGCATCATCGTCTCCCAGGTGGAGGTCCTCAGGGTGGACATGGGGCCATCTGGATCCCAAGAGACAGCCCTGGTTTCTTTCCTCACCATCCCACCTATGGCTTCATGTTACCCTCTTTTCTAAAATAAAAATTGTCCACAAGTTATGGCCTGTGGTCAGACAGTTGGACAGAATATTTGAAGCTGGGGCTGTCCCAGAAACTCCCAGTTCTGGCCCCAGCTTTTTCTGCTCCAACTCACCCTCCCTCTTGTTCTCTGTTCTCTTCCCCCTCTGCTGTTCCTCCCTGCCCCCTCCCCTGAGGTCCCTGAGTTCTGGGAAAGGAAACTGGAGCAGGGGCCTCAGACAGATGCAGACCTTGAGCTCCAACTTGGGCTCCAGCTGGAGGAGGGAGGACCAGCCAGGGGCAGGACCATGAGGCGCAGAGGGCCCCCAGTCTGCCTGTCCCTGGGAAGACATCTGTTTATTATTCGCAAAGTCTTAAACTCTGGTTTGTTAAGCTCTGTCATGCTGGGTGCTGTGGAATCCACTGGGAATAAGGCCCAGGGGAGGTTTATTCTACTCTGGCAAGTGGCTGTCACAAAGCCATCTTTGGATTATAGAGGGAGGAGTGCTGTTTCCTCCCGGCAGCAGGCCCTAGGATGCAAGGCCGCCTTTTCCTTTCCAGTTCCATTGTCTTTTCTGTAAGCGGTGTCTGCTGTAGAACCACAAACTTGGAGACTCTTCAAATGTGGCATCTATTTTCATCTCAGTGAGAAAGGATCTTGGGGTTACAAGCCCTCAGATGTACTGGGTGACTGAGCGTAGGCCAGAGCATAGAACATTCTAGTTTCTCCAGGCCTTCTGTTCCTTATTTCCAGTCAGCTGGTACCTGCTGGTCCTAGGGGGAACTCCGTATTTTCTTCAAATTGACTTGATTTCTACCTCTAGGACCCGGCTGAGTTTTTCTCTCACATCCCTTGATCTCCAAGGGTACAGCCTTTTCCGGCTTGGGCCCAGCCTCTTGGGTTCTTAAAACTTTGTTTACAGTCACTGGTCTTGAGCTGGGTTCCTCCTGGGTGATCCTCAGAAAGTTTTACCTCCCCCGTTTCTTCCCTGCCTTTCCTCTGACACAGGTTCTAGGAGTCATTTGTGGTGCTTCTTGTGGGAATCTGTTGTGTGGCTTTGCTCTGAATCCTCATGTGTTCCCAGACACATGGCACTCAAGATGTTGGTGATGATAATAGCACATCTTTACACGACACTTCCATGTGCCAGGGGCTGCTGTAAGTGCTGCCATATCCTGTATGCCATTTATATGTAAGTCAGTTTATAATAAGTATGGATATTTATTAATCCATTTCTCAGCTGTTTCTCACAAACATATCCTATGAGGGTTTTTTGGTTTTTGTTTTTTGTTTTTTGAGATGGAGTCTTGCTCTGTCACCCAGGCTGGAGTGCAGTGGCACGATCTCGGCTCACTGCAACCTCCGCCTCCTGGGGTCAAGCAATTCTCTCCATCAGCCTCCTGAGTAGCTCAGATTACAGGCACCCACCACCACACCCAGCTAATTTTTGTATTTTCAGTAGAGACGGGGTTTCACCATGTTGGCCAGGCTGGTCTTGAACTCCTGACCTCGTGATCCACCCACCTCAGCTCCCAAAGTGCTGGAATTGCAGGCATGAGCCACTGCGCCTGGCCAAGGTTTTTTATTTTGCAGATAAAGCCCCTGAGGCATAGAGGTTAAGTATCTAGTCCAAAGTCATACAGCTGGTCATATTGAGAGCCTGGTGGCTGAAATAACTCTGACCTCAGTCAGACTTTTCTTTTTTTTGTTTTTGTTTTTTTTTTTTGAGACGGAGTCTAGCTCTGTTGCCCAGGCTGGAGTGCAATGGTGTGATCTCAGCTCACTGCAACCTCCACCTCCCAAGTTCAAGTGATTTTCCTGCCTCAGCCTCCCGAGTAGCTGGGATTACAGGCTCCTGCCACCACGCCTAGCTAATTTTTGTATTTTTAGTAGAGACAGGGTTTCATCATGTTGTCCAGGCCGATCTCAAACTCCTGACCTCAGGTGATCCACCCGCCTCAGCCTCCCAAAGTGCTGGGATTACAGGCGTGAGCTACTGTGCCCCGCTCAGACTTTTCATGCATACTGTGTATATTGCACACATGTGTGTGCACATGTGTATCCACCTACCAGGGCAAGTGTGAGATTACACTGGGTTCCCTGTTGAGACATTGTCGTGTACAGTCTCAGGACTAGTAGAGCAGACCGGTAGGCCCCTGACTGCCTGTGTGCATGACATGCAGGGATGCATGGAGGTGTGATGGTGTTGACACGAATCCCCCCGGGCAAACCCAGAGCATCCTGGATCCCCCAGTGCCTTCTGGCCAGTGCTTTAGGACGTCCACTAAGCCGAGAAGGTGGAAGGTAAGGAGCAAGGGTGCCCCAGCCCTGCCGCAGCAGGAAGGTCAGGTATCACACACGGCCCGGAAACAGGAGTGGGTGGTGGTGAATGTGAGCTCTGCTAGGTGGGGCTGGGCCATAACCTATCTGGGGAGCTCTGGTTGAATCAGCCCAACCACAGCCACCCCAACTGTGCAATGGTGCAAACAAGCTTTTCCTCCAGCTCCCCTTCCAACGCTCATTTTCCTTTCCTTGCTCTTGTATGAGACTCAGGCTTTGGGAGGAGTGTGGGATTAGGACAGCAGCTGAGAGCGTAGGTCTGGAAGGGGTGGTTCAGCTGGGTCCTAGTGCAGGACCTCTCACCATGGCCTTCAAGTGACACCCGAGGCCTTCACCCAGCAATGGGTGGCAGCTCTGGCCCAGAGGGGATGCCACATACCCTGTCCAGAGGACAGGACTACATGGGTTGAGGACTCCTGGGCTCAGTCACCTGGTATATTCATCCAACATCTGTGAGTCTCAGAGGCCTCGGAACCATACACTTTCCATTCTTCATGGAGTAGAGCCACATTGGACGCAGTGTTGGGTTCAAAGTCAGGGTAAAAACAAGACACACATCAAAGTTACTGTTAAAGTCTCTATTTTAAAGAGACTGCTCATAAAACACAGGATACATGATTTTTACGTTCTCTTCCATCTCTTAAGATTCCCCAGCATGGCCAGTGTCTGTTGGAACACAGGATCTGGTCTTTGGTTAAGCATTATGTTGAGCCTGGGTGAAGGGATCACATCATATGAATAGTACATAGGTTTCTGTGGTTGGTTGGTGTCTCTTCTAGTAGATATAATTGAATTTATGACTGTTAAATATGCGCATTTAGGAATTCAGTATGCATACTTTTATGGTCTAGCTGGGCCTCAAGAAAGGTTTCAACTACAGTGCTGTGGGAATCTGGAGAAAGGAGTGGTAGCTTTTGCATGGGTTTACCAGGATTTATTCTCAAAGGTGCCATTTGAGGAGATAAAAGAGGAATGGATTAGATGAGAAATTATTCCAGAGCAGTTTTAAATGGTGGTTGCTTTTGGATCTTTTTACTCTTCTGAATGTTCTGAGTTTTTTACTGAGGGCCATATTATAATTTTTTATGTTATTTCTATGTCAATTATTAGACATTTCTTATTCTTTTTCTATAGTATTACTGATTATTTCTTATTTCTAAAACAACTAGTGGTTATTTCTATAATCACTATTATTTATAGAACAATAATTACTTTTGATATGACCACTTCTTGCATTTTTTTTTTTTAAAGTTGAGATAGGGTCTCACTCTGTCACCCAGGCTAGAGTGTAGTGGCACAATCTCAACTCACTGCAGCTCCTGCCTCCTGGGCTCAAGCAGTTCTGCTACCTCAGCCTCCCAAGTATCTGGGACCACAGGCACAAGCCACCACGCCCAGCTAATTTTTTGGATTTTTGGTGGAGACAGGGTTTTACCATGTTGCACAGGCTGGTCTTGAACTCCTGGGCTCAAGCGATCTGCACATCTTGACCACCCAAAGTGCTGGGATTACAGATGTGAGCCACTGCACCCTGCCCTTATATAGTTAAAAAAATCCAGGAACACAATGGAACTGAGAGGTAAAAATATGAATAAGAGTAAAGAATACTAAGAACTGGATAACCAGGCTTGGAATTGGGCATTTTAGAGACTGACATATTAGGTCTACTGCAGCAATTTTTAAGCTTTCTGATCTCAGGACCACTTTACATTCTGAAAAATTTTTGAGGATCCCAAAGAACTTTTTTTTTTTTCTTTGAGATGCAGTCTCACTCTGTTGCCCAGGGGGGAGTGCAATAGTGCGATCTTGGCTCACTGCAACCTCTGCCTCCTGGGTTCAAGCGATTCTCGTGCCTCAGCCTCCTGAGTAGCTGGGATTACAGGCACGTGTGGCCATGCCCGGCTAATTTTGTATTTTTATTAGAGACAGGGTTTCACCATTTTGGTCAGGCTGGTCTTGAACTTCTGACCTCACTATCTGCCCGCCTCGGCCTCCCAAAGTGCTGCGATTACAGGTGCATGCCACCACACCTGGCTAATTTTTGTATTTTTATTAGAGACGGGGTTTCACCATGTTGGTCAGGCTGGTCTCGAACGCCTGACCTCATGATCCGCTTGCCTCAGCCTCCCAAAGTGCTGGGATTACAGGTGTGAGCCACCACGCCTGGCCAGGACTTTTGTTTTTTAGGCTATACCTATTAATAGGTGCACCCAACATGGCATTCCCTGGAATAAATAATATAAGCTTTTGACTTCTCCCTCCCTATACCTGTTGATATTTTGTTTCTAATAAAAAATTTGATATGAGAAATTTTAAATATTAATTTATTTAAAGTAACAAGAAACTCATTGCATGTTAACATAAGCATTGTATTGTTTTTTTTGGCCGGGCACGGTGGCTCACACCTGTAATCCCAGCACTTTGGGAGGCCGAGGCAGGCGGATCATGAGGTCAGGAGATCGAGACCATCCTGGCCAACATGGTGAAACCCGTCTCTACTAAAAATACAAAAATTAGCTGGGTGTGGTGGTGCGT
>NW_012103142.1:9741183-9742539 GCF_000951045.1 Mandrillus leucophaeus | reverse complement strand
AGATAACTTGAGCCCAGGAGTTGGAGACCAGCCTGGACAACATGGCAAAATTTTGTCTCTTCAAAAGACCCAAAACTTAGCCGGGCTTGGTGGTGTGCGCCTGTAGACCAGGAGGAGGCTGAGGTGGGAGGATTGCTTGAGCCTGGGAGGTGGAGGCTGCAGTGAGCAGTTATTGTGCCAGTGCGCTCCAGCCTGGGTGACAGAGGGAGACACTGTGTCAAAAAAAAAAATTAAAAAAATATATATATATAAAAATAATTTTTAGGCGAAGCATGGTGGCTCACACCTGTAATCCTAGCACTTTGGGAGGCCGAGGCAGATGGATCACTTGAGGTCAGGAGTTCAAGACTAGCCTGGCCAACATGGTGAAACCCCATCTCTACTAAAAATACAAAAATTAGCCAGGCGTGGTGACAGGTGTCTGTAATCCCAGCTACTTGGGAGGCTAAGGCAGGAGAACTGCTTGAACCCGGGAGGTGGAGGTTGCGGTGAGCCGAGATCACGCCACTGCACTCCAGCCTGGGAGACAGAGTGAGACTCCGGCTCAAAAAAAAAAAAAAAGAAAAGAAACTAGGGTGACGCCAGTAGAAATGGAAACAAGGGGGTGATCTGGGAAACTATTTTGAAAGTAGAAGCAATGGAAATTAGTAATTATTTGGTAGGAAGATCTGAAGAGTCCTCTGCCCTTCCCCCGTGAGGCACCATGCATGCTTCCGCAATGGAGTAGGTTGCCCTGTGCTGTAGTTTGCTGCTTGCATTCCTTCTCTCCTAATAGGCCCTGTGCTTCAGGAAGTACATGAATGAGAGGAATCAGGGACTACCCTTGAACTTCCAGCCTGGATGACTGGCAGAATATTGGTTGCATTAACAAGTTTTAAAACCAGGAGGAAAAGATGGCCATTACCATTAAGTATCATTAACTGAAGAATAGGGAAAGGTGTCAGGCTATGAATGGGGGGAAATAATGGGTGGACCTTGAAATATAGCACTCTTGGCAAGGAGGTATATTTTTCTAGGTACTAAAGATTTGAGGAGAAATATAAAAAACATCTAGGAAGGATTGCTCTGTTCTTTGTTCTCAAGTAACTTAAGTTCAGTTAGGGCAATGTTTTTCAAAACTAGAAAAAAAAATTTGTTTAAGAGACAGAGTTGGCCAGGCGCAGTGGCTCATGCTGGTAATCCCAACACTTTGGGAGGACGAGGTGGCCGGATCACTAGGTGAAACCCCATCTCTACTAAAATACACACATAAATAGCTGGGCGTGGTGGCACCAGCCTGTAGCCCCAGCTACTTGGGAGGCTGAGGCAGGGGAATCGCTTGAACCCGTGAGGCGGAGGTTGCAGTGAGTCGAGATC
>NW_012103142.1:9724122-9740413 GCF_000951045.1 Mandrillus leucophaeus | reverse complement strand
TTTCATTTTTAAAACATGCTGGTCATGACTTCATGAAACAGTAAAATGACTGCCATCGCCTGTAATCCAGCACTTTGGGAGGCTGAGGCAGGTGGATCATGAGGTCATGAGTTCGAGATCAGCCTGGACAAGATGGTGAAACCCTGTCTCTACTAAAACTACAAAAATCAGCCGGGCGTGGTGGCGCATGCCTATAGTCCCAGCTACTTGGGAGGTTGAGGCAGGAGAATTGGTTGAACCCAGGAGGCAGAGGTTGCGGTGAGCCAAGATTGTGCCATTGCACTTCAGCCTAGGCGACAAGAGTGAAACTCCGTCTTAAAAAAAAAAAAAAAAAAAAGACTTGCCATTTAAAAAGCACTAAGTTGGGGAGGCATCACTCTCAAAGTTCCATTAGCAACAGAAGTAGACTGACTAATATAAGGTGAAGGGAATGTATTAGAAGAAGGTCAGAAACTCATAGACTCACTAGGAAGGCTGCAGAACCAGGCTTGGAAATGGACAAAGTGCCAGGGGCTAGAAAGAGATAACTATAGGGAGATGAGGGCAGCTGGCTGTTACCTCTGCCAGTTTGCGCATGGTGGAAATGGGTAGGTTTCTGTGGTGCAGGTGAGGCAGCCTGGCTCCTGGATTTACAGTAGGGGAAACGGAACTCCCAGAGGGAAGTGGCTGTGCTGTTAGGGAGGGGGCTGGACAACCAGCAGCCAAAGAAGAGTAAAGTCTACCAAAGGTAACAGGATGTGGGCACATAAAAAGATACCTTACCATGAGTGGTATACTTAACATGGCAGTCTAGGCGGACGTGCCCATGCCCGGCTCGCCTTCTCACGTGCTAAATTCGGAAACCCATTGGCCATAGGTATTGAAATCAAATGCCTCCAAAAGATGCCAGGCCTCTGCCTTGGTAATTCCACTTTCTAGTCTCTGTCCTAATTAAATTATTCTAAATGCAGAAAAAACCTTGTCAGCCGGGTGTGGTGGCTCACGTGTGTAACCCCCAGAAGTTTGGGAGGCCAAGGCAGGACAATTGCTTCAGGCCAGGAGTTCAAGACCAGCCTGGACAACATAGCGAGACCCCATCTGTACAAGAAATAAAAAAGAGTAGTCAGGTTTGGTGGCATGTGTCTGTAGTCCTAGCTACCCAGGAGGCTGAGGCAGAAGAATCACTTGAGTCCAGGAGTTTGAGGTGACAGTGAGCTGTGATGGCACCAGTGCATTCCAACCTGTGTGACAGGGCAAGACCTCATCTCTTAAAAGAGTTGGACAGGTGCAGTGGCTCTCGCCTGTAATCCCAGAACTTTGGGAGGCCAAGGTAGGTGGATCACCTGAAGTCAGGAGTTGGAGACCAGCCTGACCAACATGGTGAAACCCCATCTCTACTAAAAATACAAAAAATTAGACAGGTGTGGTGATGCGTGCCTATAATCCCAGCTGCTCAGGAGGCTGGGGCAGGAGAATCGCTTGAACCCAGGAGGCGGAGGTTGCAGTGAGCTGATATTGCGCTGTTGCACTCTGTCTCAAAAAAAAAAAAAAAAGAGTCAGTTGCAAAATATATGTGGTAACATGAAAATTATATGGTAACGTTAAGGGAAAAATCAGGATGC
This sequence comes from Mandrillus leucophaeus, assembly GCF_000951045.1. Lineage (NCBI taxonomy): Eukaryota > Metazoa > Chordata > Mammalia > Primates > Cercopithecidae > Mandrillus > Mandrillus leucophaeus. The sequence continues at coordinate 9,738,812 of NW_012103142.1, read as the reverse complement.
AAAATTGTACATATATTTACAACTATATATTTTAGACACACACACACAGACTTGAAGGAAATATACCACAGTGTTAACAGTGGTTATTTGTTGGGGGAGCAGAACTAAAGGAGTTTTGTTTCTCTAGTGCTGTTTTCTCTTTTTGAACTGTTCATGAAAAATCAAAAACATGTCATGAGTTGTGTTTCCATAAGTATTTGGAAAATCAGTCTTCTTACTTTCGTAGCATCTCACTGGGGACAGTAGGTGCCGAGTGCAAAGTTGGCAGAAAGGAGTACAGTGTGAAGGCCCAGAGCAGTACCCTGTGAGGTCACAGCAGCCTCTGCCCCACGTTCCCAATAAGCCTGCACTATCTGCCAGCCCTGCAAGTCCTGCGCCACCAGTAAAGTTGTGAAGTATCCAGGTGACTCTGGGGTAACTGGCCCCCGTTGTCACGGCAGTTAGGGGTGGGTGAAGTCAGGTGAGGGGGCACATGACTCAGCTTCAAGCCCCCTTGAACCCACAGAATGGGTCTGAAGTGGAGCACACATTTCTTTTTGAGGCCTGCTTTTCCCCCTTGTCCCTTTTAGCAGGCTGTAGCGGGGAACTAAGGCGGCCAGAGCAGGAAGTCTCCCATAGAGTCTGCCTCGGCAGCTCAGCAACAGAGGAGGAGGTGGAGTCTGGATTGAGCCCCAAGATAAGGAACATGCAGCAGCTGAAGAGGGAGATCAGAATAAACAGCTGTGCCCCCAGGAGAACGAGCTCCACATTCCACTCTTCGACCCCACCCCCAATTCCCACTTCTCCCAAGTGCCTTCCTGCACCCCACCCCCATCTGTGCACACTCAGTGTTCCCACCCGCTCCAGGGGCCTCCCCTCCAGCCTTGGCTCAGCTCCCTTAGAGCCGCCTTCCTTCCCCCAGTCCCCTGAACCAGAGGCTCTGGGGCTGCTCTCCAGCTGTCTGGAAGGAGTGAGTACTCAGGACAGGTGGCCGGAGGTGGATGGAAAGGGGCCTCATCCAGGCTGGACTCCACCTGCCGGTCTGGGCCACCCTCAGACTCTTCCCCTGGGCCGCTCCTGGAAGGCCTGGGAATACAAGAGGGCCAGGCCATGGTGGCAAGTCTGGGGAAGGCGAGGCAGGACCTGGGGCATGGGAGGAGACAGTAGAGTGGTCCTGCAGGCCGGGTCTATGCACATCTGGTCATTCTCACTGTGGGTGGGCCTTGCCCTCCAGGAGCCCACAGTCCAGTAGGGGAGACAGACAGCAGGTACCAGATGTGCCTCCTGAGGTGGTCTCTGCACAGCTCTGGGAGGTCATGCCTCATCACAGCCTCATCATAGTGTCTGGGGGTACCCCCAGCTCCAGAGAACCGCCGGAAGGCTCCATGTCTCCTGAGGGTTCAAGTCACTGCCCCAAACACCCCATATTTCTAGACATACTACCCTGGGATTTAACATTTAAGAGAAGGAGCAGATATTTTCTATCTCCTGGAGCTGGACCAACCCCTCAGGCCACCACAAGTATAGTGAGCACCCTTCCTCTGTGCTACCCCCGTACCAGCTCCAACCTGAGAGGCAAGACCCAGCTGGACCTGGGCACCTAGGGGCTATGGGGCAGCACTGGTTTACCATGTGTCCCTCCATACCTGAAGATGTAGGCCTCTGTGGACACACGTGTATTCCTGAGCTTGTGCATGGCTTGTGTCCTGGGTGTACAGAGGATTGGACCCACAGGGCAGATGGGTGAGTGTCTGCCTCAGGTACACTGCACATCTTTGCCCTTGGTGGGAGAATGGTTGAAATAGTGAGGCATGCTGCATTCCAGAGGCTGCCCATTGTCCTGGCTGTCTGCAGGGAGGGCACCCCATCTACCCCCAGTGCCCAGTGAGAGGATTTTTTTTTTTTTTTTGAGACGGAATCTCGCTCTGTCGTCCGGGCTGGAGTGCAGTGGCCGGATCTCAGCTCACTGCAAGCTCCGCCTCCCGGGTTTACACCATTCTCCTGCCTCAGCCTCGCAAGTAGCTGGGATTACAGGCATGTGCCACCATGCCTGGCTAATTTTGTATTTTTAGTAGAGATGGGGTTCCACCAAGTTGGTCAGGCTTGTCTCAAACTCCTGACCTCAGGTGATCTGCTCATCTCGGCCTCCCAAAGTGCTGGGATTACAGGCATGAGCCACTGTGCCTGGCCCCAATGAGAGTATGTGTGGGGATCTCACTGCCCTCTTAGTCTCTAATTGCTGGCAACCTGACATGGCCCCACATCACTGTATTTAAATCCCTCCTTTGAGGCTCCTAAGGCCCTCTAATGTCCCACATCTTAAACTACTGGACAGGTCTCCCCTTCTATAGCCACTGCCAGCCAACAGACTCAGTAAATATATGTCAATAATAGCCAGGACTAGCTACATAGTTTGCAGGGCCCTTGTTCAAAAATTAGGAAGAATTTCAAGGCTGCATACGGTGGCTCATGCCTGTAATCCCAGCACTTTAGGAGGCAAAGGTGGGAGGATCTCTTCAGGCCGGGAGCTTGAGACCAGCCTGGGCAACATAGTGAGACCCTGTCTCTACAAAAAAAAAAAAAAAGAATAAAAAATAAAATAGCTGGTGGTGACTGCTTGTATTCCTAGCACTCAGCAGGCTGAGGTGAGAAAATCACTTGAACTCAGGAGTTCAAGGCTGCAGTGAGCTATGATCATGCCACTGCCATCTTACAGTCTGGGCAACAGAGTGAGACACTGTCTCTTAAAAAAAAAATAAAAAGAGTTTCAAGATGGTGGTGACCGAGCATTAACCAAGTTTGGGACCCCTCCTGAGCATGGGACCCTGTGTGGCTGCACAGGTCACAAACCTATTTGGCCTTGATAATAGCAAACACGAACTTGTATTGAACACTTGCTGTGTGCCAGACATTGTGCTGGGCTGGGTGCTTACCACGCATAATCTCATTCCTTCTTCTCAACAGCCCTGTTATCCCTACTGTGCAGATGAGGAAACTGAAGCTTTAGCCGAGTCATCTCCCTTGCTGAGGTCACCCCGCTCCTAAGTGCTAGAGCTGGGAACGGAACCCAGCCTGTCTGTCTCTGGAACCTGAGCTCTTACCCATGCCTGTGGGCAGCTTCAGCCTTCAAGGGCAGGGAGATTGCTGGCGGATGGCAGCTGCTTCCTTTGCCACCTTCTGCCATATCATGAGCAGGAAGGAAGATGAGGCAAGAAATAGCAGCTGACAGTGTGGCAACAGTGACTGTGGTGGTAAGGGTGTCCAACCCGGCAGAGGCGATGGGCAGACAAAAGTGAGATGGGCACAGGAATTGTCTGAGCTGGAGGCAGCTGATAGCACAGTTGTGCTCTCCACACCTCGCCTAGTGTGGTCATCGCCGAACCCACTCTTCTCTCTCCCCTGATGTCACCTCCAGCTCTGCCTCTCTCTTCCTCTTTATGGCCACAGTTTCCTTTCCCCAGCTCTCTCTTCCACTCCCTCCCTGGCTACCCTTTACCAGGGAGGTCATCAGGTCTCTTCTCCAGCTGTATCCTCAGTATTCCCGTACTTAGCACCATAGTAATAGCAGCCACGATTTAGTGAGCACCTACCACATGCCAGGCACAGTGCTAGGGACTTTACAAGTTTGTAATCTTCTCTCCACAAGCCTGTAAGCAATTTTTATCCCCATTTCATAATGGGCAGCCACGCGTGGTGTCTCACACCTGTAATCCCAGCACTTTGGGAGGCCAAGGCGGGCGGATCACCTGAGGTCGGGAGTTTGAGACCAGCCTGACCAACATGGAGAAACCTCGCCTCTACTAAAAGTACAAAATTAGCCGGGTATGGTGGCGGGAGCCTGTAATCCCAGCTACTTGGGAGGCTGAGGCAGGAGAATCGCTTGAACCCTGGAGGCGGAGGTTGCCGTGAGCCGAGATCGTGCCATTGCACTCCAGCCTGGGCAACAAGAGCAAAACTCTGTCTCAAAACAAAACAAACAAAAACAAAAACAAAACAAAGCAAAACAAAACTGAGGCTTAGAGAGGCTAAGAGATCTGTCCAGGGTTACATAGCTTGTGAGCGGTAGGGAGGAGATTTGGGCTCTGGCGTGAACCCACATACTTTCTGCCCTCCTTACCACTTTCCCCATAGGATGGGTTGGCCTAAGTACAGTGGTTTCCTGAGCAGGGAAGGAGATATGCGTTGAGAAATGGTCAGTTCGAGGGAGGAATAAATTGGGTATCGTGAGAGAGACATTTACCTCCAGCCTGATTTGGCATTAGTTGGGGGTGGAGTCAGGGGTGTCTTAACCACTTGGAAGGCACTCTGACACCTGGGAAGCTGGCCTGATGGAGGTGAAGGGCTGGAGACATGGATGAGGACAAGGCCCCTTGCACACGCCTTTAGCAGTCAGCATCTTGGCACCAAAGAATGGGCTGGGATAGGCACCAGGGGATGTTAGGCTGCTGTAACACGCACTCCAACAAGAGTGGCTTAACAAAATGGAAATTTCTCCCATACAAATCTGGGTGAGTGATCTGACCCCTTAACGGTATTGAGGGCCCAAGCCCCTCCTGTGCCCTTGCGTGTGGGAGGTGGCATACCACCATGGCTGCTGGGTCCGTCAGCCCCCAGTGGGGAGGGAGGAAAGTTACGAGAAAGAAAAGGCACTGCCCTTCCTTTTCAGAGCATAACCTCAGAGTTGCCAGATGACATCCCTTTGGTCACCAGCTGATCACATGCCACACTTAGCTGACAGGGAGTTTGGGGAACATACATAGTGAAGCTTCTAGTCCCAAAGGTACAAGAAGGGAAAGTGGATTTTAGGGGACAGTTGGCAATCTTTGCCATGAGATCTAGATGAGAAGGGGATGGGGAGCCCGTGTCATGTGGGCAAGGATGGCTTTCCCATGGGGACCTGCTGGGAGAAGAATGTTCCCAGCTGGACTTCTTTTTGTGAGGGGCCTAGAGCAGGGGGCCAGAACCCCCTTGGCTAATGCCCTCACGCTGGACTCCCTCCCTTCTGGTCAAAGGTGGAGGGTCTGATTCTCCCTCACCCTGACCAGAAGACCCTTGGAGGTCATCATGGAACCTTTCTCCCAGGAGCACCCTGTAGGATCAGGGTGAGGGTCATTGAGGAGCACCATATGTTCCCCTTGGCAGGGAGGAGGATGGTCTGTGCTGTTCTCTGATGAGGTAGAGGAGGGTCACGTCCCCATCCCTTAGAGAGGTGATTGAGAAGGTCAAATGTGATGTGAGCAGGGTTGAGGCAGGGAAGTCAAAGTTTGTCAAAAATAGGGGGAAAAGAGGCTTATTTTCAAACGTGACCTAACAATTGACAGATGGCTTATCCCTTTGGTCACCAGTTGGTCATATGTCACATTTAGCTGACAGGGAGTTTGGGGAACATATATAGTGGAGCTCTTCTCTGGAGGTGGGAATCTCCATGTGGCTAGAGGCTGACAGGCAGCCTTGTGGGTCCAGTGCTGACTCCTTCATTTACTCACTCATTGATTCGCTCATCCACTCAGTGTCTATTAAGTGCTTACCATGGATACACTGGGTACCATGTTTGTGAAAGAGAAAAGAAAACAGGCACAGTCCCTTACCTCTGTAGCTTATGAGCTTTGTTTTCCCCAGTTCCCTTTCTGCCTCCCTGGGGAGGAGAGACCAGGCCATCACAGCTCTGAGAGAGCCACCCTTGTGACTCAGGGCTCAAAAGGCCCTAAGGGAGCCCATGAACACATCTGATAGGCCCTCACCTCTGAGCCCGCCATCCTGGGGCGGCCCGGGTGCAGGATGGGCCAGGGTGCTGGAGGGGAGGGCAGTGGAGCATTGGAGGTACGGTTTCACTTCTCTTTCACACCAGGCGTGGAATCTGACTTTTCTCAGTTGGTGAGGTATATTACTTCTTCTGTGAGCTGAGGGGAGATGTCCTCACTCACCCCTCCTCCAACTCTAGCTGTCTCTCCAGTGTTCCAGGTTGAATGGGATCTCCCCTTCCCCTTCTTCCCATTACCCACAGCCCCAGTTCAGCAACTGCGTCTCTTTGCTCCAGGAAAAAAGGTGGTGTGGCCGTTGGAAATCTCTGTGGAGACACTTCCTCTGTGAGACCTTGGTCTCTCAGGCCTCTCCCTAGGACTTTGCTTCCTGGGCCTCTCTTGGCCTTGCTGGAAGAGAGGCCCCCGTGCCCTGGCCTGCTCGGAGAGTTGCCGGGCTCCCTGTTCCTCTCACAGTTAGATCCCAGACCTTCCGTCTGCCTGCGTGCGTGGGCCACTCTCACTTTATTCCCCACGGCATGGCCTCATGCAGGCCCTGCTTTCCTCCCTGGACTTCTTTTTTATTTTATTTTATTTGACTTTATTTTTTGAGACGGAGTCTCGCTCTGCCACCCAAGCTGGAGTGCAGTGGTGTGATCTCGTCTCACTGCAACCTCCACCTCCGGGGTTCAAGTGATTCTCCTGCCTCAGCCTCCCAAGTAGCTAGGATTACAGGCATGTGCCACCATGCCCAGCTAATTTTGTATTTTTAGGAGAGACTGGGTTTCTCCATATTTGTCAGGCTGGTCTCAAACTCCTGACCTCAGGTTATCTGCCCTGCTTGGCCTCCCAAAGTGCTGGGATTACAGGCGTGAGCCACTGCGTCCGGCCCCTTAATTTTTTTTTTTTTTTTTTTTTTTTTTTGAGATGGAGTTTCGCTCTTGTTGCCCAGGCTGGAGTGCAATGGCGTGATCTTGGCTCACCGCAACCTCGTCTTCCAGATTCAAGGGGTTCTCCTGCCTCAGCCTCCCTAGTAGCTGGGATTACAGGCATGTGCCATCACGCCCAGCTAATTTTGTATTTTTAGTAGAGATGGGGTTTCTCCATGTTGGTCAGGCTGGTCTCAACTCCCCACCTCAGGTGATCCGCCTGCCTTGGCCTCCCAAAGTGCTGGGATTACAGGCATAAGCCACCGCGCCAGACCAATTTTGAATTTTTAGTAGAGACGGTTTCACCATGTTGTCCAGGCAGGTGTCAAACTCCTACTCTCAGGTGATTAACCCGCCTCAGCCTTCCAAAATGGTGGAATTACAAGTGCAAGCCACCATGCCTGGCCTGCTTACCTGGACTTCTGAGTGGCCCCAGCCTCCCAGTGTCACTTCATGCTTTCCTGCTACTGAACAGTGCCAGTGGCATGGCTAAAGAGAGGGACCCTCTCATCACTGAGGGCAGACTGAGAGCCTCACAAGATGCAAGTTCTCCTTCCATGTCACTGGAGGTGCATAAACCCCTCTGCTTCTTCCACACACCAGCTGTGTTATTGGGTTGAATTCGGTTTTTTTTGTTTTTGTTTTTGAAACTGAGTCTTGCTCTGTCACCCAGGCTGGAATGCAGTGGCGTGATCTCTGCTCACTGCAAGCTCCTCCTCCTGGGTTCATGCCATTCTCCTACCTTAGCCTCCCAAGTAGCTGGGACTAGAGGCGCCTTCCACCATGCCTGGCTAATTTTTTGTATATTTAGTAGAGATGGTGTTTCACCGTGTTAGCCAGGATGGTCTCGATCTCCTGACCTCATGATCCACCCGCCCTGGCCTCCCAAAGTGCTGCGATTACAGGCGTGAGCCACCACGCCTGGCCACAGAGTGAATTCTTAACCTCTCTGTGCGTCAGTGCCCTTATCTGTAAATTGGAGATAATAATAGTATCCACCTTACAGGGCTATTAGAAGGATTACATGAGTTGTTAGGAGGCTTTATGCACATACAGCACTCAGAGCAGAGCCTGACCCTAGTAAGTGTATGCATTAGGCTGTTACTATGACACAGGTGTTTGCCTGATGTAAACATTGGCAAAACTTTTACGCCCCAGTGCTAGTATATCAACCTAGGGATCTAGGCCAAATAAAAGTATAAAACCTTCAGAGCCAGTCTTAACCTACAGATTCCGCCATTGTACAGTTAAGATGGTCAGTGGCAGGGTCAGGGCCCTGCTTGCATCCTGTATTCTTTTGCTTTTAGTGTTGGATTTTGTACTTAGTGGGTGTTCAATAGATGATAGGTGGTGGATGGATGAGTAGATGCAGACTGGCATTGAAAGGTACCCAAAGGATACGGCTGCCGTAGTTATTATAATATTTAAATACTACCAGTTCTCACTATTCTCACCAGTTATATTCTGTACAGTCACCACGACCTCCGAACTGGTGAATACTGGCCCATTGCTCCTAGGGGAAATACAGGGTTAGGTTTCTGAGAGTCCCTGGTCACAAGATTTTCATCAACTAATCGATACATAACTTTGTTTTCTGTGTGTTTCTGTTTGAAGACACCTTATTGAATACATGGTTGACTCATTAACATTGAACTCATGCCCCATAGCACGATAATTCATGCTCAAACCTGATCTAATGTATTTTCTCTGTAAGGCGCATACAGTCATCTCGTACTTAGAAACATTCGCCAGCACATCAGCCCTAGGCTTGGGGGCCATTTTAAACAGGGAAATCAACAAAAAGGCCAGCAATGCAGAAAAGGTGGCACTAAGTAGACTATGACAAGGACACTTGTTTACATTACGAGAGCTGAAACGGGCAGAGCACTGCCCTGTCCCACCTCAGCTAGGAACATGCATGTTGGGTGACTCAAATTTTTCATGGCTTTGCTCATGTCTGTGAAAGATGACAAAGCACCTCAAGTATTGATTTTGGGGTCACAAATTTTAGCAAGGAGGCAAATTCACAAATACAGACTCCATGAATAATGAAGATTGACTGTACCCCTACATGGTCCCGCTCTTAGTCCTATCCCTGCAGGATCTGGCTGTCTGATATCTACTGCCTGGCCCAGCATGGGGCGTCCAGCTCCCGGAGCCAGCTCTTAGGCCAGCGCCATCCGACTTGTTGACTCTCCTATATCTCTCTTGGGGGTATAAATGTTGCTGCCCTGGCTGCACTGGTGGAGGGGTGAGGAAGCCCTGCCCTGCCACCCTTCCCCTTACGCGACTTCCCCACTGCACATGGGCCTCCCTTGTGAGCCAGACCCACGCATGTGTAAAGGAAGGTGGGGATGACACACAAGCAGAGGCCACCTGTGACTGCTCCAGGCCAAGTGCTGCATCAACACCTGGGGAAGACCCCCTGGCGGTTTGGGGGAGCCTGTTTTGACCTGATCTTTATTTACCCCTCAAAGGAAGTAAATAAATAGCTCTTTGTGTCTCTTTGTGGATGTGCCTGTACCACACTGGATGTGCCCGCTGCACACCGTTAAAAACCATGACCCAGCCCCAGAGGAAGTGGTAATGCAACGATTGTTTGTTTTATTTTCCATTTATTCTTACATCTCCTCCCCGCCTCCATCCTCCACCTTTTCTGTGTGTGCTGAGAGGTTTTCTTTACCAACCTGGGATCCAATCATTTGTTCATTCATTTCTTCATTCACTCATTCCAGTGTGTACTGAGCCATCACAGTGCTAGATGCTGGTAAATATGCAAGCTATTATAGGAGAAAGTGAGGGTGCTTTGGCCTGTGGATTCAGGCCAACTTGGATTCGGATCCTTGGAACTGTTTCCTGGCAAGATGATCGTGGATCTCTCTCAGCAGAATCGTGGGCAAACTTCAGCCTTGTGGAACTCGATCTGCAAATTGAGATCATACTGTCTCATCTCACAGGACTGTTTCAAGGATTAAAGACAGAGCAGTGATTTCCCCATGGTCAGCACTTAATATGTGATACTTACTTCCTTTAGGCTAGCAAGGTGGTAACAAAGTTTGGAATTTCCCCTCCGTCCCTCTTCCCTGCGGCTGCCAGCCTCCTTCAGCCCTTTATGGGCACCCACCTAGATTACTGTGCATTTCTAAAGCTCAGAGACTGTTAGAGGTTTCCCAGGGCGTGCAAAATCAAATTCACCTTCTGTTGGTGTTCTGTTCTCCTGGGATCTGGGCTCAACTCACCTTTCCAGGCCTTTACCCACAGCGAACCTTTATAACCCTCTCCCTGCTAGCTAGATCTGATAGATCCTGGGGTGTTCTTGCTTCCATTGCTATGTGCACACTGTCCCCCTTCCTGGAATGCCCTTTATCCTCCTCTCTCCATCCAAACCTGACCAGTCTTCAAAGCCCAGTTTAAATCCACTCAGCTCCTCCTCCCACATACCCTGCCTCCTGGGTAGCGTTTCCTAGTATGTATTATGTGTAGATAACAACACATATTGTCCTTACGAGACTGGGAGCTCCTTGAGGACAGGCTCTGTCTCATTGGTTTCCACCCTTCTCTCATTCATTCAGCACATGGGAAGGATGACTGCTCTGTGCCTGATGCCTTTGGGACTGTCCTTGTTTCTCCAACAGTGCCCATCACTCTGTAGGATATTCTCTTAGGAAGAGTTGGTCCAACAAATGAGTGAGGGGAAACAGAACAGAAGGTGGAAAATACTAGCCCCTTATTCACAGATCCCGAGTGGATGCCTGGAACAGTGGATAGTACCAGACTCTCTGTATCTTGTGTTTCTTCCTATACGTACATACCAATGATAAAGTTTAATGTATAAATTACAGTAAGAGATTAACCACAATAACTAATAATAGTACAGTTATAATTATATATTGTAATAAAAGTTGTGTGAATGTGGTCTGTTTCTCCCTCTCTCTCAAAATATCTTTTTGTACTGCACGATGGGTAACTGAAACCAAAGATAGTGAAACTGAGGTCGGGTGTGGTGGCTCACGCCTGTAATCCTAGCACTTTGGGAGGCTGAGGCACGCGGATCACCTGAGGTCAGGAGTTTGAGGCCACCCTGGCCAACATGGAGAAACCCCGTCTCTACTAAAACATAAAAATTAGCCGGACATGGTGGCACATGCCTGTAATCCCAGCTACTTGGGAGGCTGAGGCAGGAGAATTGCTTGAACCTGGAAGGCGGAGGTTGCGGTGAGCTGAGATCGTGCCATTGCACCCCAGCCTGGGCAACAAGAGCGAAACTCTGTTTCAAAAAAATAAAATTAAAAAAATAAAGTGAAACTGGATAAAGGGGTGACTGCTCATGAAGTCTTGGGGTGCGGGTTGTCTGTGTTGTGGGAATTCTGAGACAAGGGGAGTAGGGGAGGCTACGGGTGAGGGGAAGGCTTCCCAGAGAGCTGAGTGGTCTTTAGAGGTGAACTGGTAGAGTTTGGAGGGCTGAGATGCAAGGCAAGGGCAGGGCAGGAGCCATGATCATCCCGGCAAGGCCAGGGATTCTTGCTGCAGCCCCTCACCGTCATCCAGTGTCCGTATCTGGGGAGGGCATGTGGATGAAGGCTGGAACCATACAGAGTCCTTCCAGGGACCTGATCAACACAGTGGAGCAAGGGAGGACAGAGAGAGAGCCGAGAACCTTCTGCATGTTGGGTCAGACGCAGGCGCCAAGAAGGGCTAGGGAAAGTGCATTCATTTATTAAGACTTTGTTCTTAAGGGTTTTAAAAAAATTATAAAATGATTATTTTTAGGAATTTGGACAATATGGAAAATTTTAAAAAGTTAGAAAAATCACCCATAGTTCTTATCACCCAAAGACAGCCCTGGTTTACATTTTGTGATTTCCTTCTAGTCTTACATCTTTATTAATTTAAAAATTATTAATCTTTAGATTTAACTTTTAAGCTAATTAAATAGTAAAAATTGTAATTATAAATATAAAACAAACTTCCTTATTGTAAAAACACATTACAAATAGGAAGAAAATAAAAGTTCAAATTCCACCCCAATCATTAAGTCCTATTCCTCAGGGAAAATCAGTGTTAAGTGTTACTAGATATCCTTCTGAACCTTTTTTTTGTGCCTATAAACTCACTGATAGTTTCATTCTTTTAAAATAGGATCATAGAATACTGTTCACATGCAATCATTTCTCTTTTTACAAAGTTAGGACCATTTTGTATGCCCGGTGTTATATTGCCTTTCCTTTTTTTTTCTTTTTTTTTTTTTGAGACAGAGTCTTGCTCTGTCACCCAGGCTGGAGTGCAGTGGCGTGATCTCAGCTCACTGCAACCTCCACCTCCCAGGTTCAAGCAATTCTCCTGCCTCAGCCTCCCAAGTAGCTGGGACTACAGGTGTATACCACTACGCCCGGCTAATTTTTTGTATTTTTAGTAGAGACGGGGTTTCACCATGTTGGTCAGGCTGGTCTCGAACTCCTAACCTCAAGTGATCTGCTCACCTTGGCCTCCCAAAGTGATAGGATTACAGGTGTGAGCCACCGCTACAGGCCTACATTTCCTTTTTGTTTTACATTTTTTATGCTATGTAAATTTACTTAAGTATCTGACATTATACAAACTGAATCCATACCATTGATGATACACTTATTTATAGATTGCAATTTTATAACAACTGTTAGAAAATATGGAGTAGTTTGCCCCAAAACACAAGAATATCTAATATGAACATTTTAGAACACGACTGAAATGTTCCATTGATCAATCGAAATGATTTGAAACCCTTAACATTTGATATTTCGTTACAGTATTTAAAAAGTAGTAGGAGATATCTTTTTCTTTTTTTTTAACATGGAGTTTCACTCTTGTTGCCCAGGCTGGAGTGCAATGGCATGATCTCGGCTCACTGCAACCTCCGCCTCCCAGGTTCAAGGGATTCTCCTGCCTCAGCCTCCCAAGTAGCTGGGATTACAGGCACCACCACGCCCAGCTAATTTTGTATTTTTAGTAGAGACGAGGTTTCTCCATGTTGGTCAGGCTGGTCTAGGAACTCCCGACCTCAGGTGATCTGCCCACCTCAGCCTCCCAAAGTGCTGGGATTACAGGAGTAAGCCACTGTGCCCGGCTGGAGATAGCTTTTTCAATTTTGTGTTAGGTATATAAAACTAAAAGAAAAAGCATTTTTCTTTTAAAATTGGAATAATACAGAGAAGATTAGCATGGCCCCTGCGCAGGGATCACACACAAATTTGTGAAGCATTCCATATTTTTTCCTGGCTAACGCGGTGAAACCCCGTCTCCACTAAAAATACAAAAAAATTAGCCAGGCGTGGTGGCAGGTGCCTGTAGTCCCAGCTACTAGGGAGGCTGAGGCAGGAGAATGGCGTGAACCTATGAGGCAGAGCTTGCAGTGAGCTGAGATTGTGCCACTGCACTCCATCCTGGGCGACAGAGCAAGACTCCATCTTGAATAAGTAAATAAATAAAAGCCTCTCAGGTGAACATTTTACTTTTATTTATTTATTTATTTATTTTGAGACGGAGTCTTGTTCTGTCACCCAGGCAGGAGTGCAGTGGTGGGATCTCGGCTCACTGCAGCCTCCGCCTCCTAGGTTCAAGCGATTCTCCTGCTTCAGCCTCCTGAGTAGCTGGCACTGCAGGCATGCGCCACTATGCCCGGCTAATTTTTGTATTTTTAGTAGAGATGGGGTTTCACCAGGGTGGCCAGGATGGTCTTGATCTCCCGACCTCGTGATCTGCCTGCCTCGGCCTCCCAAAGTGCTGGGATTACAGGCGTAAGCCACCACACCTGGCCACATTTTGTTGCTGAAATATAAAATGTTAATTATTATTTTGGAAAAAGTTAAAATTTCCAGCCGTTGCCAAACTGTTTTTTGTATGTCAATACATAGATTTCTTAAATGCTTATGCCACATTCCACCCATATTTTACTCAGTCATCGCACTATTTCCATAGACACTTCTGTTTTGGGCTAGGTCCATGAGACAAAATGCCTGCCTTCTGAAGCTAACAGGCTGATTGGGACCCCACAACCTGACCAGTTTCCATTTAGTGCAATAAATGGCAGTAGTGGATCTTCTGCTGGATGCAATGGAAGCCTGCAGGGTGTGGGGTGGCTGGGGGTACAGTTAAGGAAGGCTTTGCGGAGACAAGACATTTTTGCAGTGGATCTTGAAGGACAAGCAAGAAGTCCTAGATACAGAGGCCGGAGGACTGAGTGGAGAACTGCCAGCAGCAATGTGACTCATTATCAGCCAGCTCCCTGGTTCTGTGGTTTGTTTCTGCTTTTCCTTTAGAGATGACAGATTGTGCGAACAAGAGCTCCAGCTGTTTATCAGGGGCCCTCCCAGGCCCCAAGTGCCAGGGGCTCCCACTCCCTGCTGGAGAGGCTGTGGGCCCCTGATTAGGGAGACAGCTGAGGCAGGGGACCATGGGCACTGCAGGCGGGAGTACTGGCAGGCCACAGTGAGGGACAGAGGTGGAGACCTGCATGATAGGAGCAGGCTGCTGTGTGGGGGAGAGCCAGGGCAAGGGACAGAAACAGACCTTGTCCCTCTGTACTTCCAGGACATGCCCCTGCCCTCCTCTGCCTGGTGAGATGCTGCTCCATCAAAACCCCTTCAGATGGCACTCCTTTGTGACTCCATTCGTTTATCTAATGTTTCCCCATGGCATCATTCAGAATTAATTTTTCTCCTTTGCCCACTTAGTAGGTCATTATGTTGTAGTTGAGAGTGTGAACTTTGGAATCAAGAATAGTAATAGCAGACTGGGTGCGGTGGCTCACACCTGTAATCCCAGTACTTTGGGAAGCCAAGGCTTTTGGATAACTTGAGGTCAGGAGTTTGAGACCAGCCTAGCCAACATGGTGAAATCCTGTCTCTGTTAAAAATACAAAAATTAGCCGGGCATGATGGCGTGTGCCTGTAATCCCAGCTACTCAGGAGGCTGAGGTGGGAGAATTGCTTGAACCTGGGAGCTGGAGGTTGCGGTGAGCCGAGATGGCGCCAGTGCACTCCAGCCTGGGCAGTAACTCTGTCTCAAA
>NW_012103142.1:9711873-9722797 GCF_000951045.1 Mandrillus leucophaeus | reverse complement strand
GTCACATAGTCCTCATTCAGCTAATGTCGACTCCCCTGCCCCCTGTTACAGCCCCCACCACTCACTCAGTATCATCAGTCCTTGGGTGGCACTACTTTTGAGTTTATATGCATGGCAGAGTGGTTAAGGGTGTCCATTCTGGAGCTGGACTGCCTGGGTTTAAAATCCTGACCCAGATTCATACTAGATATATGACCTTGAGCAAGTTTTTAAAATCTCTTTGAGCCTCAGTTTCTTCATCTAGAATATGAAGATAAAAATAGAAGGATTGTTGTAGGATTAAAATGAATATGTGTGTGTTTGTGCATGTACATGTATATTTGTTATTGATATTGACTAGAAACTTTTTGAGGGCAGGCTCAATTTCAGGAAGGTGTCACCTGGGTTCTCACTGCCTTAGTGAAGATATGTATGGCTGAGTGATCCAGATAATGATATAATGACAAGGATAACAAGTATATATGTTGGAAATACTTGCTTATTATAATAAGAGATTTTGAAAAATATAATGAATAAAATAAAAATGAACCACTACTCAGAAATAATCACTGTTAACATTTTGGTATATTTCCTTCTAGTCTGTCACCTAAGTTGGAGTGCAGTGGCTTGATCATAGCTCAATGAAGCCTCGAACTCCGGGGCTCAAGCGATCCTCCCACCTCAGTCTCCCGGTGCTGGGATTACAGGCATGAGCCACCATGCCCAGCTCCTTCCCATCTTCTTTCTATGTAGACAACTATTCTCCTATAACCGGGATTATGTGCTGTGTTACAGTTTTGTATCCCCCACTGACCTGGTATGTATGTAAGATGAGCATTTTCCAATGCCATTAATATATTCTTTGAAATAGAGTTGTTAATGGCATTTTGTTTTGTTTTACTGATTGAAAGACTATACACTAAGAGAGTTAATTCATATATTGTTGCCATTCTGGAGATAGGGAGGCCTTTTTTTGTTTGTTTTTTTGTTGGTTTTTTTTTGAGACAGAGTCTCACTCTATTGTCGGGCTGGAGTGCAGTGGCACGATCTCGGCTCACTGCAACCTCCGCCTCCTGGGTTCAAGTGATTCTCCTGCCTCAGCCTCCTGAATAGCTGGGACTATAGGCGGGTACCACCACGCCCAGCTAATTTTTGTATTTTTCATAGAAATGAGGTTTCACCATGTTAGCCAGGATGGTCTCAGTCTGTTGACCTCATGATCCGCCTGCCTTGGCCTCCCAAAGTGCTGGGATTACAGGCGTGAGCCACTGTGCCTGGCCCTGAGTCATTCTTGAATGAATGGCTTGGAACTGGAAGGGACTGCTGAAATGTAGATTGAGAGAGCCAGAAATTAGATCTCAGTAGGCTGAACTAATGATGAAAATTTAACAATATAAAATTCAACAAGAACAAAGTTTATTCTGAAGTTAACAAAAGGATTCAGAAAAGCAATCACCTCAAACCTCTCTTGTTAGAAGACTGGGTGTGAATTACAAATAAATTATAAAAATACAGGATAGGTGAGATGTGGCTTAACAGTTATTTATTTGCTCAACATGTATTTATTGAATGTCTGCTATGTGCCAAGACTTGTTTGTTCTAGGTGTTGGGGATTCAGAACAAGCCAACACCCCTGCCCTCCTATAGCTTACATTCTAGCAATGTCTAGAGACAGACAATAAGCAAAGGAACATACAATGGGATGTCTCATAGTGAACACTGCTGAGACCAACAGCAGTTAACCATGGTTCACAAGAGAAAACTGTGGTTTAAGTTGGCTCTAAACTCATGAATCAACCGTGTGATTCAATTTTGAAAAAAGCCTAACTCTACCTTAGGCTGTGTCAAAGGAATGTCCAGCACTTGGGAGATCATGTTCCCTCTGCTATCTGATTATCAAGTTGGATCCTGGAGCACTGCGTTTACACTCGAGAGAGACACTGACGAACTGGAACTTATTTAGGAAAGGATGACTAAGATCATTAGGGGTCCCGTATCGCCCCTAAACAGGCAGTAGGACCAGGATCAGCAGGTAGAGGCCCCACTACCCAGAAAACAGGTCCGGATCAGTGGGTAGAGGCTCCAGGAAGGAAAGTTTCAGCTCAGTAGGTCAAGGAATGTTCTAGTAGTCAGAACTGACCAGTAATAGAACAGGCTGTGAGGGCGGTGACTTTCCCGTCTCCAGAAGCATATAAGAAGAGCCTGGATTCATCTGTGTCAGGATAGCATATAATGAATCTGGTAGAAGCTTGGATGAATTTATATGTGCAGCTTCTTTTAGTTCCAGGTCATATTATGCATGGGAAGAAAAAAGGATTTTCCACAAAGATCTCGTAATGTACATAATTCCACACTCCTCGCATTTTACATAGCCAACAACCACCAAGGGCATAAGCAGAATTCCAGCATGTAGAAATCACAAGTTCTCAGAACTCCTTCACTCATCACTTTTATTTATTTATTTATTTATTTATTTATTTATTTATTTATTTGAGACGGAGTCTCGCGCTGTCTCCCAGGCTGGAGTACAGTGGCGCCATCTCTACTCACTACAACCTCCACCTCCTGGGTTCTAGTGATTCTTCTGCCTCAGCCTCCTGAGTAGCTGGGATTACAGGCACATATCACCACTGCCAGCTAACTTTTTTGGTTTTGTTTTTTATTTTCATTTTGTTTTTGAGACAAAGTCTCTTTTGCCCAGGCTGGAGTGAAGTGGTGTGATCTTGGCTCACTGCAACCTCCACTCTCCACCCCAACCCCACCCCAGGTTCAAGTGATTCTCCTGCCTCAGCCTCCCAAGTAGCTGGGATTACAGGTGCCCGCCACCATGCCCAGCGAATATATTTTTGTATTTTTAGTAGAGATGGGGTTTTGCCATATTGGCCAGGCTGGTCTCCAATGTTATGCTTTACAGAAATGAAAACAATGTCCCAGATCATGGATTATATTCAGTTGTTCTGTCTCCCCAAGTTTTGTTTAACCTGACATGATTCCTTAGTTTTTGTCTTCCATGACATCAACATTTTTGAAGAGTGGGCAACGAACTCTTAAGCAAAGTCTTAAAAAAATGAGCTAATGCAGCTGGGCATGGTGGCTCAACACCTGTAACCCTGTTTGACAGGGACCATCATGCTCCACATTTGGCAGATGAGGAGATGCAGGCATGGAAAGGGTGCCTTGCTCAAGACCTTACCTCAAGATGATCCTATGACATTTTCCTGGTGTATTTCTTCCTTGCTCTGAGTCTTTGCAGGTTTCTGTAGAAGGGAGCTCAGCGCCGGTGAGTGCTGTTGTTGGTGGCCTTCTACTCTGAGATTTTCAGGGCTTGGGAGTACCCCTCTCCCTCCACTGCCTCAGTTTACACCCATCTATTCATGGCTGTCTGCATTTTCAGGTGGAGGGCTCAGTACTCTGCGTCTTCAATTCTAGGGTGGTGGAGGTAGGAGGATTTGGGTCCTTAATGTTCACTGCTTCCTTCCTTCCTTCCCACCAGAGCAACTTACTAACCCTTTGTATCTCACACCGTGCCTGAGTTTCTCCAGTTAGGGCCCAGTATGTCAAATGTATCATCTCCTGCAGAGTGTGTCAAAAATACATAATCCCGGACCCCACTCCAGACCTCCTGAATCAAAATCTCTGATGGAGTGACCAGGGCTTGCCTCTTTAATAAATTCCCAGTTAGCCAGGCTTGGTGGCTTATACCTATAATCTCAGCATTTTGGGAGGCTGGGGCAGGAGGATTGCTGGAGGCCAGGAGTTTGAGACCAGCCTGGGCAACAAAGTGAGATCCCATCTCTACAAATAAATTTTTTAAATTAGCCAGGCATGGTGGCCTAGGTACTTGCTGTGGTCCTAGCTACTTGGCAGGCTGAGGCAGAAGAATTGCTTGATCCCAGGAGCTTGATCCCAGGAGTTTGAGGCTGCAGTGAGCTGTGATTACACCAACGTACTCCAGCCTGGGTGACAGAGTGAGATTCTGTCTCAGTGAATCAATCAGTCAATGTAAATTCATTCATTCACTACCGGTTATTCTTACAGGTTCGAGAATCACTGTTGAAAGCCCTCATTGGATGCTTGTGAAATGACTGATTGACTGCTTGGATAAACTCCTGGAGGGTTTCTATGGAGGACAGAGCAAAAGGAAACTTAACATTTCCTCTCAATTTTCCTGTGAAACTAAAACTGCTCTAAATAACAGTCTATTAAAAAAAAAAAAAAAAAAAAAAAAGAAGAAGATAGTTGCCTATAAATGAACTAAAGAATGTTGTGGAATGTTGTAGGGCTTAACCACCTGGAACCTCCTCAGTGCTGATGGCAGCGATGTCACCTTCAGTATGAGAAGGTCTCTGAGCAGGTCTCAACCTGTCTGACTCCTGCTGATCTTGCCCAAGCTCTGAGAGCCTGGGGGTCACAGAAGACAGTTGCTCCACCCCGCAGAGGAGCACAGCTGTTTCCCCAGCCCCTCATTCAGCCACCTGAAATCATTCACAGTTTTCCTGTCAGTTAACCCGGCCCCGCTGCAGTGTGGGAAGGAGCCCCGCTAGGTGGGGTGGGGCCATGTTTCATTTACTATCGGGCTTGGTGTCTTTCCTTGGGCCTCAGCTGAACAGGTGCAGGCTGAGGCAGCTGGGTGAAATGAGGACATTCTTCCTCTCCCTTCCTCCCTCCTCTCCTTCCAACTCCCTCCCCTAACCCAGCCACACGAAGCCACATCCCATTTCCTCCCCCTCATTCAAAAGCTTCACTCTCTACTCTGTGTCCTCCATGCTGCAAAGGGCAGTGCCCCAGGGCAGGGGACACAGTTACAGGAAGGTGGAAAGCAGTGGCTTTCCACTGCCCCCTCCCTTTCTGTTTTATTTGGAGGGGTGTAGAGAGATGGAAGTGGTGTCATGAGAAGAGAGGGAGGGCTCTTCCAGGTACTACCTAGGTCACGGACTTTGCCTACCACCTCTAAGCTCACAAAAGAAACCACTTATGAAGTTGATAACCCATCCCCTTCAGGGCTGACTCTTGCTTGTCCTCTAGGAGAATAAACCATGGGGGTGCCTGAGGGATGAAGAAATCACACCCAAATCCACATTCTAGAACAAAGGTTCTCCAAGCTTAGCCTGCATTCCTTAGAGGGCCTGTTAAACACTGATTGCTGAGAGATTCTGATTCAGTAGGACTGAGTGGGGCCCAAGAATCTGCATTTCTAAGTTGTTGATGCTGCTTCTACTGGTATAGGGACCACACTTTGAGAATCACTATTCTAGGGCTCCCCTTAAGGTTTTTGTTTGTTTTTTTTTTTTTGAGACAGGGTCTCGCTTTATCGCCTAGGCTGGAGTGCAGTGGCACAATCTTGGCCCACTGCAACCTCCACCTCCTGCATTCAAGCGATCTGCCCACCTTAGCCTCCCGAGTAGCTGGGACTATGGGTGTGTGCCACCACCCCGGCTAGTTTTTGTTTTTTGTTTTGTTTTGTTTTTTTGTTTTGAGACGGAGTTTCAGTCTTGTTGCCCAGGCTGGAGTGGCATGGTGCAATCTTGGTTCACTGCAACTTCCGCCTCCCAGATTCAAGTGATTCTCCTGCCTCAGCCTCCCGAGTAGCTGGGATTACAGGAACCTGCCACCACACCTGGCTAATTTTTGTATTTTTAGTAGAGACAGGGTTTCACCATGTTGGCCAGGCTGGTCTTGAACTCCGGACCTCAGGTGATCCGCCTGCCTCGGCCTCCCAAAGTCCTGGGATTACAGGCGTGAGCCACTCCTCCTGGCCCAATTTTTGTATTTTTTTGTAAAGACGGGGTTTCACCATGTGGCCCAAGCTGGTCTTGAACTCCTGGGCCCAGGCAATCCAACCGCCTCGGCCTCCCAAAGTGCTGGAGTTATAGGCATGAGCCACCGCACCCAGCCTCCCCTTAAGGTTTCTGATAAGTAGGCCTGACCTAGGCACAGTTGAGAGAAGAGCAGTCCACTCAAGGAAGTTGAGCCCCCAGCAGTGACCCTTATCACTGAGGCTCCAATCACAACCCTTCCCCCTTGCAGTTCTGTATAGCTTAGCTATATTTGGATGGGACTCTGGCTTAAGAGAAGAAGGCGGAAAGAAGACCCTCTCTGTCTGCATGTTCCCTGTCCCCACGGGCAGCCCCCCTCCAAGCAATATCTCCTTCTATCTTGAACCTTTTGTTTCTAGAGCTCCTTTCCTGCCAATCGTAGGGAAAGAGATGCCCCTGTGTCCCCTGAAGTTTACCTTTCAACTATATTCTGTGGAATGTTAGGCAGTGGTGACTTGGGAGGGATTCACCATGATGTAGCATGAAACTGCTCAACTATAGATAGGAAATGTTACTGCTTCTGTAAAAACAACCAACCATAAAACCGTAAATGAATATGTACATAAGTATTTACATGGACGTAGACCCTTTCCAGACCAATCAACAACAGTTAGCTCTGTTGGGAGATTTCAGCCGGATTGGATATTTCACTCTTTATTTTCTCTAATCCTACATTTTAACAAGCCCATCTTACTTTGTAATTAAAATCCAGCCTATCTTACTTTGTAATTAAAAATCAGTGCACTGCAAGTAGAAGAAAATGGTGCAGCTCTGGAAAGCTGCACACTGAGCTGTTGACAGTGGGGAGTAGGGGTGAGGCTGAGGGTTCTGTCACATTATACATACACACTCTGGACTGTTTGAATTTGTCTCAATAGGTACTTTTTCTTTTTCTTTTTTTTTTTTGAGACAGAGTTTTACTTTTGTTGACCAGGCTGGAGTGCAGTGGCACGATCTCAGCTCACTGCAACCTCTGCCTCCTGGGTTTAAGTGATTCTCTCACCTCAGCCTCCTGCGTAGCTGGGATTACAGGCACCCACCACACCCAGCCAGTTTTTGTATTTTTAGTAGAGATGGGGTTTCGCCATGTTGGCCAGGCCGATCTCGAACCCCTGACCTGAAGTGATCCAACTGCCTCGACCTCCCAAAGTGCTGAGATTACAGGTGTGAGCCACTGCGTCTAGCCAAGAGGTACTACTATTTTTTAAATTAAAAAATAAGGTAGAGATATAGGCAATAAAGGAAACAGAACAGCCTCCTCTCTTCCTCTCCCCACTTCCCCCCAGTCCCCGGCTCCCCCACCAGCTGCTGTCCCCAGCCTTCACACCCCGCCAGCTGCTCTGCCGGCTCATTTCTTCCTGTCACCGTCAGGTTTCTTCACTGAGTGGCCTTCACCTGCTGTCTCCATTTCTTCAACAGCCACTCTTTTTATTTTAAAGCAACATTATGTGTTTTTGTTTGTGGATCGCCAGCATTCCAAAAAAGAAAGAAAATCCCACAGACTTTAAAGCAGCATCCGTGAGCTGCTCTCGATCCTGTCCAGCCCTTTCTGGCTCTCGCAGCACATGCATGTCCTTTCATAATTGTAATCTGCACAAATGCTATTTTGTGTCCTGAAATTTTTTACGTCACCTAATTTTATAAGCCCGCCTATGTATGGACACAGCATCATTTCTCCTATGAATGGTACTATGGTTGCTTAGCCAGGCCCTGATTGTTAGGCCCTTGGGTGGTTTCCAATTTTTTGCTATTTATTCATTCACCATTTAACCCCCTGCATTTGGGCTCCGCCTCCTGCCCGTCTTTAAAAACTGCCCTTTTGAAGGTCAGTGCTATCAGACTTCCCTCCAATTCTACCAGCCTCTGCTCAGTCCTTGACTAAGCCCTTGTCCTGACTTCAATTGGACTTGGCCTTACTACCCACCCTCATGGCCATCCACCCGCCCATCTATCAAGCTCTTGGTGAAATTCCAGCCTCCCTTCATTTCCTTTTGTTCTTTTTCTTTCTTTAATCATTTTTAAAAACATAGACCTTTTTACATTTTTGTTGAAAAAGAATAAAACAACCAATAAGTGTACAATATAGAAAGTAAAAACAAGTTTCAAATGTTATAATTGACTTATGAAGCATATACAGACAAAAGAATATAAGTCATATATATGTATGTAGGTATATATATATGTGTGTGTATGTATATTATGAAGTAGTATAATAAAACTAAACATACTTACCCTGCAACTTGAGAAATATGTCACCAGTTATATAGCTTCTTGTGTTCCCTTCTCTGTGCCATCCCTCTAACAAATCTCATTGAGATACTGTGAATTGTGTTCATTTTATCATTCGCCTAATTAATTTTAATAATTTGTGGACTTGAAGAGATTCCATGTAGATAGTCATAGCATCTATTAATAATGAAGTTGGTTTTTTTCAATTCTATACCTTTCATTTATTTTCCTTTGTTTAGTGTTTTGCTAGAGCCTCCAATTTAATGTCAGCTAGAAGCAGGGACAGCAGGCATCCTTTCCTTATTCCTGAACTTAAAGGATAATGTTTCTAATGGCTTCCCACTCATAATAATGATTGCTGTAGGTTTAGAGTAGATGCTCTTTAATAGATAAAGGAAGTTTCCTTAATGTCTAGTTTGTTGTTAAATCTTTTTTTTTTTTTTTTTTGAGATGGAGTCTCACTCTGTCGCCCCGGCTGGAGTGCAGTGGCGTGATCTTGGCTCACTGGAAGCTCCGCCTCCCGGGTTCACGCCATTCTCCTGCCTCAGCCTCCTGAGTAGCTGGGACTACAGGCGCCCGCCACCATGCTCAGCTAATTTTTTGTATTTTTAGTAGAAACGGGGTTTCACCGTGTTCGCCAGGATGGTCTTGATCTCCTGACCTCGTGATCCACCCGCCTCGGCCTCCCAAAGTGCTGGGATTACAGGCATGAGCCACCGTGCCAGGCCAAAGCTTTTTTTTTTTAAACCTCTAAATCTACCTTAATGTTGTTAAATCTTATCACATGCTTTTTCTACATCTATTGAGATGAGATGATATGAGTTTTTGTTTTTCATCTATGAGTGTTATAAATTACATTAATGATTATTATTATTATTTTAAGACAGGGTCTTGGTCTGCACTTAGGCTGGAGTGCCATGGTGCAATCATAGCTCACTGTAGCCTTGAGCCCTGGTGCTCAAGGACTCCTACCCCCTTAGCCTCCCAAGTAGCTGGGACCCAGGCACACAACACCACACCCTGCTAATTAAAAAAAATTTTTTTTGTAGAAATGGGGTCTCAGGCCGGGCACGGTGGCTCACACCTGTAATCCCAATACTTTGGGTGGCTGAGGCAGATGGTCACCTGAGGTCAGGAGTTCGACTAGCCTGGCCAACATGGTAAAACCTCGTCTCTACTAAAAATACAAAAAATTAGCCAGGTGTGGTGGCGGGCTGCTTGGGAGGCTGAGGAATGAGAATCGCTTGAATCTGGGAGGTGGACGTTGCAGTGAGCTGAGATCGCGCCATTGCACTCCAGCCTGGGCAATGAGCAAACTCTGTCTCAAAAAAATAAGAAATGGGGCCTCACCATGTTGCCCAGGATTATCAAACTTCCTGGCTCAAGTGATTCTCCTACCTTGGCCTTCCAAAGTTCTGAGATTACAGGAGTGAGCCACTGCAATTGGCCTACATTAATTTTTTTTTTTTTTTTTTTTTTTTGAGACAGGCTCTTGCTCTGTCTCCCAGGCTAGAGTACAGTGGCACAATCTCATCTCACAGCAACCTCCGCCTCCCAGGTTTAAGCGATTCTCATGCCTTGGCCTCCAAGTAACTAGGACTATAGGCGTGCACCACCACGCCCAACTAATTTTTGTATTTTTAGTAGAGGCAGGGTTTCACCATGTTGCTCAGGCTGGTTTCGAACCCCAGACCTCAAATGATCCACCCACCCCGGCTTCCCAAAATTCTGGGATTACAGGCCTGAGCCACTACACCTGGTCCCAGTAATTTTTTATGTTAAATTTTCTTTGCATTTCTGGGATAAATCCAATTAGGACATGATACTTTATCTTGTTTATATACTGCTGGGTTTGGTTTGCTTGTATTTTGAGCAAGGTGTCAGCATATATGCTCATAAGTGACAGTGACCTTTAATTTTTCTTTCTCATACTATGTTTGGCTGGTTTAAGATTTTACTAACCTCGCTGACTGAGTTGGCAGTATTTGTTTTTTAATACCTATGAAAAGCGACATAAAATTAGAATTGATGCTTTTTTAAATGTTTGTTAGAATATTCCTGTAAAACATTCTGTTGCCATCTTTGTAAGAAGATTTTAAATTACTGATTTAATTTGTGTTTATGACTATAGATAAATAGACCATATATCCTTGTTTGCTTGGGCTAGTGCCAGGTTATAGCTGTTATCCTGGCATATTTATAAATGGTGCTTCCTTTCACTTTAAAAGATATACTGGTTTGGATAATAATAAATAGTTATTCTTTTTTTATTTTGAAACAAAGTCTAGCTCTGTTGCCCAAGAAAGAGTGCAGTGGCACAATCTCGGCTCACTGAAACCTCTGTCCCCGGGTTTAAGCAGTTCTCTGCCTCAGCCTCTGAGTAGCTGGGATTACAGGTGCCCACCACCACACCTGGCTATTTTTTTTGTATTTTTAGTAGAGATGGGGTTTTGCCATCTTGGCCAGGCTGGTCTTGAACTCCTAACCTCATGATCCACCCGCCTTGGCCTCCCAAAGTGCTGGGATTACAGGCATGAGCCACCACACCCGGCCATAAATAGAGTTATTCTATATATAGGACTATCGAGGTTTTTTCTTTCTTCTTCAGTTAGTTTTTGGTAAATTATGTTTTTCTGTAGTATCATCTAATTTGTCTGTATCAAACTTATTGGCACTAAGTTGCTTATAGTTTTCTCATCTTTTAACCCTCTGCCATAGATTTAAATGTATCACTTTTGGCCAGGAACTGTGGCTCACACCTATAATCCCAACTATTCGAGAGGCTGAATGAGGCATGAGAATTGCTTGAACTTGGGAGGCGGAGGTTGCAGTGAGCCAAGATTGCACCACTGCACTCCAGCCTGGGCTACATAGCAAGACTCTGTCTCAGGAAAAAAAAA
>NW_012103142.1:9706138-9707328 GCF_000951045.1 Mandrillus leucophaeus | reverse complement strand
TATCAATTTTGAATATTTCTCTTTTTTTTTAAGACGTTTCACTCTGTTGCCCAGGCTGGAGTGCAATGGTGCGATCTTGGCTCACCTCAACCTCCGCCTCCCAGGTTCAAGTGATTCTCCTGTGTCAGCCCCCTGAGCAGCTTGAACTACAGGCATGTGCCACCAC
The DNA here is from genome assembly GCF_000951045.1 of Mandrillus leucophaeus. NCBI lineage: Eukaryota > Metazoa > Chordata > Mammalia > Primates > Cercopithecidae > Mandrillus > Mandrillus leucophaeus. Next base: position 9,707,162 of record NW_012103142.1, on the reverse strand, counting down.
ACCCAGCAGCTAATTTTGTATTTTTAGTAGGGACGGGGTTTCTCCATGTTGGTCAGGCTGGTCTCGAACTCCCGACCTCAGGTGATCTGCCTGGCTCGGCCTCCCAAAGTGCTGAGTTTACAGGTGTGAGCCACCTTGCCCTGCCTCTCTTTTCTTTTCTTTTCTTTTCTTTTTTTTTTTGAGATGGAGTCTAGCTCTGCTGCCCAGGCTGGAGTGCAGTGGCTCGATCTTGGCTCACTGAAAGCTCCGCCCTGCTGGGTTCACGCCATTGTCCTGCCTTAGCCTCCCGAGTAGCTGGGACCACAGGCGCCTGCCACCATGCCCGGCTAATTTTTTGTATTTTTTTTAGTAGAGACAAGGTTTCACCATGTTAGCCAAGATGGTCTCAATCTCCTGATCTCATGATCCACCTGCCAAAGTTCTGGGATCATAGGCGTGAGCTACCGTGCCCGGCCCTATGAATTTTGACAAATGTAAACATCCACATCCATGTCGCCATCATCTGAATCAAACTATGTGACAGTTCTATTATCCTAGAAAGTTTCAGGCACACTCCGCCCGCACCCCACACCCCGTTTTTTTTTGAGATGGGGTCTTGCTGTGTTGCTCAGGCTATCCTTGAACTACTGAGCTCAAGTGATCTTTCTACCTCAGCCACCCAGTAGCTGTCATTACAGATGTGCACCACTGCTCCCCACCCATGGGGCCCATTTTGGTTCAGTCTCCTTTTTATCACCAGAGTTTACCCCTGTTAAGACTATACATGTATAGAACCTCATCTAAAAAGAATCATGCGGTATCAATTCTCTTTTGTGCCTGGCTCCTTTCACCTAGTATATGTGGTATGTGTTAGCAATCTGTTCCTTTTTAGTGCTAACTTGTATTGCATTGTGTGGATGTATATGCACTATTTGTTTATCCATTCTCTTGTTGATAGACATTTTGGATGTTTCTAGCTTTTGGCTATTAGCACCTATGTACATCCCTGAGCAAGTCTTTTGTGGACATAAGTTTTTATTTTTTG
>NW_012103142.1:9701291-9701785 GCF_000951045.1 Mandrillus leucophaeus | reverse complement strand
AAGATTTGTCCCTGCCTTCAAAGATTGAGGGAAATGTTAACTACACAGGTAATAAATACACTATAAACTATGATAAATGCTAGAAGAGACATAAGTGAGACTAGATAAAGGTGAGCAGTCTATTCAAACTGGAACTTTTGAAAGGCTTCATAGAAAGGCCGATGGTGGCCTTAGACCCACATATAAGGAAGATTTTTACAAAATGTAAATATATTAGGCCAGGCATGGTGGCTCACGCCTATAAGCCCAGCACTTTGGGAGGCCGAGGCGGGTGGTGAGGTCAGAAGTTCAAGACTAGCCTGGCCAACATGGTGAAACCCTATCTCTACTGAAAATACGAAAATTAGCTGGGCATGGTGGTGCGTGCCTGTAATCCCAGCTACTCAGGAGGCTGAGGCTGGAGAATCACTTGAACCCAGGAGGCAGAGGATGCAGTGAGCCGAGATCATGCCAGTGCACTCCAGCCTGGGTGACAAGAGTGAAAGTCTATCTCA
>NW_012103142.1:9699658-9701067 GCF_000951045.1 Mandrillus leucophaeus | reverse complement strand
TTTTTTTGAGACGGAGTCTTTGCTCTGTCACCCAGTCTGGAGTGCAGTGGCACAATCTCAGCTCACTGCAAGCTCCGCCTTCCGGGTTCACACTATTCTCCTGCCTCGGCCTCCCGAGTAGCTGGGACTACAGGAGACCACTACCGCACCCGGCTAATTTTTTGTATTTTTTAGTAGAGACAGGGTTTCACCGTGTTAGCCAGAATGGTGTTGATTTCCTGACCTCGTGATCCACCCGCCTCAGTCTCCCAAAGTGCTGGGATTACAGGCGTGAGCCACTGCGCCCGGTCTTTTTTTTTTTTTTAAAGTAGAGATGGGGTTTTGCCATGTTGGCCAGGCTGATCTTGAACTCCTGACCTCAGGTGATCCACCCGCCTCAGCCTCCCAAAGTGCTGGGATTACAGACATGAGCCATTGTGCCTGGCTGTCACCTGAAATTCTAAAATTCCATTTGGGAATGGGCCTTAGAGATGGTTGGGTCTAATCTCTACATCCCCATGGGGCTCTTCTGGGTGGTGGTGAAGCACGTCCAGCCAGATTCTCGTAACATAACTGGGTTGTTTTTGAGGTCTCACTGTGTTGCTGGGGCTAGTCTCAAACTCCTGGGCTCAAGGGATCCTCTTGCCTTCACCTCCTGAGTAGCTGGCACCGCAGGCATGTGCCGCTGTGCCTGGCTCCTTCCTGGTTTTGAGCTCCCACTTTGGTTTTAAGCTGTTTGGTAAAGTAGGCAAAATTTATTGTAATGACCTCTTAAATGAGGAGGAGGCCACTATAATTTACCCATTACCCAGCCCTTGTCCCCTTGCCGGTTTTGCTCCCAATCTACCTTTTCTACCCCAGAGAACTCACACTATTTCCCACTACTCAGGTCTTCACTCTGCCACCTGCTTCCTACTGCACCTTAGTTCTCTTGAGTCTCTGTTCCTGAGTCAGATTTTGCATGCCTGTTAAGGTGTCAACTAGTTAATCTGATAAACTAATTCTTCCGAAAGTACTAACTGGAGACGGTGCAAAGGTTGCTGCTTCATACAAAGGTGCATTATGGCATGGGTCCTTCCAGAGAAAATGCCCTGCCCTTTGAGTCCTGGTCTGTGGGAGGAAGAGATGGAACAGCGTTCAAGCTAGGATGTCAGAAGAGAGTGTTAGATCATCAGCCTCCTCCATCAAAAAAGACAGGTCCTTTCTGTGCATCAGTTGTGTGGGCTGGGAGGGGACAGACAGGGATACTGGCGGGAATGTGGTAGGGACATTTGATAATATCTTTCTAGGTGCAGACCTTGTTGCTGGAGGGGGTGGGCAGCAGGATATAAAAATGGGTAAGATGGCCGGGCGCAGTGGCTCACGCCTGTAATCCCTGCACTTTGGGAGGCCAAGGCGGGCGGATCATGAGGTCAAGAGATAGAGACCAG
>NW_012103142.1:9696068-9698493 GCF_000951045.1 Mandrillus leucophaeus | reverse complement strand
TAGAGACAGTGTCTCTCTCTGTTTGCCAGATTGGTCTTGAACTCTTGGCCTCACACAATCCTCCTGCCTCGGCCTCCTAAAGTGTTAGGATTGCAGGTATGAGCCACCGTGCCCAGACTGTTTATGTATTTTTATCTCTCATGTGTTTTAGAATAAAAAGAACACACATTTATAAAAACAAAAGTTAATGCCCAAAGACAGCCTAGTGCTATAACATTTTAGCATATTGTCCTCCTAGTCTTTTTGCAATACACAATTTTATCATTCCATTTATACAATTGTATATACTGCTTTTTTCAATTTCTCAACATTCGCCCTGTTTATTAGAAATACTTCGGCTGTGCACAGTGACTTACGCCTATAATCCTAGCACTTTGGAAGGCCAAGGCGGGCAGATCACAAGGTCAGGAGTTCAAAACCAGCCTGGTCAATATAGTGAAACCCCGTCTCTACTAAAAGTACTAAAATTAGCCGAGTGTGGTAGGTGCCTGTAGTCCCAGCTACTTGGGAGGCTGAGGCAGGAGAATTGCTTGAACCCTGGAGGCGGAGGTGGCAGTGAGCCGAGATCACACCACTGCACTCCAGCCTGGGTGACAGAGCAAGACTGCACCCTGCCCCCCAACTCCACAAAAAAGAAAAACTTCATAAATATGACTGAGTGATTGTGGGATGTAGTTTATATAGCCATTTCCCTCCCATTGGACTGTAAGGTTGTTTACAATTTTTTTGCTATAATAAATAACCATTGTATGTTCTTATGCATAAATAAAATTTTTAACTAATATACTTTATTTATTTATTTTTGAGACGGAGTCTCACCCTGTCACAAAGGCTGGAGTGCAATGGCACAATTTCAGCTCACTGCAACCTCTGCCCCCCAGGTTCAAGTGATTCTCCTGCCTCAGCCTCCTGAGTATCTGGGATTACAGGTGGCTGCCACCACGCCCGGCTAATTTTTGTATTTGTAGTAGAGACGGGGTTTCACCATGTTGGCCAGCCTGGTCTGGAACTCCTGACCTCGTGATCTGCCCACCTCGGCCTCCTAAAGTGCTGGGATTACAAGCGTGAGCCACTGCGCGTGGCCTATACTTTATTTTTTAGAGCAGATTTGGGCTCACAGCAAAGTGGAACTGCGAAAGTACAGAGTTCCCATATAATTCCTATCCCCACACATGCACAGCCTCCCTCACTATTGACACCCTGCACCCTAGTGATATATTTGTTACAGGTGATGAACCTGCGTTTACATATTATCACCGAAAGGCCAGCATTTATCTTAGGGTTCACTTTTGGTGTTGTCCATTCTTTGTTTTTTGTTGTTGTTGTTGTTTTTTGTTTTTTGTTTTGAGATGGAATTTCGCTGTTGTTGCCGAGGCTGGAGTGCAATGGCGCGATCTCGGCTCACCACAACCTCCGCCTCCCAGGTTCAAGCAATTCTCCTGCCTCAGCCTCCCGAGTAGCTGGGATTACAGGCATGCACCACCACGCCCAGCTAATTTTGTATTTTTAGTAGAGATGGGGTTTCTCCATGTTGAGGCTGGTCTTGAACTCCTGACCTCAGGTGATCTGCCCGCCTCGGCCTCCCAAAGTGTTGGGATTACAGGCGTGAGCCACCACGCCCGGCCCATTCTTTGGTTTTTGACAAACATATGACATGTATCCACCATTGTAGTAATGTACAGAATACTTTCAGTACCCTAAAAATCCTCTGTGCTCTGCTTGTTCATCTCATGCTTTCCCCTAATTCCTAGGAACCACTGGTCTTTTTGCTACCTCCCTAGCTTGGCCTTTTCCAGAATTGACATTCTACAGTCATGCATCACTTAATGAGGGGTGTATGTTCTGATAAATGAGTTGTCAGGTGATTTTGTCGTTGTGTGAACATCATGGAGTGTATTTACACAAACCTAGATGGAATAGCCTACTACACACCTAGGCTATGTGGAATATCCTATTGCTCTTAAGCTACAAACCTGTATAGCAGGTTACTGTACTGAATTCTGTAGACAACTGTAACACAATGGCAAGTATTTGTCTATCTAAAGGTGGAAAAAGTAGTGTAACAATAAGGTAATCTCATGGGACCACCGTCATATATGCAGTCCATTATTGACTGAAAACTGCGTGGCATATGACTGTATTTGGAGTCATCTAGTATGTAGCCTTTTCAGATTGGCGTTCTTCACTAAGTAATATCCATTTAAGTTTTCTCTAGGTCTTTTCATGGCTTGATAGCTCATTTCTTTTTTCTTCTTCTTTTTGTTTTTAGACAAGAGTCTCACTCTGTCACCCAGGCTGGAGTGCAGTGGCATGATCTTGATTCACTGCAACCTCCACCTTCCAGGTTCAAGTGATTCTCCTGCCTCAGCCTCCCAAGTAGCTGGGACTACAGGCACGTGCCACCACATCTGGCTAATTTTTTTTT
>NW_012103142.1:9690064-9695883 GCF_000951045.1 Mandrillus leucophaeus | reverse complement strand
AAAAAAAAAAAAAAAAGAAGACATGAGCTTAACAAATACATGGAAAAATGTTCAACATCACTATCATTATCATCAGGGAAATCCGAATAAAACCACAATGAGGTATCTATGCTGTGAGGATGAGGAGAAAAGGGATCTCATAGACTGTTGGGAATATAAACTATTGCAGCCACTATAGCAAACATTATGGAGTTTCCTCAAAAAACTATGAATCAGGCCAGGTATGGTGGTTTCCACCTATAATCCCAGAGCTTTGGGAGGCCAAGGTGTGGAGATCACTTGGAGCCAAGAGTTCAAGACCAGCACATCAAGACTCTGTCTCTACAAAACATTCTTAAAAATTAGCCACGCATGATATAGTTTGCCTATAGTCTTTGTTACTTAGGGGCTTAGGTGTGAGGATGGCCTGAGCCCAGGAGTTCAATGCTACAGAGAGCTATGATTATATGACTGCACTCTAGCCTGGGTGACACAGTGAGACCCCATCTTTAAAAACAAAAACAAGGCTGGGCACAGAGGCTCATGCTTGTAACCTTAGCACTTTGGGAGGCTGAGATAGTAGGATTGCTTGAGTCTGGGAGGACGAGATTGCAGTGAGCCATGATTGTGCCACCGTACTCCAGCCTAGGTGACAGAGCGAGACCCTATCCCAAGATAGATAAAATATTGCTGGGCATGGTGGCTCATGCCTGTAATCCCAGCATTTTGGGAGGCCGAGGCCAGCAGATCACGAGGTCAGGAGTTTGAGACCAGCCTGGCCGACCTGGTGAAACCCCGTCTCTACTAAAAACACAAAAATTGCCGGGTGTGGTGGTGCATGCCTGTAATCCCAGCTACTTGGGAGGCTGAGGCAGGAGAATTGTTTGAACCCGGGAGGCAGAGGTTGCAGTGAGTCGAGATTGCGCCACAGCACTCCAGCCTGGGTGACAGAGCAAGACAGTGTCTCAAAAAAAAAAAAAAGTTAGATAAAATAAAATAAAACCGGCTGGGTGTGGTGGCTCATACCTGTAATCCCAGCACTTTGGGGGCTGAGGCAGGCGGATCACTTGAAGTCAGGAGTTCGAGACCAGCCTGCCCAACATGGTAAAACCCTGTCTCTACTAAAAATGCAAAATTAGCCGGGTATGGTGGCAGGCACCTGTAATTCCAGCTACTTGGGAGGCTGAGGCAGGAGAATCTCTTGAACCCAGGAGGTGGAGGTTGCAATGAGCTGAGATCGTGCCACTGCACTCCAGCCTGGGTGACAGCGAGACTCCTTCTCAAAAAATAAAAAATAAAATAAATAAAACAAAAAAACTGCAAATCAAACTACCATATGATCCAACATTCCCACTACTGGGCATTTATCCAAAAGAAAGGAAATCAGTATATTGAAGAGACAGCCACACCTCCATGTTTACTGCAGCACTATTGACAACAGTCAAGATATCGAATCAACCTTGGTGTCCAACAGCAGATGAATGGATGAAGAAAGTATGGCACATATACACAATGGAATTCTTTTCAGCCATAAAAAGAATGAAATCCTGTCATTTGTGTCACCGTGGATGAAACTGAGGACATTATGTGAAGTCAGATGAACCAGGAATAGAAAGTTAAACATGTTCTCACTCACATGTGGAAACTTTAAAAAGCTGATGTCATAGAAGGAAAAAGTAGAACAGAAAATACTAGAGGGTGGGAAGGGGAGGGGAAAGGAGGCATAGGAAGAGATTTGTTAAAGGTTACAAAATTATATCTACATAGGAGGAATAAGTTCCAGTGTTCTATACCACTGTTGGATGACTACAGTTAAGAATAATAATACATAGTTTCAAACAGCTAGGTGGAGGATAATGAATGCTCCCAAAACAAAATGATGAATGTTTGAGATGATAGGTATGCTAATTACTCTGATCACTGTACATTATATGTATTGAAACATCACTATGTACCCCATAAATATGTACAATTATTATGTGTCAATTAAAAAATAAAATTATACTACATTAAAAAGAAACAAACTAGTGCATCCAGACAATGGAATATTATTCTGTGGTAAAAAGAAATGAGGTATCGGCTGAGCTATGTACCTGAACGGGGCCGGGCACAGTGGCTCATGCCTGTAATCCTGGCACTTTGGGAGACTGAGGAAGGTGGATCTCCTGAGGTCAGGAGTTCGAGACCAGCCTGGCCAACATGGCGAAACCTCGTCTCTACTAAAAATACAAAAATTAGCCGGGTGTGGTGGCACACGCCTGTAGCCCCAGCTACTTGGGAGGCTGAGGCAGGAGAATCACTTGAACCCGGGAGGCAGAGGTTGCAGTGAGCCAAGATCGCCATTGCACTCCAGTCTGGGCAACAAGAGCGAAACTCCGTCTGAAAAAAAAAAAAAAAAATGTTTTCCCAGCACCATTTGTTGAAGAGACTATCCTTTCCCCAGTAAGTGTTCTTGGCACCTTTGTCAAAAATCAGTTGGCTAAGGCAGGGGCAGTGGCGCACGCCTGTAATCCCAGCACTTTGGGCGACTGAGGCAAGAGGATCACCTGAGGTCAGGGGTTCAAAACCAGTCTGGCCAACATGGTGAAACTCCGACTCTACTAAAAATACAAAACTTAGTCGGGCATGGTGGCAGCCTCCTGTAGTCCCAGCTACCCTGGAGGCTGAGGCAGGAGAATCACTTGAACTCCAGAGGCAGAGGTGCAGGGAGCCGAGATCTCGCCACTGCACTCCAGCCTGGGTGACAGAGCAAGACTCTGTCTCAAAAAAAAAAAAAAAAAAAATCAGTTGGCTATAGATTCATGGACTAATTTCTGGGTTTCCTATTATTTTCCATTGGTTTATATGTCTGTTTCTATGTCACTACCATGCTATTTTAGTTACTACAGCTTTGTGGTATATTTTGGTATATTTTGAAGACTGTAGTAGTGTGATGTAGTAGTGTGATGCCTTTCAGCTTTGTTCTTTTTGCTCAGGATTGCTTTGCCTGTTTGGAGTCTTTGTGGTTTCTTATGAGTTTTAGGATTTTTTTTTTCTATTTCTGTGAAGAATATACTGACATGTTGATAGATATTACAGTGAATCTGTAGATTGCTTTTGGTAATACGATCATTTTAACAATATTAATTCTTCCAATTCATGAACATGGGCTGTCTTTCCATTTGTATCATCTTCAATTTCTTTCATCAGTGTTTTGTAGTTTTCCTTGTAGAAGTCTTTCACCTCCTTGGTAAAATTTATTCGTAGGTTTTTTTTTTTTTTTTTTTAGAGCTATCATAATTAAATTGCATTCTTGATTTCTTTTTCAACTAGTTCATTGTGCATGTATAGAAACACCACTGAGTTTTGTATGTTGATTTTGTATCCTGCAACTTTACTGAATTTGTTTATCATTTTTTTGGTAGCCTTTAGCTTTTTCTATGTATAAGTTCATGTCATCTGCAAACAGGAACAATTTGACTTCTTTCTTTTCCAATTTATAAATCCTTTATATTTTTCTCTTGCCTCATTGCTCTGGCTTGGTATCCATTCACCTACTGAAGGACAACTTGGGCCTCAAAGTTTTGACAATTATGAATAAAGCCACTATCAACATCTGTGTGCAGGTTTTTGGTTGGACGTGTTTTCTGTTCGTTTGGGCAGATACCAAGGAGTATAATTGCTGGGTTGTGTAATAGTACTTATAGTTATATAAGAAACTGTTAAATTGTCTTCCAAAGTGAATATACCATTTTGTATTCCCACCAGCAATGAATGAGAGTTTTTGTTGCTTCACATTCTCACCAGCATTTGATGTGCCAATGTTTGGTATCTCAGTCATTCTAATAGGTGCATAGTGGTACATCATTATTGTTTTAATTTGCAATTCTCTAATGACATATGATTTAGAACACCTTTACATATGCTTACTTGCCATCTGTAGATGTTTGGTGAGGTATCAGCCCAGTTCTTCTGCCCACTTTCTAATCAGGTTGTTTTTTTTTTGTTTTGTTTTGTTTTTTTGAGACGGAGTTTCACTCTTGTCGCCCAGGCTAGAGTACAATGGCGCCGTCTTGTTCACTGCAACCTCCGCCTCCCAAGTTCAAGAGATTCTCGTACCTCAGTCTCCCTAGTAGCTTTTAATATACCAAAGACCACACCTAGCCAATTTGTGTATTTTTAGTAAAGACAGGGTTTCACCATGTTGGCCAGGCTGATCTTGAACTCCTGACCTCAGGTGATCCACCCGCCTTAGCCTCCCGAAGTCTTGGGATTACAGGCATGAGCCACAGTGCCCAGGTTGTTTGTTTTCTTATTGTTGAGATTTTAAGAGTTTTTTGCATGTTTCGAATAACAATCCTTTATCAGATGTGATGTTTGCAACTATTTGCCCCTAGTCTGTGGCTTGTCTTCTCATTCTTTTGACTTTGCCTTTTGTGGAGCAGAGGTTTTTAATTTTAATGAAGTTCAGCTTTTCAATTATTTTTTCATAAATCATGCCTTTGGTGTTATATCTAAAAAGCCATCTCCCATGAGGCCAAGAGGCCATGGTCATGTTAGCCCAGCTGCAAGGCTGGCCATCAGTTGTAGGAAATCAGTACTCCTTTAGGGACAGTATTGCGAATACATTTAGAAAAAAAGGAAAATGATCCAGCAGTTAAAATTCAGAGCTGGTTTACAGGATATTGACATGTTCAGGCATACATTAGGCATTTACACAGAATTGTAATAACTATTCAAAAATGGAGTATTTAGGCAGACAACATTATTAACTAATTGTGAAGGCAGCATATTATACTGTGAAGATGAATCTCTATAATGCAGTGGCTATCAGGATTGAGAGAAGATGGTGAGGGGCTATAAGAATGAGAAATACTGTTATTATTATTATTATTACTATTATTATTATTTGAGACAGAGTTTTACTCTTGTTGCCCACCCAGATTGGAGTGCAATGGTGCGATCTCAGCTCACCACAACCTCCACCTCCCAGGTTCAAGCAATTCTCCTGCCTCAGCCTCTTGAGTAGCTGGGGTTACAGGCATGCACCACCACGCCTGGCTAATTTAGTTCAGATGGGGTTTCTCCATGTTGGTCTGGCTGGTCTGGAACTCCTGATCTCAGGTGATCCACCTGCCTTGGCCTCCCAAAGTGCTGGGATTACAGGCATGAGCCACCTCACCTGGCCTGTTTTAATTATTTTTATCTGAAGTTGTACCTGAGAACTGTTTGAGGAACCAGTGATGCAATTTAGGGAGGCACTAGAGGAGTTTGCAGAGAGAAAAAAGAGAGAAGAGAACAAAGCTAAGCTCAAAAAGGAAGGGAAGAAAAGAGATCACCAAGTGTAAAAGATGCATTTTCTCCTCAGCACAAAGCAGATTCCAGGTGTATATAATTCACCATTCAGAAAAAAACAAAAAAACAACAAAAAAAAACCGCGGCCTGGCACGCTAGCTCACGCCTGTAATCCCAGCATTTGGGAGGCCAAGGCAGGAGGATCACTTGAGCCCAATAGTTCGAGACCAGTCTGGGCAACATACCAAGACCCTCTTTCTATTAAAAAAAAAAGTTAGAGGCCGGGCGCAGTGGCTCACACCTGTAATCCCAGCACTTTGGGAGGCCGAGGTGGGCAGATCACGAGGTCAGGAGTTCGAGACCAGCCTGGCCAACATGGTGAAACCTCGTCTCTACTAAAAATACAAAAATTAGCCGGGCGTGGTGGCATGCGCCTGTAGTCCCAGCTACTTGGGAGGCTGAGGTAGAAGAATCACTTGAACCTGGCAGGTGGAGGTTGCAGGGAGCTGAGATTGTGCCACTGCAGTCCAGCCTGGGTGACAGAGTGAGACTGTGTCTCAAAAAAA
>NW_012103142.1:9684325-9689879 GCF_000951045.1 Mandrillus leucophaeus | reverse complement strand
TGGGGTTTCTCTATGTTGGTCTGGCTGGTCTGGAACTCCTGATCTCAGGTGATCCACCTGCCTTGGCCTCCCAAAGTGCTGGGATTACAGGCATGCGCCACCACGCCTGGCTAATTTTTTTTTGTATTTTTAGACAGAGTCTCGCTTTGTTGCCCAAGCTGGAATGCAATGGCACGATCTCGGCTCACCGCAACCTCCGCCTCCCGGGTTCAAGTGATTCTCCTGCCTCAGCCTCCCGAGTAGCTGGGATTACAGGCATGCGCCACCACGCCTGGCTAATTTTTTTTTGTATTTTTAGTAGAGACGGGGTTTCTCCATGTTGATCAGGCTGGTCTTAAACTCCTGACCTCAGGGTTTCCGCCGTCCTCGGGCTCTCAAAGTGCTGGGATTACAGACGTGAGCCACCGTGCCTGGCCAAGCACCCAGTCTTTTCTGAAGTGCTGCTACCTCTCAATAGAAGCAATATCAGGGGTCCTTCCAAAGTATCACTGAAGTATTAGGACAATGCCACAAGCCTTTGGAGCCAATGTTACAGCCACCAGAACCAATCAGTGAGTTAAAGTTAAAGTGAGGAGTTCAAAAGAGAGGAATGAGTGCGAAATGTAATTGACAATATGTTTTTGCCATTTTCTTCCTACTGTAAAAATAAAAGTACATCCCATTAATCCAGAGTTAATTAATATCCAGAGCTGGTTTACAGGATATGTTATAGGACATGTTCCAGCATACATTAGGAATTTACACAGAATAGTAATGACTATTCAAAAATGGGGTAGTTATTGGCCGAGTGCGGTGGCTCACGCCTGTAATCCCAGCACTATGGGAGGCCGAGACGGGTGGATCACGAGGTCAGGAGATCGAGACCATCCTGGCTAACACGGTGAAACCCCGTCTCTACTAAAAATAAAAAAAAAATTAGCCGGGTGTGGTGGCAGGCGCCTGTAGTCCCAGCTACTCCGGCGGTTGAGGTAGGAAAATGGCGTGAACCCTTGAGGCGGAGCTTGCAGTGAGCCAGATCACGCCACTGCACTGCAGCCTGGGCGACTGAGCGAGACTCCGTCTCAAAAAATAAATAAATAAATAAAATAAAATAATGGGGTAGTTATTTAGGCAGACAGCATTATCAACTAATTGTGAAGGTAGTGTATTATACTATGAAGATGAATCTCTACAATGCAGTGGCTATCAGGATGGCATTAATCATGCAATTATGGGCCTGATTCTTATGGAGAACATTTCCAAAGTGAAAATCCTCAGAAATAGATCCATGACAAGGAACAAGACAAGGATGCCCATTCTCACCACTTCTATTCAATATAGTTTTGGAGGTCCTTGCTAGAGCAACTGCTTAAGACAAATAAATGGCATCCAAATTGGAAAAGAAGTAACATTGAATCTGCAGATGACATGATCATATATTAAGAGATACCCCAAAGACTCCACCAAAAATCTGTTAGAACTAATAAATGTAGTAAAGTTATGGAATACAAAATCATCATACCAAAAGAAGTAACATTTCTATACACTAACAACAAACTATCCCCCCAAAAAATAAAAAAAATCCCATTTATAATAGCATCAACAAAAATAATATATTTAGGAATAAATTTAATCAAGAAGGTAAAGGACTTGTACACAGAAAACTGTAAAATATTGATGAAATAAATTAAAGAAGACACAAATAAATGGAATGATATTCTGTGTTCACGAATTAGAAGAATTAATATGTTTAAATGACCACATTACCTGAAGTTTCCTACAGAGCAATGCAATCTCCATCAAAATTCTAATGACATTTTTTACAGAAATAGAAAAAACAATCCTAAAATTCATATGAAACCACAAAAGATCATGAATAGCCCAAACAATTGAGCAAAAAGAACAAAGCTGGAGGCATCTCACTACCTAAATTCCAAATATACTGTAAAGCTATAGCAATCAAAATAGCATGGTACTGATAAAACAATAGACATATAGACCAATGGAACAGAATAGAGAACCCAGAAGTAAATCCACACATTTATGGTCAATTGATCTTAAACAGAGGTGGCATGTATGCACACTGGGGATAGGACAATCTCTTCAATAAATCATTTTGGGAAAACTGCTTATCATGCAGAAGAGTGAAATTGGACCTTTATATTAGACCAACTCAAAGTAGATTAAAGACTTAAACTGGCCAGGTGTGGTGGCTCAAGCCTGTAATCCCAGCACTCTGGGAGGCCGAGGCAGGTGGATCACCTAAGGTCAGGAGTCCGAGACCAGCCTGACCAACATGGTGAAATCTTGTCTCTACTAAAAATACACAAAATTAGCTGGGCGTGGTGGTGGACACCTGTAATTCCAGCTGCTCTGGAGGCTGAGATAGTTGAATCTCTTGAACCGTGAACTGGGGAGGGGGATGTTGCAGTGAGCCGAGATCACGCCATTGCACTCCAGCCTGGGCAACAAGAACGAAACTCCATCTCAAGAAAAAAAAAAAAAAAAAAAAAACTTACACTGAGACTTGAAACTGTAAAACTACTAGAAGAAAACTTAGGGAGAAAGCTTATTGACATTTGCCCGGGCAATGATTTTTTTGAATATGGCACCATAATGACATAGGACAGGCAATAAAAATACAAATGGATAAATGAGATTGCATCAAACTAAAACTCTGCATAGCAGAGAAAACAATCAACAGAGTGAAGAAACAACCTACAGAATGTGAGAAAATATTTGCAAACCACACATTTCATAAGAAGTTAATATTCAAAATATATAAGGAACTTATATAACTCAATAGCAAGAAAACAAATAACCTGATTAAAAAATGAGCAAAGGTCAGTTGAGAGAGGAAGAGAAAAACAAAATGAGTAAAGGACTTTAATAGACCTTTCTCAAAAGAAGATATGCGCATGACTGACCTGTACATGAAAAGGTCCTTAACATCATTAATCATCAGAGAAATGCAAATTAAAATCACAATGAGGTATCGCCTCACACCTGTTAGAATGGCTACTATCAAACAGACAAAAGATAAACATTGACAAGGGTGTGGAGAAAAGGGAAGGCCTGCACACATTCCCCTTAGTGGGAATGTAAATTAGTATAGCTGCTATAAAGGAAAGTATGGAGATTCCTCGAAAACTTAAAAACAGCAACTACTCGCCGAGAGTGGTGGCTCATGCCTGTAATCCCAACACTTTGAGAGGCCAAGGCAGGCAGATCACCTGAGGTCAGGAGTTTGAGACCAGCCTGGCCAACATGGTGAAACCCCATCTCTACTAAAAATACAAAAAATTAGCCATGTGTAATGGTGGACGCCTGTAATCCCAGCTACTCAGGAGGCTGAGACAGGAGAATCACTTGAACCCAGCGGGCAGAGGTTGCAGTGAGCAGAGATTATGCCATTGCACTCCAGCCTGGGCAACAAGAGTGAAACTCTGTCTCAAACAAACAAACAAACAAACAAAACAGAACTACCATATGATCCAGCACTCCCACTTCTGGGAGTGATATATCCAAAGGAAATCAAATATGTAGGTCTAAGAGATATTTGCACTTCTATGTTCATAGCAGTGTTATTCCCAATCGCCAAGATGTACAATCAACCTAAATATCCATTGAATGATGAATAAAGAAAATGTGATTTATATATAATGGAATCATATTCAGCCTTAAAAAAGAAAGAAATCCTGCCATTTGTGATAATATGGATGAATATTGAGGACATTATGCTAAATGAAATGTCAGGCACAGAAAAACAAATATTGCATAATTCATTTATATGTGAAATCTAAAAAAGTCAAACTCTTGGAAGTAGAGAGTAGAATGGTGGTTGCCAGGGGATTAGTGGCAGGGGAGAATGCGGAATGCTGGTCGAAGGGTACAGTTTCAGTTTGATAGGATAAATAGATTCAGAGATCTATTGTATAGCACGGTGGTTTGTTTAGTTTTAGTTTTAATTTTTTGAGACAGGGTCTCACTTTGTCACCCAGGCTGGAGTGCAGTGGTGTGATCTCAGCTCATGTAGCCACAACCTCCCAGGCTCAAGTGATCCTTCTACCTGAGCTTCCCGTAGCTTCCTAGCGGGGACCACAGGCAGGCACCACCATACCCAGCTACTTTTTGTATTTTTTGTAGAGATGCAGTTTCACCATGTTGCCCAAGCTGGTCTTGAATTTCTAGGCTCAAGCAATCTGTCTGCCTTGGCCTCCCAAAGTGCTGGAATTATAGGTGTGAGCCACCTCACCTGGCCACATGGTGATTATAGTTAATAATGATATTTGTATACTTGAAAATTGCTAAGAGTATAGCTCTTAAATGGTTTTACCACAAAAAATTATAACTATGTTATGGATATGTTAATTAGCATGATGGTGGTAATAATTTCATTATATATATATAAAATCATGTTATATACGATTAACATATACCTTTTTTTTTTTTGAGACAGAGTCTTACTCTGTTGCCCAGGTTGGAGTGCAATGGCATGATCTCGGCTCACTGCAACCTCCTGGGCTCAAGCGATTCTCCTACCTCAGCCTCCCGAGTAGCTGGGATTACAGGCGCCCACCACCATGCCCGGCTAATTTTTGTATTTTTAGTAGAGACAGGGTTTCGCCATGTTGACCAGGCTGGTCTTGAACTCCTGACCTCAGGTGATCTGTCTGCCTTGGCCTCCCAAAGTGCTAGGATTACAGGTATGAGCCACTGCACCCGGCCAACATATACCTTTTTATTTGTCAATTATATCTCAGTCAAGCTGAATGATGAAGTCATCACTCTACCCAAGGTCATCTAGATTTTTATCTGTGCTATCTTTTAGGAGTTTTGTAGTTTTGTATTTTACATTTAGGTCTATGATCCATTTTTAGTTGACCTTAGTGAAGAGCATAAGATCTGTATCTAGATTCTTGTTTTTTTTGCATGTGGATGTCCAGTCGTTCCAGCACCATTTGTTGAAAAGGCTATCTTCACTTCATTGTGTTGCCTTTGCTCCTTTGTCAAGGATCAGTTGACTGTATTTCTATGGGTCTATTTCTGGGTGCTCAGTTCTGTTCCATTGATCACTGTGTCAAGGCTTTTGCCAATACCACACTGTTGTGATTACTGTTGCTTTATATTAAGTCTCGAAGTCAGGTGGTGTCAGCCCTCCGTCTTTGTTCTTTTCCTGTAATATTATGTTGGCTACTCTGGGTCTTTTACTTCTCAATATAAACTTTAGAATCAGTTTGTCAATATCTACAAAATAAATTGCTGAGGTTTTAAGTGGGATTGCATTGAATCTCTAAATCAGCTTGGGAAGAATGGACATTTTGACAATATTGAGTCTTCTCTATTGATTTAATTCAGCTTTGATATCTTTCATCAGAGTTTTCTAGTTTTCCATATATAGACCTTGTACATATTTTGTTAGTTTTAAACTTATTTCATTTTAGGGGTTCTAATATACATGGTAATGTGTTTTTCATTTCAAATTCCACTTGTTCATTGCTAGTATATAGGAAATGATTGACTTTTTTTCTTTTTTTTTTTCTTTTTTTTTTTTTGATATGGCGTCTCACTCTGT
>NW_012103142.1:9678290-9681285 GCF_000951045.1 Mandrillus leucophaeus | reverse complement strand
AGAGACGGGGTTTCACCGTGTTAGCCAGGATGGTCTCGATCTCCTGACCTCGTGATCCGCCCATCCCGGCCTCCCAAAGTGCTGGGATTACAGGCTTGAGCCACCGCGCCCGGCCTGGAATATTTTTTAAAGCCTTGATAACGTTGCTTTCCAAAAGACCTATAACAAGTCAGGATCTTTTTTTCTTTTTCTTTTTTTTTCTTTCTTTTTTGATACGGAGTTTTGCTCTTATTGCCCAGGCTGGAGTGGATGGTGTGATCTTGGCCCACCGCAACCTCTGCCTCCTGGGTTCAAACGATTCTCCTGCCTCAGCCTCTCAAGTAGCTGGGATTACAGGCATGTGCCACCACACCCAGCTAATTTTGTATTTTTAATAGAGATAGGGTTTCTCCATGTTGGTCAGGTTGGTCTTCAACTCCTGACTTCAGGTAATCCGCCTACCTTGGCCTCCCAAAGTGCTAGGATTACAGGCGTGAGCCACCCTGCCTGGATGGGGTCATTTTTAGTAGGAGTGAGATTTAAATTTTTTTCACTTTTTCCTAAGTATACAAATGCAACATGTCTTTGTAGAAAATAAATCGTATTTTTAAAGAAAGGATTTAAAATCACCCCTAACCATCTATATAGAGATGACTAATAGTAATATTTTAGAGTATTTCTCTCTGGGTGTAAAACAGGGGCACAAGTCATAGCTGTCATGAAACAAGCACAGGACGCCAGATCAGTAGATAGAACACATCAGCACCACACTTCCCCCAACACCTCCCCACCCATGTTTTGTATTTTATTTTAATGTGGTAGGAATCCTCTTTTCAACTCAGGTATTTTTGAAGGGTTTGTTGTTGTTTTGTTGTTGTTATTGTTGAGACAAGAGTTTCGCTCTTGTCACCCAGGCTGGAGCGCAGTGGCCGGATCTCAGCTCACTGCAAGCTCCGCCTCCTGGGTTCACGCCATTCTCCTGCCTCAGGCTCCCGAGTAGCTGGGACTACAGGTGCCCACCACCTGTATATGTGCTGGATCAAAATTAGCCCACGCCCAGCTAATTTTTATATTTTTAGTAGAGACAGGGTTTCTTCATGTTGGTCAGGTTGGCCTCGAACTCCTGACCTCAGGTGATCCACCCGCCTCAGCCTCCCAAAGTGCTGGGATTGCAGGCATAAGCCACCATACCCGGTCATGATTGACTTTTTTAAAGAGATGGGGTCTCACTATGCTGTCCAGGCTGACCTCAAACTTCTGGGCTCAAGCAATCCTCCTGCCTCAGCCTTTTGGGTAGCTGGGACTACAGGTGTGTGCTACTGTGCCTGGTTTTGACTTTTATACATTAACTTTATATCCTTGGCCGGGCACAGTGGCTCAGGCCTATAATCCCAGCACTTTGGGAGGCGGAGGTGGGCAGATTGCCTGAGCTTAGGAGTTCGAGACCAACCTGGGCAACATGGTGAAACCCCATCTCTACTAAAAATACAAAAATTGGCCAGGCATGGTGGCGTGTGCCTGTAATCTCAGCTACTTCGGAGGCTGGGGCACAAGAATCTCATGAACCCCAGAGGCAGAGGTTGCAGTGAGCCAAGAATGCGCCACTGCACTCCAGCCTGGGTGAAAGAGCAGACCCAGTCTCAATAAATAAATAAATAAATAGGCTGGGCACGGTGGCTCACAGCCGGGCGTGGTGGCTCACAGCCGGGCGTGGTGGCTCACACCTGTAATCCCAGCACTTTGGGAGGCTGAGGCAGGTGGATCACGAGGTCAGGAGTTCAAGACCAGCCTGGCCAATATAATGAAACTCTACTAAAAATACAAAAATTAGCCAGGCGTGGTGGTGGGTGCCTGTAATCCCAGCTACTCGGGAGGCTGACGCAGAGAATTGCTTGAACTGGGGAGGCGGAGGTTGCAGTGAGCTGAGATTGCACCACTGCACTCCAGCCTGGGCGATAGAGGGAGACTCCATCTCAAAAAAGTAAATAAAATAAGTAAATAAATAAATAAAAATTTTATATCCTGCAACTTACTATAATTGCTTATTAGTCACAGAAGGATTTTTTTGGTCTATTCTTTTGGATTTCTACATAAATAATAATTTTATCTTCAAACAAAGATAATTTTATTTCTTCCTTCCCCATCTTATGCTTTTTATTTTCTCTTCTTATTGCATTAGCTAGGACTTGCAGTACAATGTTGAAAGAAAGTGGTGAGAGAAAACATCCTTCTCTTGTTCCTGGTCTTTGCGGGAAAGCTTCTAGTTTCCCACCATTGAGTATGATGTTAGCTGTAGGTTTTTTGCAGATGTTCTTTATCAAGTTGAGAAAGTTCCCCTTTATTCCTAATTTGGTGAGTTTTTATCATGAATGGATGTTCGATTTCATCAGTGCTTTTTCTGCATCTC
Organism: Mandrillus leucophaeus; assembly: GCF_000951045.1. NCBI lineage: Eukaryota > Metazoa > Chordata > Mammalia > Primates > Cercopithecidae > Mandrillus > Mandrillus leucophaeus. The sequence continues at coordinate 9,678,899 of NW_012103142.1, read as the reverse complement.
TTGATGTGATCATGTGATTTTTCTTTTTCAGCCTATTGATGTGGTGGATTACATTAATTGATTTTCAGATGTTGAACGAGCTTTGCATACCTGAGCTATATCCCACTTCCTCATAGTGTGTAATTTTTTTATACATAGTAAGATAAAATTTGCTTATATTTTGTTGAGGATTCTTATATCTGTGTTTATAGGAGATATTGGTCTATAGTTTTCTTTTCTTCTAACATTTGTGTCTGCCATTGATATTAGGATAATGCTGGCCTTATAGAATGAGTTAAGAAGGATTTCCTCTGCCTTTGTCTTCTGAAAGAGATTGTAGAGAATTTGTATAATTTCTTCCTTAAATGTTTGCTAGAATTTTCCAGTAAGGCCAGGTGCAGTGGCTTACTCCTCTAATCCCAGCACTTTGGGAAGCCAAGGTTGGACAATCACCTGAGGTCAGTAGTTCGAGACCAGCCTGGCCAACATGGTAAAACCCCGTCTCAACTAAAAGTACAAGAATTAGCCAGGAGTGGTGGCAGGTGCCTGTAGTCACAGCTATTCAGGAGGCTGAGGCAGGAGGATCACTTGAACCTGGGAGACAGAGGTTGCAGTGAGCTCAGATTATGC
>NW_012103142.1:9674009-9675045 GCF_000951045.1 Mandrillus leucophaeus | reverse complement strand
TGAGATGCGGCCACTGTACTCCAGCCTGGGCGACAGAGCGAGACTCCGTCTCAAAAAAAAAAAAAAAAAAGAAAAGAAAAGAAAAATAAATAGCCACATATGTAATTTTAGTAGCCACGTTAAAAAAATAAAAATGGCCAGGTGCAGTGGCTCACACCTGTAATCCCAGCACTTTGGGAGGCTGAGGCGAGTAGATCACAAGGTCAGGAGTTTGAGACCAGCCTGACCAACAGGGTGAAATCCCGTCTCTACTAAAAATACAAAAATTAGCCAGGTGTGGTTGCGTGCACCTGTAATCCCAGCTACTCAGGAGGCTGAGGCAGGAGAATTGCTTGAACCCAGAAGGCGGAGGTTGCAGTGAGCTGAGACCGTGCCACTGCACTCCAGCCTGGGCAACAGAGCTAGACTCCATCTCAAAATAAATAAATAAATAAATAATAATAAATTTTAAAATGAGGTCACACAGATAGCCTGGGCCTGGCATTTGGGATTTTATTGTAAATGTGATAGAAAGTCATCGGATGCCTTTATGGCAAGAAATAAGGCCAGGTGCAGTGGCTCATGCCTGCAGTCCCAGCACTTTGTGAGGTCAGTGCAGGAGGATCACAAGTTTGAGACCAGCTGGGCAAGATGGTGAAACCCCCTCTCTCTCTCTCTCTTTTTTTTTTTTTTTTTTTACCTTTTTGGAGGCAGAGTCTCACTCTGTCACCCAGGCTGGAATGCAGTGGCTCAATCTCTGCCTCTTGGGTTCAAGTGGTTCCCATGCCTCAGCCTCCCTAGTAGCTGATATTACAGGTGCCCATGACCACGCCCAGCTAATTTTTGTATCAGAGAGACAGGGTTTAGTCATGTTGGCCAGGCTGGTCTCAAACTCCTGGCCTCAAGTGATCCACCTGCCTCGGCCTCCCAAAGTGCTGGAATTATAGGCAAGAGACACCACGCCAGGCTGAGAGACCCCCATCTCTACAAAAATTGAAAAATTAGCCGGGCATACAGATGCAGTGGCTCATGCCTGCAATCCCAGCACTTTGGGACG
>NW_012103142.1:9673265-9673959 GCF_000951045.1 Mandrillus leucophaeus | reverse complement strand
AAAAAAAAAAAAAAATTATTGAGTACCACTTCCTCATTCTGCATTGCTCTCGGTGCTGAATACTGCAGGGCTAAGACACACTTTTGGTCCTTGGAGAACTTACATTCCAATGGGGGAGTCAGAACACAGGCAGACAAACAATTAGCATGTTATATAATGTGTGGCAGTGAAAACATTATGAAGAAAGATAATGCAGGGCCTGGGCATCGAGAGTGACTGCCTGGGCATGATGGCGCCATTTTCACTGGGCTCAGAAAATGCCTTTCTGGGGCAGTGATGTTAGAGCTGAGACCTGAGTGGGGTGTCAGGAAAATCTAGTTGTGTGGTGGTTCTCAAGTCTCCCTGGATATTGGAATCACCCAATGGAGCTTAAAAATTACCAGTGCCCCAGACGCACTCCAGGCCAACCAATTCATAAACTCTGGAGGTGAAGCCCAGTCATGGGTATTTTTTAAGTTGCTTAGGTGATTTCAATGTACAGTCGGGATGCAGAATCAGTGGCCTAAGGCAGCTCTATCCAATAGAAAAATAAATAGCCACGGCCGGGCGCGGTGGCTCAAGCCTGTAATCCCAGCACTTTGGGAGGCCGAGACGGGCGGAACATGAGGTCAGGAGATCGAGACCATTCTGGCTAACATGGTGAAACCCCGTCTCTACTTTAAAAATACAAAAAACTAGCCGGGCGAGGTGGCGG
>NW_012103142.1:9668110-9669507 GCF_000951045.1 Mandrillus leucophaeus | reverse complement strand
AAACCCTGTCTCTACTAAAAATACAAAAATTAGCTGGGTGTCGTGGCAGGCGCCTGTAATCCCAGCTACTTTGGAGGCTGAGGCAGGAGAATCACTTGAACCTGGGAGGTGGAGGTTGTAGTGAGCCGAGATAGCGCCATTGCACTCCAGCCTGGGCGACAGAGCCAGACTCTGTCTCAAAAAAGAAAAAAAATAAAGTACAGTTATTTGTTCTGAGCCTTCCTCAAGGGTTTTGTGTTCAGGCATTCTTTATTTTATGAAATGCAGTATATATAGACTATGGGTTTTTTTTCTCTCATAACCTTAGTTGGCAACAATCTTACTTTTTGGTCTCAAAATTTTGGGGGAAATTTTATTGGTCTTTGAAATGTAAATTTCTGGGAAGTATGGTTGTGGGGAAAATGAATATTTTGGTAAGGTTGAATTAGGTGCCTCTGAGACCCCTTTCTGACCCTGAGATTCTCTCAGCGTTGCAGGCTGGATTCCTTATGCCAGTGAGTCATTCAACAAACGTGAGCTTTTGGATAGGAGAGTGGGTAAAAGATGTAGGCGGATCAGCACAGCTCTGCTACTACAACTGTTGTACAGTTCTTTGCATATATGCTCCTGGCAGTGAGTCAGTCTGGTTTAGGGACTGCTGCCCTATGACCCTGAACAAACAGCAGCCTCAAGCATCCTTCCATTCAAATTAGCAAGTGTATGCTGATGGGAAAGCTCTGTGCTGTGTGCTGTGGGCCAGGAGGCGTTATTGAGGTGAGTCTGGGGGGTATCTATCCCCCAGGAGCTTATAGTCTGATATCCTTCATATATCAAAGACAGTTTTGTTATCACAACTTCTCAGAGCCTCAATTTCTTCATATATAAAATGGGAATAAGAATAATGCATCTAAAAGCCACAGAGATGCATCTCTCCCTCCCTCCCTTACTTCTACCTAAGCTGGAAAGAACCAGACTCTGAGAGGTAGACAATGTAATCAAAACAGAATGGATGAGCTGGGCGCAGTGGTGCATGCCTGTAGTCCCGGCTACTAGAGAGGCTTAAACTCAGGAGTTTGAGTCCAGCATGGGTGAGAGACTTTTTATTTTTAGAGATGGGGGTCTCACTCTGTCACCCAGACTGGAGTGCAGTGGCTCAGTCATGGCTCACGGTAGCCTTGACCTTGTCAGCTCAAGCAATCCTCCCACCTCAACTCCCCAAGTATCTGGGACTAGAGGTGCGTGCCACCACACCTGGCTAATTTTTGAAGTTTTTATGGAGATGGTGGTCTTGCTGTGTTGCACAGACTTGCAACACACTCCCTGGCTCAAGCCATCCTCCTATCTCAAGCCCCAGAGTATCTGGGACAACAGGTGTGTGTTACCACACCCAGCTAATTTTTTTTTTTTTTTTTTTTTTT
>NW_012103142.1:9663402-9664590 GCF_000951045.1 Mandrillus leucophaeus | reverse complement strand
AAAAGACTCTTTGCTGTATTGGAAACAGTCTCCACGGAGGGTAGAATGAAGCTGGGAGGTCCAGATATAGGCTTTCCCATTTGTGTGGGAGAGAAATTTGGGTGGCTTGAATTTCCAAGGTCATTGTGCAGATGCTGCAAGGGGGATTCACGATAGATATTCCAAGGTAAACTGTGAGCTGAGATCACTCCACGGCACTCCAGCCTCGGCGACAGAGCAAGACTCTGTCTCAAAACAAAAACGAAAAACAAAAAAATACCCAAGATATTGCTGAGAGAGAAAAGGAAAACAAGATGCAGAACATATGCTGAAGTAGAGTGGATAGATAAAGGTCATTGCTGAAGCATTATCCCTAACAGTTTGATTTTTTATAAAAGGAGCATGTGTATTACACATTTAAAAAAATCTTAATGGTTAGAGTTTTTTTCTTTTTTTGAGACAGGGTCTCACTTTGTCACCCAGGCTAGAGTGCAGTGGCATAATCTCGGCTCACTGTAACCTCTGCCTCCTAAGCTCAAGTGATCCTCCCACCTAAGCCTCCCAAGTAGCTGGGACTACAGGCTTGTGCCACCATGCCTAGTTAATCTTCGTATTTTTATTAGAGATGGGGTCTCACAATGTTGGCCAGGCTGGGAGGTTAGAGTTTTTGAAAGTAATTGGGCTGTTTCAAAAACCATGAGCTCTCCATCATTGAAGAAGTTTAAACAAGGGCTTCATGGACCATTCGGGAGGCTGGTAAAGGACTGTGGTTCCAAATTAGCATCCATCAGATGATGCACTGAATTTTTCTTCCTTTTTTTTTTTTGAGATGGAGTCTTGCTCTGTCGCCTGGAGTGCAGTGGCGCGATCTCAGCTCACTGCAACCTCTGCCTCCTGGGTTCACACCATTCTCCTGCATCAGCCTCCTGAGTAGCTACAGGCACCTGCCACCATGCCCGGCTAATATTTTGTATTATTATTATTTTTTTTTAGTAGAGACGGGGTTTCACTGTGTTAGCCAGGATGGTCTCCATCTCCTGACCTTGTGATCTGCCCGCCTCGGCCTCCCAAAGTGCTGGGATTACAGACGTGAGCTACCGCGCCTGGCCTGAATTTTTCATATAAGAAAATGCATTCCGGCCGGGCGCAATGGCTCACGCCTGTAATCCCAGCACTTTGGGAGGCCGAGGCGGGTGGATCACCTGAGGT
>NW_012103142.1:9637192-9658217 GCF_000951045.1 Mandrillus leucophaeus | reverse complement strand
GAGACAGAGTCTCACTCTGTCACCCAGGCTGGAGTGCAGTGGCGAGATCTCGGCTCACTGCAACCTCTGCCTCCCAGGTTCAAGTGATTCTGCTGCCTCAGCCTCCTGAGTAGCTGGGACTATAGGCGCGTGCCACCACGCCCAGCTAATGTTGTATTTTTAGTGGAGACATGGTTTCACCATGTTGGCCAGGCTGGTCTCTAACTGCTGACCTCAGGTGATCCACCTGCCTCGGCCTCCCAAAGTGCTGGGATTACAGGTGTAAGCCACCGCACCTGGGCAGACCAAGCTAATTTTTAATTTTTTTTTTTAAGAGACCAAGTCTTGGTATGTTGCCCAGGCTTGGTCTTGAACTTTTGGGCTCAAGTGATCCTCCTGCCTCAACCCTCCGAGGATCTGGGAGGACTGCTTGAGCCTGAGAGGTTGAGGCTGCAGTGAGCTGTGATCGAGCCACCACACTCCAGCCTCAGTGACAGAGCAAGACCCTGTCTCAAAAACAAAAACAAAAAACAAAACAAAAAACAAAAACAGAATGGCTTCCAATCAAGGCCTGATTGTCACTAGCCCACAAAATTCACATATCTAGGAAGAAAGGTTCATTAGCCCTGGATACTTTAAAAAAAAAAAAAAAAGTCAAGCAAGCAAGAAATCAGTGAGTGGAGAGGTAGCCTGGCGTGGCCTGGCAATTTTCACTACTCTCAGTGAGTCCCCAACACTGGAACCCTTTGGCTGCCTCGCTTAATTCTCCTTCATCACCCACCAAGTGAGTCCCCTTGGGATTCCCCACTGACCACTGCTGGGGAAGAGCCTACAGTAAGAGAATGTGCCAGCCGAGGCCCCCAGCACCTGTTTACCACCATCTGTTTAGACTTTGCCGTGGGGGTGTGCCGCAGTCTTGGGGCGCTGGTTACCATGAGTCCAGCCTGGGAGTAGGAGCCACTCTGGATGTACTGCCAGCTTACATTTTGGGGCCTGTGAGGCTGAGGAGGTGGGCCCGGGAATGAGATACCCTCGCTCAGGTCGCGCCACCCATGTGGCCTCAGAGCCAACCTCCATAGGCAACACCCGTCCCCACGGTTTCACCTCTCCCTTGCTTGAGATTCTCCAACTCGAAGCTCACAGTGTTCTTGTGAAGATGAATCCGTTAGTGGAAGAGAAAGTGCTTTATAAAATCGTTAAACATTATATACTTGTAAATTATGACAATCATGTATGTATAAACTCTTTGAAAAGTATAATGTACCATATGAATTACCCTAATTCTGTTGGAAGCCAAGAACCATGGGGGGCCAGGCACGGTGGCGCATGCTTGTAATCCCAGCACTTTGGGAGGCCGAGGCAGGTGGATCACGTGGTCAGGAGTTTGAGACGAGTCTGGCCAACACAGTGAAACCCCATCTCTACTAAAGAATACAAACATTAGCTAGACGTGGTGGCAGGTGCCTGTAATCCCAGCTACTCGGGAGGCTGACGCAGGAGAATTGCTTGAATCTGGGAGGTGGAGATTGCAGTGAGCCGAGATCGCACCATTGTACTCCAACCTGGGCAACAGGGCTAGACTCCGTCTTGAAAAAATAAAAAAGAACTGTGGGGAATTGACAGTTAGGCTTAAGAGAAATACCAGCTTGGCCACCCACCCCCACCCTTTTGGGCTTAAATTGATAATAGTGTCAGAGTTTACCCAGAGGAAGAACTAAGATGGGAACTGAACGGTGCTGTGGGTTCAACAGGTGGCTGCCCCTCTGTGACCCGGCTAAGTTGGGCTGTTGTTGAGTAATAGCGTGGGCACTTGGGACCCTCCATCAGGAACCCTCTGCAGACAGCTGTGGGTTTCCAGTCAAGTTCAAAGGCAGAATTCACCATAATGGGCTCACTGTACACTGAGTGAGCCCCGGCAACCCCCAGCTACTCCTATTAGAGGGGAGGGGGCTGGTACCTGGTTAACCAGTTCTTAATGATGATGATACCCCCTGCCAGAAAGCCTACCTGAGATGGATGCATGCTGATATTATACATCTGGTGTAGCACAGGTGTTCCTTTTCAAGATGGTGCACTCTAAGTGACTTGGATGTGCCTTTATATTTAGAAGTCCCTCGTGGAGTTGGAAGTGGGGTTTGGGTGCAGGAATTATAGTATCACATGAGTTGTGCTAGGCACTGTTCTTGTTTTGTTTTGTTTTGTTTTGTTTTTTTGAGATGGAGTCCTGCTCTGTTACCCAGACTGGAGTGCAATGGCACGGTCTCAGCTCACTGCAACCTCCACCTCCCAGGTTCAAGCGATTCCCCTGCCTTAGTCTCCTGAGTAGCTGGGATTACAGGTGCACACCACCACCCCCGGCTAATTTTGGTATTTTTAGTAGAGATGGGTTTTTGCCATGTTGGCCAGGATGGTCTCGAAGTCCTGACCTCAGGTGATCCACCCACCTCAGCCCCCCAAAGTGTTGGGATTATAGGCGTGAGCCACTGCACCTGCCTACTAGGCATGTTTTAAGTGTTTTACATGTGTTATCTCTTTTAATTCTCACCCAGGAGAAAACCCTGTGTGGTATATCCTGTTTACACATGAGAAGACTGAGCAATAGAAAGCCTAAGATTGTACAGCTATTAGAAACTGACAGAACCAGGATTTAAACCAGGCAGAAAATCTGACAATGAAATCAGAGCTTTTTATTATTATTGTCATTTTTCCAATGCACAACTAAGGCAGAGCAAGACTTGTCAAGGTCATGCAGCTGGTACATGGTGGATCTGGGAATTAAACCCAAATCAGTCCAACTCTAGGACTTACAGTGATAACCACTACTCTATTCTACATCCACGGTTGCTTTTAATAGTCAATCATAATATGGAACATATAGTACAGTAGTCTATATAACATAGTACAATTTTATATTATAGAACAATATTCTATTGTAAGGTTATAATTATTTAATGAATCCTCTATGGTTGGATATTTTGGTTGTTTCCATTTTTAAACTATTATAAAATGCTAAGATTTTCAAAAAGAGAAATGGCAGGAATGTTGTTTGGTTTATCAGTTTGTTTACTTTAAAGGTTTTAGGGCAGATGAGCTGAACTTTCAGGGGCTGGAAGAATTGGAGGCTTTGGATTGACTGCTTAAGTGGAGAATGAAATTCGGATTAGGAATTGTGCCAGTGTTAGAGAGAAGGGAAGAACAGAGTGTGTTTTACCCCAGGGATTTGTCATTGCCTGCTGAGACAGAAAATTTGGGGATGCATTTCAGAAATACCTGTAATTCCCCCTTTGGATATTTTAGTGTTCTCTACCACTTCCCAGCCCAACATCTCATTGACATTACCCAGACACACGTGGGTGGGGTTGGGCAGAGAGGAAAGCTGTTCTCTTCCCCAGCTCAGCCATGTGCATTCATCTGGAATCACACCGTCTGGCTATCCCATGTCCCTTGCCCCTTCTGCCCCTCTCCAACTTAGTCATATATATATGTGTGTGTGTGTATGTGTGTGTGTGTGTATATATATATATTTTTTAACTTTTTAAATATAAATAAATTTTTAAATTTTTAAATATATATATAAATTTTTTGTAGAGACGGGGTTTCACTCTGTTGCCCGGGCTGGTCTTGAACTCCTGAGGTCAAGCGATCCTCCCATCTCAGCCTTCCAAAGGGCTAGGATTACAGCCACGAGCCACTGCACCTCAGTCTCCCTTTGACGTTATCCCCTCAAATTCTACATTCAGGCCCAAAACAGACAAGGAGGCGTGAGGTTATCAAACGTAGTTATGCTGAGTCCTCAGCACAGTACTGTGTACTTTCCAGGCACCATCTCTGTCACGATAGCTTTAGGTGATGGGGACATTTATGCAACCACCATTTTATAAAGGAGGAAAAGGAGGCTTTAAGAGGTGAAGCTTGGTTATGTGTCCAAGGTCACATAACCAGGGCTTGATGGAGCTGGGATTCAGAGCCAAGGCTATCTAAACTCCATGGCCACATCATGCTAACCACCACATATTATTTGCAGCCTTCATAATGTAGTATAAGCAGAGGACGTTGTAGTTCTAGGGGGGAATCTTCAGAAAAATCAGCAAGAACACATTCAGTTAGCTGAATTACGTGTATACAGGTTGGGCTCACAGAATGTTAGAACTGCAAAGGATTCTGGAAGTATCTCTTTTCTACCTTATTTTAAAACTGGGGCAAATGAGACTAAGGAGATACAACAAGTAAATGCAATGTGTGATCACACCAAAAATAAAGAAAAAGGAAGGCCGGGCATGGTGGCTTACACCTGCAATCCCAGCACTTTGGGAGGCCGAGGCAGGCGGATCATGAGGTCAAGAGATCGAGACTATCCTGGCCAACATGGTGAAACCCCGTCTCTACTAAAAATACAAAAATTAGCTGGGCATGGTGGCGCACGCCTGTAGTTGCAGCTACTCGAGAGGCTAAGGCAGGAGAATTGCTAGAACCTGGGAGGCAGAGGTTGCAGTGAGCCAAGATCATGCCACTGTGCCCCAGCCTGGCGACAGAGCGAGACTCCATCTCAAAAAAAAAAAGAACCTGGGTTCTGACGCTAGGCAGACCTGGATTCATATCCAGATAAGGTACTCCACCTCTCTGAGTCTGTTTCCTTATCCACAAAATGGGGGTTATAAATACTTACCATCTTGGAGCCAGGCTCAGTGGCAGGTACCTGTAGTCCCAGCTACTCAAGAGACTGAGGCTGGAGGATCACTTGAGCCCAGGAGTTCAAGTCCAGTCTAGGCAACATAGTTAGACCCTGTCTCTAAAAGCAAAACAAAACCGAAAAACTAAATACTTATCATCTAGAGCCACTGTGAGAATGAAATGAAATAATGATTCTAAATAAACTGGAGGCTGGGCGCGATGGCTCATGGCTGTAATCCCAACACTTTGGGAGGCTGAGGCTAGTGGATCACCTGAGGTCAGGAGTTCGAGACCAGCCTGGCCAACATGGTGAAACCCTATCCTTACTAAAAATACAAAAATTAGTTGGGCATAGTGGCGCACACCTGTAATCCCAGCTACTCGGGGAGCTGTGGCAGGAGAATCATTTGAACCTGGGAGGTGGTGGTTGCAGTAAGCCGAGATCACGCCACTGCACTCCAGCCTTGGTGACAGAGCGAGACTCTGTCTCAAGGGGGAAAAAAAAAAAAAAAAGAAACTGGAGCAAGTTTGTGGAAAAAAGAGAATTTTGGGGTTGAGTTGGTGGAAAAAAAGAGAACACAAAACTGGTAACCAAATAGATGGTTTCAAAAAAAACCCAAAAGGCCAAGTATTTCTCAATTTCATCTGATTCATTATTTCTCACAGGCACTGTCAGTGGGACACCCAATTGACTTTCCACACGTGGAAGTGCAGGGGTGTGGTGTGCGGGGACGTCTCTATGACTTGTCTTTGGTGAAGAGGGAAGAATGGGTTAGATTTACTTCCATAATACAGGCTTGCTTTTTACTTCCTGTTTTGAAAGGGTTGGGAGATTGAGAGGAAGTGAGGTTGTTAGTATAAACTTGAAATCCAGATTCTTTCTAAAGGACATTCCCTCTGCTATGTGACCTCAAATGAACCTCTCACTGTCTCAATTGTCTTCTTTCCACAGGCTTATTAAGATGGCCACAAAATGGGCACTTTGCATTCAGCATCTTATTTAATTCTCAAGACAAGCCTGCAAGATAGATATTACCATCCCATTTTGTTTTTTATTTATTTTATTTTATTTTATTTTATTTTATTTTAATTTTTTAGACGGAGTCTTGCTCTGTCACCAAGCTGGAGTGCAGTGGCACAATCTTGGCTCACTCCAACCTCCACCTCCTGGGTTCAAGCTATTCTCCTGCCTCAGCCTCCCAAGTAGCTGGGACTACAGATGCGTGCCACCACGCCCAGCTAATTTTTGTATTTTTAGTAGAAACGGGGTTTTACCATGTTGGCCAGGATGGTCTCAATCTCTTGACCTGGTAATCCACTGCCTTGGCCTCCTAAAGTGCTGGGATTACAGGTGTGAGCCACCACGCCTGGCCTATTTTATTTTATCTTTCTTAGAGACGAGGTCTTGCTATGTTGCTTAGGCTAGACTTGAACTCCTGGGCTTAAGCAATCCCACCTAAGTCTCCCAAGTAGCTGGGACTACAGGCATTCATCACCGTGTCCAGCTCACCATTCCATTTTAGAGCAAATAACTGAAGCTCAGGGAGATTAAGTAACTTTTCTCAGGCTACACAGCACACAAGAAGCAAGTGTGGTAGACCTGTGATTTAAGCCCAGATATGACACCAAAGTTCGTGTGCTTTCAAGTATACCCAGGGTAGATTCTGGTTTTTTGTTTTTGTTTTTGTTTTTTCTTTTTTGTTTTTTGTTTTTTTTAGACAGAGTCTCACTCGGTCAGCAGGCAGGAGTGCAGTGGTGCCATCTCGGCTCGCTGCAACCTCCACCTCCTGGGTTCAAGTGATTCTCCTGCCTCAGCCTCCCTAGTAGCTGGGACTACAGGTGCGTGCCACCACGCCCAGCTAATTTTTGTATTTTTAGTAAAGATGGGGTTTCACCCTGTTGGCCAGGATGGTCTCGATCTCTTGACCTTGTGATCCGCTCACCTCAGCCTCCCAAAGTGCTGCGATTACAGGCATGAAGATTCTGGTTTTATGGGGTCTAAAGCTTATGTAATCTGGGGAGCCCTCCTTAAACAACAATACAGAGGCTGGGCATGGTGGCTAACACCTGTAATCCCAGCACTTTGAGGGGCCGAGGCAGGCGGATCACTTGAGGTCAGGAGTTCGAGACCAGCCTGGCCAACATGGCAAAACCCCGTCTCTACTAAAAATACAAAAATTAGCCAGACATGGTGGCATGTGCTTGTAATCCCAGCTACTCATGAGGCTGAGGCAGGAGAATTGCTTTAATCCAGGAAGTGGAGGTTGCAGTGAGCAGAGATCGCACCACTGCACCCCAGTGTGGGCGACAGAGTGAGACTCTGTGTCAAAACAAACAAACAAACAAACACAAAAACCCAATACGGAAACATTACAAAATCACAGATATAAAATATATAAACGTTAATATTTATTTAGATTTTGAAATGAAATCACAACGTATTAGAAAAAAGAGCTGAAACATCAAGATCACAAACATCTCAAAATCCAGAAAAGTAACATACTATTTGTGTTAACTCTTTGACACTCCTCTATAATACCTTTTTTTTCCTATATCTTTGTTGTTGTTGTTTTTTAGAGATGGAGTCTTGCTTTGTCACCCAGGCTGGAGTACCATGGTGTAATCATAGCTTGGACTTCGGGGCTCAAGCAATCCTCCTACCTTAGCCTCCCAGGTAACTGGGATTACAGACCTGATTTTCCTAGGTTTTTTGGGTGCATCCTTCTTGGTTGCATCTTCATATGATAATAATTTTGTAATATTTTCCATAGAATAAATAAAACAGTATTCCTCTAGCATGATTGATTATAAACTTTTTCTATTATCGATAGTCCAGAAAAGCTTATTTCAGCTTCAGAAGTCATTATTGGTAATGTCATGAAGATATTAGGATTAGTGTCAAATTTAGGACATCAAAATTTCTTCCATATATGAGGTGTAAGATTTTAGGGCATTTTTTCCAGTGCACAGTGATTCATTGAATTGATGACACTTTATACCCCATTTACAGTTAGCTAAATGTTATCTTCATTGATATCAGCATTTTGTGTCAAATCAGCAAGAAATTCTACTCTTTCCCAGTATGGCTTCTCCTCTCCTACCACTTTAGTTGGAATGAAGACGGTTTACATTCAGAAAAGACTAATAATTAAACTCCCTTCTCATAAATGTCTGACCTTTTAAAGGGAATTTATTACAAAATCCTGGGTGCAAAAACATTTGAAGCATTTAGAATGGTTTGGCCTACTGAAGGGAAGGCTGGAGAAGGCAAATAAATAACCACCTTGAAGGATGTGGACATTAGTGGGGGTTAGAACCACCAGGGTGTGTCTGAGACTTTGATTCTGGGGACTGGGGAAAGAATCACGCAGCTGCATAGTTAACAGGTTCTGCAAGTCACTTTGACGCACTAAAATTGATACAATGGATAAGAAAGTCTGTGAGTGAGAACAGCTAAAAATTGCCTCAGTGTGGACTCCAAGTGTGATCTTCACTACTCAAGGTGTGTCCCAGCAGCTGCTGCGGGTGATGGATAGAAATGCAGATTCCCGGGCCCTACCTGGAAGCGTTGAATTAGAATCTGCATTTACCAAAGTTCCAAGTGATTCATGTGCAGGTTATTGTCTAAGAAGCCTGGACTAGAGAGTTGAGAAGGAACTTGCTGATGTGTTCCTCACAGTGCTTGGCACACAAGAGTTACCATCTGTGGAATGCCCTCTGTGTGCCAAGATCCTTGCCTGTCTTAGCTCACTTGGCCTTCACCTCAAGCTTGAAGGTTGAAACAAACATCACCATTTTATAGATGAAGAAACTGAGGCTCAGTCACTTCCCCTTCATAAATGACAGAGCTAGCTTTCAGAGGGAATCCGTAAGTGCTTGTTGAATTATGTATTAATTTTTCATTCAAGCATTCATTAATATTATTATTTATTCATTGAAGAGACTTAGGGTGGGATGAAAATGTGCCTGTCTAGCCTTGGTGTCTCTGCTGCCCTGGGAATGGGAAGGTGACACTTACTCCTCCGCCTTCCCCCTTTCCAAATGCCCTTCTCCATGACTCAGCAAAGAAACCATGGGTCTGAAATCAGAGATGAGGCAAAGAAAACCTCAAAAATGTATTTTTTTTTTTTTCCTGGAGGAATTTCCCTTTCATGTCATTCATTCCTCTGCTAGGGAATCCAGGAAGTCTTCGACCTGTGGTTAGCCGACACTTAAAACAAGGCCTGACACAAAGCATGCTATATAACTATTGTTATATTATTATTAATTATGGAACAGTTATTAATACCTGGAGACTTGGCTCAAGTTGTGTTAAACTTCTCTTTCCATTTGTTCTAGTCTCACCCCAGAATTTATGTGAATTCTCAATTATTCATGCTGTAGAGGGCTTAAGGGGGCAACTGCAAATGAGTGAATAAATTAATAAATTAAAAAGCTTGGGTTCCCCTCTGAAATGAGATTATTGTAATGGATGAAGAGGCATGACTCAGTAGATGGCTGATTTGGGAATAACCACGTCCAGTCTAGAAGGGGGCTGACCCTCAGAATTTCCAGCTATAGGACAGACAGACCTGCCTAACTAAGAGACAGTTGACTGATAGACTGTGGTAAATTCTGTATGAAGATACACAGACAACAGAAGAAGAACGTAATTCCTGGTTGGGTGGGGAGGGGAGGGTGTGCTTGTGGTTCTCAGCCCCGGATGTGTCTCAGAATCACCTGAAGATAAACATATAGAACCTGGGCTCCATGCCTAAGATTCTGATTTCCAGCTCTGGGAGTATAACAGGACCATCATAATTCTTGTTTTTTTGAGACAGGGTTTCACTGTCGCCCAGGCTAGAATGCAGCGTCGGCAATCAAGGCTCGTTGCAGCCTCGACCTCCTGGGCTTGAGGGATCCTCCCACCTCAGCCTATAGCTGGGACTACAGGCATGCACCACCATATCTGGCTGATTTTTTAGTTTTTGTGGAGCTCAGATTTCACTGTGTTGCCCAGAGGGTGGCCATCAGAATTAACAAGCTTACCAGGTGATTGGGACCTAAAGCCAAGCACTAACCATAATAATAATAACAGCACATACTATAAACTAGACATCTTAGGCATTTTCTCTTAGTCTTATAACCATCCCTAAAGGCAATTTATATTATCCTCATTTTACAGGCAGCAACACTGAGGTTTAAGTAATTTGGCCAAGGTCACACAGCACAGCCCATATTTTAATTAAGCTTTCAGTCTAAAGACCTAAGTTATTTTGCCATATCCCATGCAGCAGGAGGTCAGCCTGGAAGAATCTTCCCAGAAATTGAAATTAAGATAATTAACTCAGATGTTAAACTCTAAAATCTGTACATAATGGGTCAGACAAAGATATGCAAGCGGATTTAACGAGACACAAAGGCTCTGAGCTAGTGAAAGTTTGACCTTAACCCTATGGCCTCAATTAACATATCAAAAGGAAGAATGTGTCCTTTGGGGTGGGAGGGTGCTTGGGCCAGTTAGTCTGATACTTTGTGAGCTGAGGGAGGGTTCCTGGCCCCTGCAGCATTGTGATCTGGTATTAACACTTTTCCGTGGCTTCTGGTTTCTCCTGACCTTCCTGACTGTTCTGTTTCCTTCCGTTTCTCCACCTACCCCTTAAATGTGGATGTTCCTTGCATTCCACTCTCCCCGTATTCCCAGGATGACTGCATCCACTTCAGGGCTCAGCTGCCTGTGCTAAGGACTTCCAGAGGCGTGCACTCCTGAGGTCCTAACTCAAGGCATCAAGGCAATGGGGGGCGTAGGAGAGGTGTTCTCAGACAGGACTGGAGTTCACATCCTAGCTGGGTGCCTTACTGGCTATGGGTCTTAGAAGTTACCTATTATTGCTGGGCACGGTGGCTCACGCTTGTAATGCCAGCACTTTGGGAAGCCAAAGCAGGCAGGTCACGAGGTCAGGAGTTTGAGACCAGCCTGAGCAACATGGTGAAACCTTGTCTCTACTAAAAATACAAAAATTAGCTGGGCGTGATGGCAGGCGCCTGTAATCCCAGCTACTCGGGAGACTGACAGGAGAATTGCTTGAACCTAGGAGGTGGAGGTTGCAGTGAGCTGAGATCATGCCACTACATGCCAGCCTGGACAACAAAGAGCAAAACTCTGTCAAAAAATTTAAAAAAGCAACATGTGAAACAGAGAACACTTTCCCCAAATCTGTTCTTCCACTTGGATTCCTATCAGAGGAAATAGAAACACCTTCCATGAAAATTGCCAGAACCAGAAATCCTAGAGTCATCCTGGACCATCCCTCTACTACCAACAAAGAGGGCACTGAGTTCCAGTGATTTCTGTCTCCTCCTGCATTTCTTTTATTGTCACAAACTGCTCTTGATTCTCACTAGGTTCTTGATTCTCACTAGGTTCTTGATTCTCACTAGATTCTCACTAGGTTCTTGCAACAACCTCTTAACTGCTTTCGACTTACTGGTTCCCAAACCTCAGTTGCTTAGCACTGAGGGTATGGTTCAGATGAAACCCTGTAACAGCCCTCTGCTCCCTTTAGGGGACAAGTCCAAGTCTCTAGCAGACTCCTGCTGTTGAACGTGCGCGCACACACACACACACACACATTCTCACACACATTCACACACACTCATGTAGCAGGATGAGCCACAGACAAAACTCCTCAGACACTGAGTTAAAGAAGGAAGGGGTTTATTCGGCCGGGGGCATCAGCAGGACGTCTGTCTCAAGAGCCAAGCTCCTCAAGTGAGCAATTCCTGTCCCTTTTAAGGACTCACAACTCTAAGGAGGTGCATGTGAGAGGGTCGTGATTGATTGAGCAAGCAGGGGGTATGTGACTGGGGGCTGCATGCACCGGTAATTAGATCAGAACAAAACAAGATAGGGATTTTCACAGTGCATTGCTACACAATGTCTGTAATCTATAGATAACAGAACCAATAGGTCAGGGGTCAATCTTTAACTACCAGGCCCAGGGTGTGGCGCCGGGCTGTCTGCCTGTGGATTTCATTTCTGCCTTTTAGTTTTTACTTCTTCTTTCTTTGGAGGCAGAAATTGGGCATAAGATGATATGAGGGGTGGTCTCCTCCCTTATTCCCCCCTTTTGAGACTCTCACTCATTTTATTAGTGGGAGTTCTCACTTTCATTTTCACTACCCATGTCTTCTTACAAAACAGATTGATAGTGATTCATACAGCACATTTGTGCATTATGGTGAACTAAGGTAGCGATGAAGCTTTTTATCACTCGAAGAAGTACAGGTAGCAAACAAGGGAGCAGTAAGTAGGTTCCTTTTACTATTATAACTCTTGTTATAAAAGTTTTAAATCCTCCTAGCTCTGGGAGCCATTTTCTAAACATGGCCCTAGGATCAAATCTATGCCACACTTGCATGGGCATGTGTGCCAGTTTTGTCATTTCTCTATGTTTTCAACTACTTGCCCTTTATCTATGTGTAGGCAGCAATTAGTAAGGTTAAATTTCCTACAGACCTCTCTTTCAGCTGCTAGCAAGTAGTCGAGAGCTAATCTATTTTGATAGCATTTCTCATCTGAGTTTCTTGCCGGGCCAGAATAGTCAAGACTCTGCCAGTTTTATTAGTGATTATTTCTAAGACAGCTTGTAACCGTATGATTCGGTTGATCATGTAAATGGGGGTCCGGTATCCCCACAAGCCGTCTTGTGTCCAAGTAGCAGGCCCATAATATTGTATGATTCTCTCAGGGGGCCATTTATCATTTTTTCAATTTCTTATAGCTATGTTCTCTTTTCACGGGAAGCATAGACAGGGAAGCCCAGGAGTTTGCCTGTTTTTATGGGCAGTAGGAAGAAAGATGGTTTAATAGTGCCAATAACACAACTACCTGCCCACTGGTCAGGTAATTTGGCGTGAGCTCTATGCCCACATATCCAGTATAATCCAGTGGGAACTGTCCAGTCCCAGTGGGACTCTGGGTGAGTTCACACAGTTTGCAACTTTGGGAATTTGCTAAATGGATTTCTTTCTGTGTGATTTGAACTCCACCAAGTGACTGTTTCTGTGGTACCATTATACGGTTTCTGTCTCAGACAACTAACTCGTCCTATGGGTGAATGAATTATTTTCCTTCTCTAGCTATGCAATACTGTCCAATAATTGAGGCTTTTAGGACCCAGAAATTATCAGGGTGATTCTTTTGAGCTGGGAATTCATCAGGAACTGGGTCTGTAGGTACTAATTCTTGGGCTTCCGATGGTCATTGATCTCTTATTTCAGTTCCTCCACATACATAACATGAAGTGACATTGAGAGACTGTGCTACATGCTCGGCTAATTGTGAAAACAAATTTCTTGTTTTTCCTGGAATTTCTGGTACTGGCACATTTAGTTTATCATAGAAGGTTTGAAATACTGGCTCAGGACAGCATTTATAAACTTCTTTTCAAACCAGGATATTTACTTGAAGATCCAGTCTAGCTCCATCAGTTTTTAGGTTTACACGTTCCCCTTTTTTTTCCAGCAAGGATCAAGGGGATTGGTTATTACTAGCTCTAAGGGGTTACATTGTCCCTTAGTACAGGAAGGGCCATTTTTTCCTTTCTGAAGGTAGACTGGATCCTTTTCATCTTTTATCCAAGTGGCCCAAATGACACAAGACCAGTATCCACATTCATTTTCACATAGTCCTAATTCATGACAAATGTACTTATTTTTGGTCACATAGCCTTTTTCCCAACTAAAAGAGCCACCCCTTCCCAACTTATTACTATTAATGACAGCACAGGCATCAAATTTTAAGGTAACTTGTTTGGGCACCCTTTTTCTTCTGTTTTGGCTAACACTTCACTCGTATCATTTATGAGCCCCTACCAGTCTTCAGTTCTTAATCTTATTTCAAAAACTGTGGTCATGGGAGGCTCAGATGGGTCATAATACACATCAGGTTGGTCATTTCCTGGGCTACATACCTTGTGTAGAATAACATTATGCAAACAAGTTCTTTTTAGAGTTCCAGTACACTTATAATAACTGTAAAATAATAGGACCGTAGGCCGGGTGCAGTGGCTCACACCTGTAATCCCAACACTTTGGGAGGCTGAGGCGGGTGGATCACGAGGTCAGAAGATTGAGACCATCCTGGCTAACATGGTGAAACCCCATCTCTACTAAAAAAAAATGCAAAAAATTAGCCAGGCGTGGCCATGGGTGCCTGTAGTCCCAGCTACTTGGGAGGCTGAGGTAGGAGAATGGTGTGAACCCTGGAGGCGGAGCTTGCAGTGAGCTGAGATCGTGCCACTGCACTCCAGCCTGGGCGACAGAGCAAGACTCCATCTCAAAAAAAAAAAAAAGTAATAATAATAATAATAGGACCGTAGCAACCTTTTGTCCTACCTCAGTGACTTGATGTATACACTGGGAATAGCCCTTAGTATGAGGAAGGTCAGTTGAAGTCCTTACTGTACAAGTCCAAATTTTAAGGAAAATGAGTCCTGAGACGAGTTTCCTCGTGCTTCGGCCGTGCATGGACCAGTCAGCTTCTGGATGTGACTGGGGCAGGGCTTGTCGTCTTCTTCAGAGTCACTTTGCAGGGGTTGGTGAAACTGTTCCCATCCATGTACCGCTTACAGTCTACTTATGTTCAAGGATAGTCTCGGAGGTTGGGCCTGCTAGAATAAACTGAGTCGAACACCTTTACACAGTTATGTTCAACGGGCTCTCTCATACTGGAAACAAGGTGGTGGGGTTTAGGATGTTGCACACTTCAATGGTTATGTGGGGATTTTCACATAGCAAGCTTTGGTACTTGGTTAATCTAGCATTTGTTAACCAATGATGTCCTTTGGTATTTATTAAAGTTACCACAGCATGGGGGGCCTTTATATTCAGGTTTTGCCCAAGGGTTAGTTTATCTGCTTCTTGTGCTAACAGGTCCTTTGCTGCTAGGGCCCTTAGACCTGAGAGCCAGCCTTTGGAAACCTTGTCTAGTTGTTTGGAGAGATAGGCCACTGGCCTTGGCCAGGGCCCCACAGTCTGGGTTAAAACTCCAACTGTCATTTTTTCTCTTTCTGACACATAGAGTGTAAAGAGTTTTGTCAGATCAGGTAGCCTCAGGGCTGGAGCCAACATGAGTTTTTCTTTTAACTCATGAAAAGCTCGTTGCTATTGGTTGTAATAGATGTAGTTTATCTAATCTACATTTTTATTAACTGTCACCTACAAAAATATTGACTCAAATCCTTCAACTATTTGATTTCAAGCTTTAAATTGATCTGGTATTCCTCGTGGGACTCCAGTTGCATCTAAATAGACATGAAAGTTGAAAGACCCATAAGGGGCTTCTCTCGCTTTACGATGTCTTATTTTTTTTCCTTCTGGTTGATGAAATGCCAGGGTGAAAGGGATAGCCAATTGGACTAAAGCACAAGTGCCACTCTAGTTATTCGGCAGAGTGCCCAGTAAAGGTCCACCACAATACCACCACACATCTGCTCAGGGATGAACAAGGGCTGACTGATTGATAAGCTCCTGAAAATTCGTAAGTTCACCGCATCCTTTCAGGTCTCCTAGGAATGCTAAGTTTCCTCCCTGCTGTGAGAGACATGAAGTGAACTTAGTGTTGGCAGATGGAAGCTGGATGGCCCTCGGGGGCTGAACCACAGGGTGCTGGACTTTGGGATATAGCAGAGAGAACTTGGCATGACTTACTACTCCAGGCTGTAGAATCCTGGAAAAGAGCTACCATGCAGCCTATGCCTGGTCGACTGGAGGACCACCTTAGTGGAAGGGGGACAATCTGGGCCTCTGGCCTGCCATGTGCACAAACATAACAATTGCTTTTGTTTAACATGCAGATGGAATATTTGATCTATTTTAACCAGGCATTTGCATCTTGGTATCCTGTCTTAATTGCTAAAGTTTGTTTTAAGTCTTTAACTTCTATGATCCTCTAGTAAAATGAATGTACGGTTTTAGGAAAATTACAAAAACCGGTTGGGGCAGTCCATCCTTGCTCTTTAGTGGTTCACAGAATGTTGGACCAACTATGGCATGAAACCTCTACATCGGGGGGCAACACCTTTGGTTGGCACTGGGGTCTTTATCGAAATCTCCCCAGATTAAATGATCCTAGTTTACTAATGCCTAGTCTGAGGAGACTCAGGAGGGACAGAAGAACTTTTCTGAAGTAGAAAGCTGTCTTTGACTTGGCAAGTCCCCACAGGGTATAACAAGGCAAGCATTAAGTGCAACAGTTTGAGGCGAAATTGACTTGGTTATATTAATAACTAGATGGCCAGCAATAGAACGAGGAAAGAAGAAAGAGTAATATAATAGATTAAAAGAGTTAAATTTTCCTTAGCTTTAGTTTGGTAGGGTTTTCCCCTGGGACTATGGCCCATGACTCTGGAGGGGGTGGCGCTTTCTTGACTCGGGTGTGATGAGCCCATCCTTTTTTTGATGTACGAACAGCAGTCTTGGTGGTTAGCAGCACAAGGTAGGGTCCTTCCCAGGCTGGTTCGAGTTTTTCTTCTTTCCATCTTTCGATGAGAACGTGATCTTCAGGCTGGTGCTGGTTTACTGGAAATTCTAGGAGTGGTCCATGTGCTAAAAGACTTTTAGTTTTTTTGTTTGTTTGTTTGTTTTTCGAGAAAAGAAAGTGGAAGATAAGCCAAATATCTAATTTTTAAGAAATTGACCTTTTGTTTTAAATGTGGGGATCTTGGCAGTGGACTTTATAGTCCTTAGTGCCTTTTTACTGAGAAATTTCCTTTAGCACCTATTTTTATTAGTTTTTAAACCAAAGAAAGGCAAATACCATTTTACATTTAACAATGCTTCTTGTATGATTTTTATAGCAGATAAGCTAAATGTTATCTTTATATTAGTGTGTTATTAATGTGAAACCTAATTTTAATAAAACCTTGTAGACATATTTATTTAATTTTTAATGTTTGACCATAGGTAAGATTTTATAGACTCTTTTTAACCTTTTATAATTTTTGCTAAAGAGCAAGTTGGTGCTTTAAGAAAAACCTGTTATGCTTTTACTTTAATGTCCAGTTCACAGAAAAACTGGATGATACTTCTTTAACTTTAGCTAATATGTTTACACACAGAATGTTCTTTGCAATTAACATTTTAAAACTTGCTTAAACCTTCAAAACAATAATTTTTTTAACTTTTTAATGTAGGTAAAAATGTACATTCTTATGCCTCCTTAAAATCCTTTTACCAAAGGTATATTTCGCTTTTCTTATACACCTTGCACATAAACTGGTTTTTTTTCCCAATAGTTTTACATTCAGGAGGCCTAGTTACTTTTAAATTATACAACTTTTTTTGCATAAATCTTTTTTTTAACACACATTTTTTCATAACTTTTTTTTCTTTTATGACTTTTACAGGCAATTTTTTGACATGCCTTAACTTTCTGACTTATTACAAATACTTCTTTTTTTAAACAACCAGTTAATTTATTTCAGGACAAGAATTTACCGTATAACACTCTTTTTGTATAAATTCCGCCCCCCCTTCCCCCCCCTTTTTTTCCTAAGATGATAACCATTCTTTTCCAAAGCGAACCTTTTCTTATGTCTGTGGACTAGACTGTCTAAGGCCACAAGAATAGAAGTTACTATAATACATGTTACACTGTTAACTTTTAGCAAACTTTACTTTTGTTGAAAACCTTGTAAGTTTGGGATTTTAATTATCCTTTGCTATTAATAAGACCTTATTTTGTCCAAATTAGAATTGGTATGATGGCTTTTAAAGGAATAGTGTACACTTTTTTTCTTTTTTAACTACTTGTATATCTCTCTCTTTCTTTCTCTCTTTGACTTTGTCTCTCTTTGATTTTCCTTCTGCCTCTGTCTCTTCTTCTCTCTCTCTGCGTCTCTCTCTCTTTCTTTCTCTCTCTCTCTCTCCTTGACTTCCTCTTTGTCTGTCTCTTCCTCTCTCTCTCTTTGCCTCTTTTCCTCTCTCTTTCCTTTCTCTCTCTGCTGGTCTTTCCTTGCCTCTGCCAGCCGCTTATGCTTCTGTTCTCTCAACCACTGTGTGTTGGGGGCGGGGGGTCTACAACCAGCTGTAACCAAGTGTCTATGTACAGGAACTGGTCTGGGTTCCCTGGCTTACATGTCACCTTGTGCTATACCTTTGAAACAAGGGACCTGTCCAGGCTTCCTTCTAATGGCCAACCTACGTCTAATGTTGGCCAGTCTATCTTACACAAAGTTTTAAGTTTTCCTGGTGTCATAGTACTCCATAGTCTCCCTTAAATACTTTTTTTGAAAATTTTCAACATAGTTTCTAGTGGAGTGGGCTTACTTTGTGCCTCACCCATGTTTCCTCTAGACAAAACACCATGCTCACACCACATGCACACCACAAAACAAAGAACGGATAAAAAGGGCACACACACACTTTTGTAGTTTACGTAAAACCAAAATCAAAATCAAAATCAGAGTATCCAGAAATCCAAGCCAGGTCAAAACCAAAACCAAAGTATCAAGCAATCCAAGTCAAAAACCAAAAACAAAAACCAAAGTGCCAGTACAGGCACACCGTGGGTGATCAGGCCATGCTTCCACTCAAATGGAGTAGGCAAGTTCCCAAGGCCAATCCTGTCAAGCAATTCAAACCAAGTCAAAACCAAAACCAAAGTGCCGATAATGGCACACCGTGGGCGATCAGGCCACGCTTCCACTCAAATGGAGTAGGCAAGTTCCCAAGACCGGTCCTATCAAACAAATCAAACCAAATCAAAACCAAAACCAAAGTGCCGATAAAGGCACACCATGGGTGATCACGCCACGCTTCCACTCAAACAGAGTGGGCAAGTTTCAAAGACTAGTCTTACCAAGTTTTAGATGTCCAGACTCCAAGTGCCCGTTCCTTCCTGGTGTTCAGCCACTGCATTGATCCCCCACGGGGGCCTGCCACACACTGCTCTGGCGAGGCATCCCACCGGGGCAAATGCCTATCTGGGAGTGCTCTCAGGATCCGCATCGCTCGCTCGGGCTGGTCGGAGTCCCCCGCAGGGATGTTCCACAGGGCAAGCTCAAGCCACCTAAGGAGCTGCCTCGACCATCCGCCAATCACCTCGCTTCCCGGTCAGGGAACCAAGAAATGTAGCAGGATGAGCCACAGACAAAACTCCTCAGACACCGAGTTAAAGAAGGAAGGGGTTAATCGGAATTAAAGAAGGAAGGGGTTTATTCGGCTGGGGGCATTGGCAAGACTTCTGTCTCAAGAGCCAAGCTCCTCAAGTGAGCCATTCTTGTCCCTTTTAAGGGCTCACAACTCTAAGGGGGTGCATGTGAGAGGGTCATGATTGATTGAGCAAGCAGGGGGTATGTGACTGGGGGCTGCATGCACCGGTTATTAGATCCGAACAAAACAAGATAGGGATTTTCACGGTGCATTCCTATACAATGTCTGTAATCTATAGATAACAGAATCAACAGGTCAGGGGTCGATCTTTAACTACCAGGTCCAGGGTGCGGCGCCGGGCTGTCTGCCTGTGGATTTCATTTCTGCCTTTTAATTTTTACTTCTTCTTTCTTTGGAGGCAGAAATTGGGCATAAGACGATATGAGGGGTGGTCTTCCTTACTCTCACACACACACACGTGCACACTCATAAACACACATGCACACTCACACACACACACAGGAGCAAGTGCTCCTCTCCTGAAGCTTCTGTCTGTCTTTCCAACAAGACTGGGAGGCCCTTAACCCCCCAATTCCTGTTGGGCATCTCTGGGTGCCTGGTATGTGGCACGCTGTCAGTAGGAGGCTCTTCTAATAAGGTTTAACATTTACAGAGCTTTACTTTGGGCCAAGCTCAGTTCAAAACATCTTCACAACTCTGTGGGGTGGGTATTCTTTATTCATCTATTCTACTAATATTTATTGATTACTTCCCCCCGGCCAGGCCCTGGTCCAGGCACTGGGGATATGGCAGGGTAAAGATGATGGGCAGTGCTAGAGGTAGGGGGAAGAGTTCCTGTTTTATCTCAGAAGATCAGGAAAGGTGAAAATGGAGTAGAGACTTGAGGGAAGTGAGGAAAGGAGCTATGTGGAGATTTAGGGGAAGAGTGGTCCAGGCAGAGGGAACAGCCAGCTCAAAGGGGACTATTTGATGGTTTCTTCCTCCATTTGATGGAGTCCAGGTAAGTCATCCAGCGTTATAGACTAAGTGGCAGAGCTAGGTTTCAAACCCAGGTTCTGTAACTCTTGACTCATGCCTCTTTACCATGCCTCTTTACCATGTTTTATGGGACACAGTAACTGCCTTAGCTGAGAGAAAGTCTGGTTCCATGTTCACCACCTCCCTCTCTGATTGGAGTTTGGTCTCTTGTGTCAAGGACAGCATGGCTGATTGCCTGCCTTGGTATCCAGCTTCACTTGTTGGCTCTGCTTTTCTACTTTGTGTACTCATTTCTGTGGTCTGTATTAGAGACAGTGAGATTGTGTGTACTCTTCAGGCAGCCTGAATAAAGCACGCTTTTCCTTCTGTTAAGCTGAGGCCCAGACCCTGAAATAGTGTCACTTGGCCAAGGCAAATTCCCCTTTACTAGTCAGCAACTAGGGTAGCCTCTGTTGGGCAACCTGTGGTTCTCACATCACACCTTCCTTCAAGCTTCCTTGAAGGAAACACCTTCAAGAGCTTTCTTCAAGCCACCTCTGGGGCTTTTTGCAAAGGTGATATCTGAGTTGGCCTTGAAGGACATGGAGCATTTCAAGAGGTGGAGATTGGGGAGGGATTTCTAGGCAGAAAGAAGTGTGTGAGTTGAGCAAAAGCATCAATGCTGGGCCACTCAGGGACCTGGAGAGTAGATGCCTGTGTGTTGGGGAAGCAAAGATAAGGCTGGATGGAGAATTTAGGTCATGTCATGGCAGCCTTTAAAAAAAATGTTTTTTGGCCAGGTGCGGTGGCTCGCGCCTGTAATGCCCTGTCTCTTATACACATCTAGATGTGTATAAGAGACAGGTTGTGGGGAGCACAGGTTAGAGAGGGTAACTGGTGGAGGAGAGGCTATTGCAGGAGTCCAAGTATTAGATGGGAGCACCTGAGCACTGAGTGGAAGGACCAGGTTCCAGAGACATTTTGGAAGTATTGATGACAGGTCCTGCTTACAGGTTGATGTGGAAACTGTAGGAGCAGGAGGAGTTGAGAAAGAATGATGTCAGCATTTTCAGCTTGGGTGACTCAGCAGATCACTGTTAACTGACAAACAATACACAAGAGAAGGGACAGGGACAGGATTTGAGCATCTTGAGTTCGAGGTAACGGGTGTGACATCCAGGTGGGGATGTGGGCTGGGAGTTTGGGGTGGAGGGTAGAGCTGGAGAAATGTCAAAGCTGAGGCTGAAGGAATAGAGGAGGT
>NW_012103142.1:9636815-9637142 GCF_000951045.1 Mandrillus leucophaeus | reverse complement strand
GTAGATGCCTGTGTGTTGGGGAAGCAAAGATAAGGCTGGATGGAGAATTTAGGTCATGTCATGGCAGCCTTTAAAAAAAATGTTTTTTGGCCAGGCGCGGTGGCTTGCGCCTGTAATGCCAGCACTTTGGGAGGCCGAGGCGGGCAGATCACGAGGTCAAGAGATCGAGACCATCATGGCCAGCATGGTGAAACTCCGTCTCTATTAAAAATACAAAAATTAGCTGGGCATATGGTGGCATGCACCTGTAGTCCCAGCTACTTGGGAGGCTGAGACAGAAGAATCGCTTGAACCCAGGAGGCAGAGGTTGTGGTGAGCCAAGATTGC
>NW_012103142.1:9634730-9635133 GCF_000951045.1 Mandrillus leucophaeus | reverse complement strand
ACTCCTGAAAGTGGAGATCCTGACTTCTCCCCCATTATTCTCCAGGAAGCTCAGCCCAGGGCTGTGCACTGTGAGGCACAGAACACTAGCAAGGGGATTGAATGACTGAACAGAATGAGTGGCAGTGGTGATCGTTGTCCCCTGCTTTGCTTGGACTTTGAGGCCACCCTTTTATGGAGAACGTCTTGTTTGAAGGAATGGGTATAATTTGCTCTCTGAATCTTGAGTTGCTTCAAGCTTACACCATCCACCTGGGCGACAGAGCAAGACTCTATCCATCCATCCACCATGTATCAGATTTTTGCCAATATAAATATCTACTAAAAGTTAAGCATGCATGCATCTGTACTGCACTCCTTTTTATGACTAAATGATATTCCACTGTATGCATATGCCATATTAT
>NW_012103142.1:9633255-9634196 GCF_000951045.1 Mandrillus leucophaeus | reverse complement strand
GAATTGCTAGGTTAGGTGGTAACTCTGTTGAACATTTTGAGGAACTGCAGAACTGTTTTCTGAAGTAGCAATACCATTTTACATTTTTACCAGCAGTGTGTGAATGTTCTAGTTTCTCCACATCATGACCAACACTTGTTTCTGAACTGAGACGCTTCTGAGAGTGAAAGGGTGCACCATTAATAAATATGCCAACACGACTGACATTAACTGGAACATAGTCTTACCCTACCTAGATACCAAACAATTAGAAGATTCAATTCCTGATTTCAGGGAACTTTCTGGCCACATGATGAGTCAAAGCCCCAAACCCACATACTTGAGTCAATTAAAGAATCAAGTAAAGGTAAATTATTAAGAAGGAAAGCAAAGTACATCTAAATTCCCCCAGGAGATTGTATTCTCTTTAAGAGAAAAGAACTGTTTTATTTGTCTTTGTATTGTTTGTGGCCCCGGGTATATCTTGTGTTTGACAGGGTCTCAATAAAGGTCTGTGGACTAAGTGAATGGATGATACAAATTCTACTGTACAGAACAGAATGACTCACCTAGCAGGGGTTTTTGAGTTTGGGGGAAGTATGGCTCTTTGTTAAAAATGTAAATATATATTTTTTGCTCCATGCTGTAACAACACTAATGACAATTTAAAAATGAGAAAGTAGGCTGGGCCTGGTGGCCCACGCCTGTAATCCCAGCCCTTTGGGAGGCCAAGGCGTGCGGATCACTTGGAGTCAGGAGTTCGAGACCAGCCTGGCCAACATGGTGAAAACCCGTCTCTACTAAAAATACTTAAATTAGCTGGGCATGGTGCCGTGCAACTATAGTCCCAGCTACTGAGGAGACTGAGGCAGGGAATCACTTGAACCGGGAGGTGGAGGTTGCAGTGAGCTGAGATTGTACCACTGGTCTGTCTGCCTGGGCAACAGAGAGAGATTCTGTCT
>NW_012103142.1:9631567-9633205 GCF_000951045.1 Mandrillus leucophaeus | reverse complement strand
GCCAACATGGTGAAAACCCGTCTCTACTAAAAATACTTAAATTAGCTGGGCATGGTGCCGTGCAACTATAGTCCCAGCTACTGAGGAGACTGAGGCAGGGAATCACTTGAACCGGGAGGTGGAGGTTGCAGTGAGCTGAGATTGTACCACTGGTCTGTCTGCCTGGGCAACAGAGAGAGATTCTGTCTTAATAATAATAATAATAATAAATAAAGATAAAGTAAGGTAAAGATTGGTGGCTCATACCTGTAATCCCAGCACTTTGGAAAGCCGAGGCACGAGGATTGCTTGAGGCCAGGAGTTCGAGACCAGTTTGGACAGTATAGACCCCATCTCTGCAAAAAAAATTTTAAAAAACAAAAATAAAGAAAATGGAAGCAAATAACCCACAGTGAGAGGAATCTGGAACTGTGAATGGCTGACGATAGGTTGGGGAAAGACTATCCAAAGAGGGGAATTGCCTGAGCGGGGGCAGGGGGGCAGGAATCAAAGCACCCATCTTCATGCAGTGTACCTCTTGCAGCAGGTTAACCTTTGGAACTACAAAGATGTGGTGCCTTCCCCCAGGAATTTCCATCCTTTTGGGAGAAAACAGGATTTATTCACAGGAAACAAGGAGAATAGTTTAGAACAACCATTAAGTGGATGTATGCCCTTAAGCGTCATTGATCCTTCTGGCCCTAAATTTCTGTAATCTCTCAATTCCATACCCTCATAGCTTCATGGAAGAGATGGGCCAGGAGCTAGGCCTTAAGGGAAGAGGCTGGATTTGGAGAAAGGAGCAGGATGCCAGTGGTGGGTGATAAGGCCCAGAGGTGAGCTGGAGTGCTAGGGCTGAGATAAAATTGGATAGGGCAGCTGGCGCCTCTTCTTGAAGGCGAACTTTGAAAGCCAGGCTGGTTGTCTTTTAAATTTAACCGATAAGCAGGTCCTTGGACTTAAGATGAAAGGAGTGTCTGCGAGAGATTAATCTGATGGCCTTGGGCCATTGATCTGGATCTGTCTGGAAGCAGTGTGAAGATGAGGCTCTCTGGGAGGCTTTTGCAACAGTAATATAGGCCCAGTCTTTCAAAGGAGGGTTTGAAAACCCCTAGGAAAACTCCTTCTGCCAGTTGTTTGTGTGGAGTTAACTTTTCCTTAACCATAGTAACTTAAACCATTGTTTTTATATTACAACAATTAGGGCTATATTATGGGCCAGAATCCAAGATGTATATAGGTTTCTAAGGCAGAATATTTAGACTTCAAATAAATTTCAGTTTTCCAGAGGGCAATCAGATTTAGGTCATGCTATCATATTCCTCAGAGAAATCCATTCTTCTTTGCTGTAAAGGGTTTAAAATCTGAGGACTAAAGAAAGATGGTGCCGGGCCAGGCGCGGTGGCTCACGCCTGTAATCCCAGCACTTTGGGAGACCGAGGCGGGCGGATCACGAGGTCAGGAGATCGAGACCATCCTGGCTAATACGGTGAAACCCCATCTCTACTAAAAATACAAAAAATTAGCTGGGCGTGGTGGTGGGCACCTGTGGTCCTAGCTACTTGGGAGGCTGAGGCAGGAAAATCACTTGAACCCAGGAGGCGGAGCTTGCAGTGAGCCCAGATGACACCACTGCACTCCAGCCTGGGCGACAGAGCC
>NW_012103142.1:9621600-9630105 GCF_000951045.1 Mandrillus leucophaeus | reverse complement strand
ATTTTAATTTTTTTGTAGAGACAGGGTCTCACTTTGTTGCCCAGGCTGGTTTCAAACTCTTGGCCTCAAGCAATCCTCCTGCCTCCTTAGCCTCCCAAAGTGCTGGGATTACAGTTTGGCTATTTTTTTTTTTTTTTTGTAGAGATAGGGTCACCATTCTGGCTTGCCTGGTTTACTTTTAATGTATCACCACTAAGATGTTTGCTGTGGGGTTTCAGTAGCACCCTATGTAAGACTAGGTAAGTTCCCATTTGTCCCTGCTTTGTCAAGAGTTTTTTCTTATGAATGGATGTTGACTTTCATCAAACACTTTTTAGGTATCTGTTGATGTAGTCATGTGATTTTCCCTCTTTAATCTGTTAGTGTGATCAATTATACTGATTTTTTTCAAAATAATAAATATAACATGCAGTTTGGTATACAGTCAACTTAATCACAACATATTACCCTTTTTACTTATTGGCTGGAATCAGTTTGCTAATATTTTGCTTAGGATTTTGCATCCATGTTCATAAGTGTAATTTTTTTCAGATATTGTTCTTGTTGGGTTTTGGAATCATTACATTAAAAATGATTTGAAAGGCGGGCGCGGTGGCTCAAGCCTGTAATCCCAGCACTTTGGGAGGCCGAGACGGGCGGATCACGAGGTCAGGAGATCGAGACCATCCTGGCTAACACAGTGAAACCCCGTCTCTACTAAAAAATACAAAAAACTAGCTGGGCGAGGTGGCGGGCGCCTGTAGTCCCAGCTACTCGGGAGGCTGAGGCAGGAGAATGGCGTGAACCCAGGAGGCGGAGCTTGCAGTGAGCTGAGATCCGGCCACTGCACTCCAGCCTGGGCAAGAGAGCCAGACTCCCCCTCCAAAAAAAAAAAAAAAAAAAATGATTTGAAGTGAACCTCTCTTTATATTCTCTGAAAGCTTTTGTGTAAGATTGAAATTACTTCTTTCTTGAATGTTTGGGAGAACTCTGCCTGTTTGCTATTGAAGGTTGCCCCATCAGGTGGGTGTTAGTAGAGAAAGTAGAGACAGTAAAGATACTTAACTTGAGGGGTAAACATAGCTTAAACAATAAGGAAAATTTTATATATTTCATACATCACAAAAAGTCCAGAGGTAGGTGGTTCAGGATTGGTTAATTCAGCAGCTCAACATCATCAGGGAGGGAAATTCATTCCAGTCATTCTCAGGTGGCAGCTCCTTCTTTCATTATTGCAAGATGGCTGCAGCTGCTCCAGGCATCACAGCGCAGTAGTTAAGCGTGTTGATTTTACATGCCAAACTTGGTTCCAAAGCCCATCACTGTAGGACAATTGAGTAAATTGCTTAATCTCTCTGTAAAATGGGATAATAATACTTTAATTCAGAAGTTTACTATTATATGGATTAAATTAATGAGGCTAGGCACGATGGCTCACATCTGTAATCCTAGCACTTTGGAAGGTGGAAGCAGAAGGATCACTGGAGGCCAGGACTTCAAGACCAGCCTAGGCAACACGGTGAAGCCCCCTCCATCTCTAAACAATAACAACAAAAAATTTTTATTTTATTTATTTATTTTTTTGAGACAGAGTCTTGCTCTGTCACCCAGGCTGAAGTGCAATGGTGCTATTCTCCGCTCACCGCAACCTCCGCCTCCAGGGTTCAAGTAATTCTCCTGCTTCAGCCTTCCGAGTAGCTGGGATTACAGGCGCACGCCACAATGCCCGGCTAATTTTTTGGATTTTAGTAGAGATGGGGTTTTGCCATGTTGGTCAGGCTGGTCTCGAACTCCTGGCCTCAAGTGATCCACCAGCCTCGGCCTCCCAAAGTGCTGGGATTAAAGGCGTGAGCCACTGCTCCCGGCCAACAAACATTTTTTTAAAATGAGTTTTTTTTTTTTCTTTTCCAAACTCTTAAAATAGTGCCTGGCACATAGTAAGTATTCAATAATATGAGCATGTCTTCCTCCATTCTCACACAGAGCAGGAAAGAAGCTGTGTTCCTCCCGTGCCCCATTGATAGAAGTCCTTTAGCAGACTCACCTCCACACTTGATTGGTCAGATTTACAGCAAGTGCCCATTCCTAAACCACTTGTGGAATTACTGTGATTTGGTTTGGAGTAACTTGGATTCAACCTCCAAGACCAGGGAGTCCCTGACCTCCCCTGAAACACACCACCTGATAGCTCAACAAAACCTGGGTTCTCATCACAACAGAGAGGCTGGAGTGGTGAAGGTGGGAGGGGTCTGTTGGGTCACACAAGGAAGGGCAAAATGGGGGTCCCCATTCTTACTGGTTCTCCATGAGATTCCTTGGGCACTCAAAACCCTTGGATTTACCTACCACTGCACAGTTTACTTAGTGCTTTTTAACTCATGCATTATCTCATCCAGTCCTAGAGCCACCCTCTAAGCAGTCTTGTTATCCCCCTTTGACAGGCTTTGACACACTTGCCCAGTTGTGTATATATAGTTGGGACAGAGCCAGGTCCTGGGACTCAAGTCGAAGTCTTCAGACTCAATGTTTCGCTTTTTTTTTTTTTTTTTTTGAGGTGGAGTCTCACTCTGTCACCCAGGCTGGAGTGTAGAGGTGCCATCTCGGCTCACTGCAACGTCTGCCTCCTGGGTTCAAGTGGTTTTCCTGCCTCAGCCTCCCAAGTAGCTGGGATTATAGGCACACACCATCACGCCTGGCGAATTTTTGTATTTTTAGTACAAACGGGGTTTCACCATGTTGGCCAGCCTGGTCTTGAACTCCTGACCTCAGGTGATTTCGCCTGGCTCGGCCTCCCAAAGTGCTGGGATTACAGTCGTGAGCCACCGCACCCAGCCATTTTGCACTTTTATTTGTCTTCCATCAATTCCCAATGCCTGTCATTGGCCACCCCTCACAATTGCCACATCCTTGTGCCCCCTCTGCTATTGTCTATGGAATATTTAAAAAATAAAAATTATTCATTAAGAAGAAACTTGATGAAATCCCAGGTTTCATGTCTCTCTCTCTCTCACACACACACACTCACACTCACAGTTTAAAATGAGCGTAAGGTATTTATTTGGGCTTAGAACGTGGGCTCTGGCATTTGATTACCTTGGTTGGAGTCCCAGCTCTGCCACTGTAGCACATGCAGTTGGTCTCCACCCAGGTGTCCATGGCACTTAGCGTTTGAGAGTGCACCAGCCTCACTTCCAAGTTGCTGGCACTGTCACTTTGCTTGAGGGCTTGTTCTGACTATCAGAGTCCATCATGCCCTCCCACAAAAAGGCTGGAAGTACTGGGGAATTAATTCCACTCCTCCACCATCCCCAAGCAGCCCTCATACAATGGCTGTTGGGGATTGGTAGACAAATCTCCCTGCTTCCCCACCCCTCAGGTACAGTAGCGGTCAAGCATGCACTTTTGATTGTCTCCTAGTCCCAAGGCAGGATTGAGCTCCATTTGTCCACCATGGTTAACAATAACGCAGTCTTCACTGGCCTCTGTCCCTTCCCCGCTCATTTCTCCACCCGCTTTAGCTGCTTCATGGAATCGCCTCTCAGGTAAATTATTTCACTTGAATCCTTGTCTCAAGATCTGCTTCTGGGAAGCCCAAATTGAGACAGACACTTGCTAGTTGTATGGCTGGCACTGGGTGTCACCTAACCCCTTTGTGTCTCTCTTTTTTCTATCGGTAATGGAAGGAGAATAATACCACCTCAACCTCACAGAACAGGTGTGGTACAGCTCTCAGTGACTGGCTAGGAGAAAGCACTTAACAAGAGGGATCTAGGCCAGGCCTGGTGGCTCATGCCTGTAATCCCAGCACTTTGGGAGGCCAAGGCTGGCAGATCACCTGAGGTCAGAAGTTTAAGATCAGCCTGACCAACCTGGTGAAACCCCATCTCTACTAAAAATACAAAAAAAAAAAAAAAAAAAAATTAGCTGGGCATGGTGGCGAGCGCCTGTAATCCCAGCTACTTGGGAGGCTGAGGCAGGAGAATTGCAGAGCAAGACTCTGTCTCAGAAAATTTAAAAAATAATAAGTGGGATCTAATATTATTACTACCTAATAGTATTATTACTATTATTGCTCTGGTGTGCTACCAGGGGTGTTGTGCCACACTGGGGACATACTACTCCTGACCCCCCACCTGAACTTTCTCTGGATGCCCTCTTCCTGCTTCTCTCTCCTTACTCCCACTTACTCTCTAAGCTCCTGCAATCCCATTTCTGCCACCATGACTGTTTCATGGAATTCAGGTGATCAGAACCACCAATCCCCACCAGTCTCAGGACAGCCCACCCTTCCTATCACACAAACCACCCTGCCTGCTTCTGATGAGTGTTGCAAATGCCCATGTAAAAGTCTTCTGTCTTCATGACATCTTAGGATTCCTGTGTTGTGGAGGATCATCATATCAGGCGCTTTAGAATGGAAGCTTAAAAGGGAGGCTTCTTGGCCCGGCGTGGTGGCTCACGCCTATAATCCCAGATCTTTGGGAGGCCGAGGCAGGCGGATCACGAGGTCAGGAGATCGAGACCATCCTGGCTAACACGGTGAAACCCCGTCTCTACTAAAAATACAAAAAATTAGCCAGGCATGGTGGCGAGTGCCGGTAGCCCCAGCTACTTGGGAGGCTGAGGCAGGAGAATGGCGTGAACCCGGGAAGCAGAGCTTGCAGTGAGCTGAGATCGCACCACTGCACTCCAGCCTGGACGACACAGTGAGACTCCGTCTCAAAGAAAAAAAAGAAAAAAGAAAAAAAGGGAAGCTTCTCATCTCCGACCCATGTCCAGCATGTCCCAGGGCTGCCGGATGTGTGGAAGGCACGTGATAGGGCACCTGATTGTTAATGATCACAGCTATCTTTATTGACCACCTACTATGAGCCTAGGACGGCTGAGGGTACTTTTCCCATATTAATCCCTTCATTCACCATATGAAATAGGAGTTGTTAACATCCCCTGTTTGCAAATGAGAAGCCTGGGACAGAAAAGTTAAGTAACCTGCTCAGGATCACACAATCACACAGCTGGCAAATAGCAGAGCTGGGCATCAACCTAAATTGAGAGCTCACTTACTTAATGACTGTGCCAAACCAATGCCAGTGCTATCTCCTGCCTAGAATGAGGAATGCTTGCCAGCTGAGAACCAAAGACAGCTCTCTCTTTGCAAGTATATTGCTGTAGCAGATTACCCTTCCACACCTGAGGCCCTGTGTGCACCTCAGTCTTACCTGTGGAACAGGAATCTCAAGCAGAATGACAGAACAGGAAAGCCTCATTTCTTCAGAACCCCGACAGCCAGAAACAGGAAGAAAAAGCAACTGCTTAAATATATAGGTTGTATTGTTATTTTGTGAGGAGAGACTTGACAGTTTCAGTCTAGTATCTGATGTTTCTTTTCCCAAGCAGCTTATAAGCTAGAAATTGCAAACTGCTTTTTGTCCCTCAGACCCAGTATATGGGCTCATCATGTATGGCTTGTATGGTTTTGTTACTGTTTTTCAACTGAAGTAATATATAATTTTTTTTTTTTGAGATGGAGTCTCGCTCTGTTGCCCAGGCTGGAGTGCAGTGGCCGGATCTCAGCTCACTGCAAGCTCCGCCTCCCGGGTTCATGCCATTCTCCTGCCTCAGCCTCCTGAGTAGCTGGGACTACAGGCGTCTGCCACTACACCCGGCTAATATTTTTGTATTTTTAGTAGAGACGGGGTTTCACTGTGTTAGCCAGGATGGTCTCGATCTCCTGACCTCGTGATCCGCCCGCCTCGGCCTCCCAAAGTGCTGGGATTACAGGCGTGAGCCACCGCGCCCGGCCGTAATATAGATATTTTAAGAAATTTCTTTTTTGTTGTTGTTTTGTGACGGAGTCTTGCTCTGTCCCCACCTCCCAAAGTGTTGAGATTACAGTCACGAGCCACTGCGCCCAGCGGAAATTTCTTTTCTTTTGAGACGCAGTCTCACTCTGTCCCCCAGGCTGGAGTGCAGTGGCACAATCTTGGTTCGGTGGAACCTCTGCCTCCGGGGTTCAAGCGATTCTCCTACCTCAGCCTCTTGAGTAGCTGGCATTACGGGCGTGTGTCACTATGCCTGGCTAATTTTTGTATTTTCAGTAGAGATGGGGTTCCATCATGTTGGCCAGGCTGGTCTTGACCGCCTAGCCTCAAGTGATCCACCCACTTCAGCCTCCCAAAGTGCTGTGATTACAGGCATGAGCCACCACACCCAGACTTTTTCTTTTCTTTTGTAGTAGTGGGGTCTCGCTGTGCTGCCTAGGCTGGTCTTGAACCCCTGGCCTCAGTGATCCTCTCAACTCAGCCTCTCAAAGTGCAGGGATTGCAGGCGTGAGCCACAGTGCCCGATCTAAGAAATATTATCTTGGGGAAACAGGGAATCTATGGCCACACTCATTACTATGGTGTAGCAAAAGTCTGAAGCTAAGCAGTACCTCTTGGGCTTTGGATGGGACATGTGCTATCTACTGTGTCTGGCCCCAACAGCTCCCTTACCACATGTGAGTTGCCATTTATCATGTGATGTATGCTGGTGTTTTTCTTTTTTTTTTTGAGACGGAGTCTGGCGCTGTTGCCCAGGCTGGAGTGCAGTGGCCGGATCTCAGCTCACTGCAAGCCCCGCCTCCTGGGTTCACGCCATTCTCCTGCCTCAGCCTCCCGAGTAGCTGGGAGTACAGGCGCCCGCCCCCTCGCCCGGCTAATTTTTTTTTTTGTATTTTAGTAGAGACGGGGTTTCACCGTGTTAGCCAGGATGGTCTCGATCTCCTGACCTCGTGATCCGCCCGTCTCGGCCTCCCAAAGTGCTGGGATTACAGGTGTGAGCCACTGCGCCCGGCCATCTGGTGTTTTTCTTATATCCAGTTTGTTTTATTCATTAACTCAGATTTATTGAGCCAGATGTGGTAGTGTATGCCTATGGTCCCAGCTACTTGGGAAGCTAAGGTGGGAAGATCACTTGAGCCTGGGAGATAGGGGCTGCAGTGAGTCGTTATCATGCTACTGCATTCCAGCCTGGGTAATACAGTGAGACCCTGTCTCAAAAAAAAAAAAAAAAAAAAATTATTGAACATCTACTATGAGCTGGATACCATCCTGTTTTGGTGGTGTGGTGTGGGAGTAGACAAGCTGTAAACAGAATATGCAAGCAAAGTATATGCTATACTAGTGATCAGTGGTAAGCAGAAGAATAAAGCAGTGAAAGAGCATAAGAAGTGTCAGGGCTCGGGAGCTGGCATTAAAATTTAGGTAGGATGGCCAGGAAAGGCTGTAAGAGGAATACAACTTTTGGATTTCCTGAAGGAAGTGAGGGAGTGGGCCATGTGGATATCCGGAGGCAGAACATTCCAGGCAGATGGAACAGCACGTGCAAAGAGAACATGTATGCCTGGTGTGTTCCATGAACAGTGTGGCCAGAGCAGAGTGAGGGAGAGTACTGGAAATGGGGTGGAAGTACAGATGCTGCAGGGTCTTTGGCAGTCACTCCAAGTGAAATGGAGAGCCACTGAGAGTGATGGGTTGAGACTAGACTGGAGGGCCAAGGGTGGGTCAGGGAGACTTGGCAGGAGGCTACCACTGTAATCCAGGTAAGAGATGACGCAACTCGGACCAAGGGGGTAGCATCGGAAATCAAGAAAAGAAAGGGATTGGAGATGTATTTTTGACGTAGAATCAACCAGAAGTGGGTCGCAGGTTGGATGTGAAGGACCAGTAAGGTCAAGGAAGAACCGAGTTTGGACAGAGGAGGTAACAAAGGAGGAAAAAAAAGTAAATTTTGAAAATATTTTGAAATTATTAATAGCTCCTCTGTGATCTGCTGATCAGAGTGTGGGGATTGTGTGGGATTTGAGAGAGAGGAGTCAGGAATGACACCAAGTGTTTGGCCTGAGCCATTAGAAGGATGGAGTTGCCATTTTCTGAGATGAGCGTGTAGAAAGAGCGAGGTTTTTGGGGAAAGATCAGGATGTCAGTTTTGGAGAAGTTGAGTTTAACTGGCCTATTGGACATCCTTGTGACGTTGCCAAGAAGGCAGCCTCCGATGTAAAACGGAAACTGAAAACAGGTCAGTTCACACCAGCTCTGATTTGGTAGTGCTGCCCAAAGTGCTGTGTTGAGATTTTAAATGCCCATCCAGGTTGGTTTTCTTTTTTTGTTTGTTTGTTTGTTTTTTAGACGGAGTCTTACTCTGTTGCCCAGGCTAGAGTGCTGTGGTGTGATCTCAGCTTACTGCAACCTCCACCTCCTGGGTTCAAGTGATTCTCCTTCCTCAGCCTCCCAAGTAGCTGGGATTACAAGTGTGCGCCACCACGCGTGGCTAATTTTTTTTGTATTTTTAGTAGAGATGGGGTTTTACCATGTTGTTCAGGCTGGTCTTGATCTCCTGACCTCGTCATCTGCCCACCTCGGCCTCCCAAAGTGCTGGGATTACAGATGTGAGCCACCGCACCTGGCCAATTTTTGTATTTTTAGTAGAGATGAGGGTTTGCCATGTTGGCCAGGCTGGTCTTGAACTCCTGACCTCAGGTGATCC
>NW_012103142.1:9600689-9621321 GCF_000951045.1 Mandrillus leucophaeus | reverse complement strand
AAAAAAAAAAAAAAAAAAAAAGATTAATGTGAAATATTGTACAAATATTATAGATGCTCATAATAGTGACCTGGAATACTGTAAGCACTGAGATAGCTCCTTGATTCTCAAAGAAAAAAAACTAAATTATGTGCAGTTTGGTTTAATGCTTTTTGTTGTTGGGACAGGTCTCACTCTGTTGCCCAGGGTGGAGTGCAGTAGTGTGATCTGGGCTCACTGCAACCTCCACCTCCCAGGCTCAAACAATTCTCCTGCCTCAGCCTCCCAAGTAGCTGGGACTACAGGCGTTTGCCACTGCATTCGGCTAATTTATATATATATATTTTTTGGTAGAGATGGGGTTTTATTGTGTTGGCGAGGCTGGTCTCGAACTCCTGGCCTCAAGTGATCTGCTGCCCCGGCCTCCCAAAGTGCTGGGATTACAGGTGCGAGCCACCGTGCCTGGCCAACTTTGTGCTTTTGAGTCCCACAATCACAACTTTTTAAAAAAGGGTTCACCACATGCCAGCCACTCTTCTATGTATTTTAAACAAATCAACCCATTTCATCCTCACAACCGCTCTATAGGGGAGTACTACTGTTATCACCATTTTCAGAAAAGGAAACTCAGGCACAGAAAGGTGGTTTAACTTAGCCAAAGTCACACAATGAGGGAGTGGAGTGGCAGAGGGGTGTGGCTCCAGACCCTGGAGGGTCCTCTCCATACACCAGACCATGCGTTTACCGTCATAAGCCAGGTCATCAGGATTTGCTAGAGATGCAATTCTAGGAGTAGGGCTCTTGCTGCTCAAACTTTTGCTTTTCTTAGAGGGGTTATGGATGCATGTTCATAGCAGAAAGGGTACTCCTTGAGAAAGGGAATAATAATAATCATTTCAGAAACTGCTGTCTCTGAATGCTTGCTTTGTGCCAGGCACAGGTGAGACGTTTTCTGCTCATTTAGTTTTCAGAACATCATTATGGGGCTATTATATTATCCCCACTGGATAAAAGAGGAAACAGAGAGGTTCCAATAATTCTC
Source organism: Mandrillus leucophaeus (assembly GCF_000951045.1). Taxonomy (NCBI): domain Eukaryota; kingdom Metazoa; phylum Chordata; class Mammalia; order Primates; family Cercopithecidae; genus Mandrillus; species Mandrillus leucophaeus. The sequence goes on along the minus strand of NW_012103142.1, from coordinate 9,620,300 downwards.
TCAAAGTCATAAGGTGGGGAGCCAGGTTTGAATTGAAAGCAGTCTCTGACTCCAGAGCCCTGTTTAGCACCCGTGTCCTCAGCCCCATGGCTCGCTTGGCTCTCCCCAGCATCTCCATGGGTCTGAAGGTAACTAAGCCATGGCATGTGGACTGTGGGGTGATGGGCCTCACCCATCACCTTGTTCACCCTCTTACTTCTCAGATGGGGACTTTTTTTTTTTTTTTAGTAGACGGAATTTCGCTCTTGTTGCCCAGGCTGGAGGGCAATGGCACGACCTCGGCTCACTGCAACCTCTGGCTCCAGGGTTCAAGCAATTCTCCTGCTCAGCCTCCGGAGTAACTGGGACACCACACCCAGCTAATTTTTTTGTATTTTTAGTAGAGATGGGGTTTCACCATGTTGGCCAGGCTGGTCTCGAACTCCTGACCTCAGGTGATCCCGCCTTGGCCTCCCAAAGTGCTGGGATTACAGGCGTGAGCCACTGTGCCTGCCCCAGATAGGGATATTTTGATGAAGGGAAAGAGAAAGAAAATGTATCCTTCCTCTTTGGGGTTTCTTATTTGGCCTGTGACATTCCATTCCCACTCCTCCTCCAATTTGCCATTTTATTGACTTTTTCTAATTGGATGCACCTGGGTGGAAACGCCTCATACTATTGGCCCCCGTCATTGCTTTGTCTTTAGTTTTCCTTTTAGAAAAACAAAGACAAAAAAAGCAAGAGGAGCCTCTATTTCTTTGAGGTGGAGGTAACTGGTGAACTTGTGCTGGTCCTGCACTGAGCTCACCTGCCTCCCCAGTGGCCAGTCCTTGGCCCTGAAAGTCGGGGATGATCTAGCTCTAGGTATGGCTGTTTCATCCAGGGGTGAGGCAGAAGTATCTCTCCTAAAGTCCTGCTCACCAGGAGCTCCCGTCCCCATACTGCAGGTTCACACCCAGCTTTTAGGACTAGTCAGTCTGTGTGGCCCTCCCTCAATTAATAAATCAGCAACTAAAAGGCCGGGTGCGGTGGCTAACGCCTGTAATCCCAGCACTTTGGGAGACTGAGGGGGGTGGCTCACTTGAGGTCAGGAGTTTGAGACCAGCCTGGCCAACATGGTGAAACCCCATCTCTACTGAAAATACAAAAATTAGCCGGGCAGGGTGGTGGGCACCTATAATCCCAGCTACTCAGGAGGCTGAGGCAGGAGAATCACTTGAAACCGGGAGGCGGAGGTTGCAGTGAGCCGAGGTCGTGCCATTGCACTCCAGCCTGGCAACAAGAGCAAAACTCCGTGTCAAAAAAAAAAAACAAAACCAACCAGCCAAACAAACAAACAAAAACCCTTCTATTTGTTAAAAAAAAAAAAGAAATCCACCATGAACCAAAAATTAGTCAAAACAATGAACTAAAATATTTTGTTTTTGTAAAATGTATGATAACAAAATGTTAAGGCACGTCATGTACCATCATGGTTCACTGCAGCCTTGAACTCCTGGGCTCAAGCAATCCTCCTGCTTCAGTATCCCTAGTAGCTGGGACTACAGGCTTGTGCCACTGCACCCAGCTTATTTTTTATTTTATTTTATTTTTTGTAGAGATAGGAGTCTTGCTTTGTTGTCCAGGCTGGTCTTCAACTCCTGGCTTCCAGTGATCCTCCTGCCTCAGCCTCCCAAAGTGCTGGGCTGATGGGACATTTTTATACATAGTGCCATGTTTCTATAAATGAGAAGTTTAAAAAATATTGATTTTAAAAATTAATTTATGTCAAGAATTTTTATGAACAAAGTTAAAAAACCAAACAAAAATACAAAAAGGGTTAATATCTTTGAGACTTGATGAGCATTTATAAATCAATAAAACAAACATCCCTATAAATGAATAAGCTAAGGACATGAATGGGTAATGTATATAAGAAATGTAAATGTCTAAAAATATGCCAAAATAGATTTATTATTACTAATAAGCCACTTTCACTCTCTAGTTGGCAGAGTTGTTTTGAAAAATAGGTATGTAATGATGGTGGAGTAGATTGGTTTAACTATTCAGCAGGAAAATTTGGCAATTAGAAGTGTATCAAAAGCCTTAGAATGTTTCATAACCTTAGATTGGGAAATTCCACTTCTAGAAATTAATTCACTTCTAGAAATAATCATGAGTGTGCACAAAGATATCACCCCAAAAATATTTTACAGTATTGTGTCTAATAGGGAAGAACTAGAAATAATTTAAATTTCCACCAATACAGGTTTGTCAAAATACATTTTGTACATTCAGCTGATGGTATATACTATGTCCCCATTACAAATTATGTCCTAGAATATTTAATGGCATGGAAAAGTGTTAACAGTATTTTTTTTTAATGAAAAAAGCTTACAAAACAGTTTGTGATGATTCCATTTAAAATGTGTGTTTATCCATAGAACAAAGATTACCAAATAAACATTGATATATTAAAGGGTTATTACTGGATGGCAAATTGCAAATGATTATTTCCTTTTTTTGTGGCTTATCTGCATTTTTGAAGTTTTCTACAATGCAAAAGAGTATTTTATGATATTAAAACTACAATACAATTTATTATAGAAGAAAGAATAATTCGGCCAGGCGCAGTGGCTCATACCTGTAATCCCAGCACTTTTGGAGGCCGAGACCGGCGGATCACGAGATCAGGAGTTCGAGACTAGCCTGGCCAACATAGTGAAACCCCGTTTCTACGAAAAATACAAAAATTAGCCAGGCATGGTGGTGCGTGCCTGTAGTCCCAGCTACTCGCGAATCGCTTGAATATGGGAGGTGGAGGTTGCAGTGAGCTCAGATGGCGCCACTGCACTCCAGCTTGAGCAACAGAGTGAGGCTTCGTCTCAAACAAATAATAATAATAATAATAATTAACAGAAAATGGTTGGCACAGAACTTACATCTTCTACATAGTGTCATTTCTCTAGTTACTTCCTTAGTAAGGAAAGAGACACTTCCTTAGTGTCTCCTAAGTCAGGAGGACCCCAGTAGGGCAGGGATCCTCTATAGCCTCCTCCCATTTGGAGCATTATTGGAGGTCTTTTGTCTGCTTCTTGGTCAAGGGAATCCAGCTTCCGGTAAAACTACAAAGTAACCAAAAGTTTGGGAGGTGGAAGAAATGCAACCGGTAGATCTCAGAGTCTGTGGGAGAAACTGATTCAGTGAGAATCTAGTTTTTCCGTCCAGTTTCTCCAAACAGAAACTAAGGCCGACTTTAGGGGCTTGTCCAAAGCTGGGCAACCAACTTGACAAGGTGAGGAGGCCTTGACTCCATGGCCTTTCCGTTCTGTTATATGCTGATTTAGACTAAAGCTCTCATACTTTAAAGTGCACAGAAATCTAGTTAAAATGCAGATTCTGATTCAGGTTAGGGGTGGGCCTGAGAGTCTGCATTTCTAACCAGCTCCCAGGCGATGACCATGCACGGGACAGGTCTGGGATCACTGTTTAACTAGCAGTGGTGTAGAGCACAGAATCTGGAGCAAGAAGGCCAGATTCCCAATCCTAGCTCTGCCACGGGCCAACCGAATGACAGTTGCCTCGGTTTCCGAGTTTTCGTGAAGATGTAGTGAGTCATTACATTGTGAGGCTTTGGAGCAGTGTTCACTAAGAACTGACTCTGACATTATTTATTGCATTCCTTAGAGCAAGCAGCCGGTGAAGTAGGGTTTGACGAATGAATAAGTGAATGAATGACCTTTGGAGAAAAATTCTTTCCTGGGTGACTAGAGTCCGAGAAGCAAAATGGGAGGGCTCGTGGGTGGGTAGGAGGCCCACCTCCTAGAAAGTTCTCTGCACCCGGTGGTCCAGAGGGCCCGGAGTGCCCGGAAGCCGGCCGGCTTGCGCTCAGCGGCCCAATGGGGCCGCGGGAGGGAGGGGAGAGCGCCCAGCCAGCCCTTTCCGTCCGGGGCGCCGCAGCCCCGCCCCTCGGAGCGTTGCGACGTCCGAGCATTCCACGGTTGCTACATCGTCGCGAGGGGCGGGGCGCCTGTCAGGGAAGCGGCGCGCGCGGGCGGCGGGCGGGCTGGGGATCCGCCGCGCAGTGCCAGCGCCAGCGCCAGACCCGCTCTGCGCGCTCTCCGGCCCGTCGCCTGCCTTGAAACTCGCGAGCCCGCACTCCCGCCCTGCCTGTGCGCTGCCCGAGTATGGAGCTGCTGTGTTGCGAAGGCACCCGGCACGCGCCCCGGGCCGGGCCGGACCCGCGGCTACTCGGGGACCAGCGTGTCCTGCAGAGCCTGCTCCGCCTGGAGGAGCGCTACGTGCCCCGCGCCTCCTACTTCCAGTGCGTGCAGCGGGAGATAAAGCCGCACATGCGGAAGATGCTGGCTTACTGGATGCTGGAGGTACCGCCCGGACGCGTCCCCCTCCCCCACCGCTCCCGGGTCTGGACACACCGGGGCCGCCCTGTCGGGACATCGCGGTCCCCACAGCAATCTGCAGGATGCTCCGAGGCTAAGACCCCCGGGGCCTGGCCTTTCGCTAGGGCACCCTAGCCAGCTGCCTCCCTTGCTTTCCCGAGCCCTAATCGGCTCCTCCCAACTGTGAGTGCCAGTCACTTGGCACCGTAACTGTGCCTCTCTTCGGGCCGAGAAAACGGGACCAGGGACATCGTCTCCCCTTCGGCTTCTCACAGCGTCTCCCGCTTCCCTCCCCCTCCCGGCCTTCTCCGGAGAGCGCGCCTGGAAAACCTTGGGCTCGGCCGCCCCCGCCCGGGAGCCGGTTCCTGTGTCTGTCGCGGGGTTCTGGCGGGGAAGGCGATGGGGGTGGCGCGCGCCCTGTTCCGGCCGACAGGGAAATGAAAAGTGCGGGAGGCAGTGGCAGGAGCCTCCTCCCTTCCCTTCGGGTGTGTGCAGTGGTGGCGGTGATGGGGGTGAGGTCCCAGCTCTCTGGCTACCATGGGTGACCCTTGCGTCCCACTTCCCGTCGCTGTGGGGGAGGGGAGTCTCCGTTTGGAATCCTTCTTGAGGAAGGGCTCCTTGACTTTACCACCCCCACCCCACCAAGGGGAGAGGGGAGGAGGCCGCTTAGAGGAAGTGGGGGGCGTCACCTGGGGAGGGCCCATCCTCCTCCTTTATTGGTCCTTGTCTCTGTAAGTAGCTTACCCTCTCTCCCGTTTTTGCTCCCTATCCCACCTCACTTAAGCGCCCCCACCCCCGCGCTGCTGTGTTCCCCACGCTCCGGCCCCAGCAGTGACTGTGCGCCCTCCCCCAGGTATGTGAGGAGCAGCGCTGTGAGGAGGAAGTCTTCCCCCTGGCCATGAACTACCTGGATCGCTACCTGTCCTGTGTCCCCACCCGAAAGGCGCAGTTGCAGCTCCTGGGTGCGGTCTGCATGCTGCTGGCCTCCAAGCTGCGCGAGACCACGCCCCTGACCATCGAAAAACTGTGCATCTATACCGACCACGCTGTCTCTCCCCGCCAGTTGCGGGTGCGTGTGTAACTCCCCCCACCCCCGACACATACTGTCTCCCCACTTTCCAGGAAAAGGAACGCTTGAGCTATCAGAGGCTTTCTGCTCCCTGGAGAGGGCGCAAGGCGATCAGGACCTTTGGGAAGGGAATTGGGGTGGAACAAACGATGGGGCAGTGTGGTGTGGTGGTTAGTATCACTCCCGCCCAGGCTCCAGCTGCAGTCAGGCATTAAACCCCCTCCTGACCTCCAGGGGATGCCACTCCTTCCTGGTCTTTCCCTCAGATAGCAACAAGTCAAACTGCATGTCTACACTCACTAGTACTTTGCCTCTGGGTTTACGCAGCCACCATGAGTTCTTTATTGGCAGCAGAAGGGCATGTCTGCACACCCCCACTGGAGTAGGGGAGTGGAATGTGCTTCATGTGGGGGAGGGGGTTTGCCTTGGTTGAGTCTTTATCCTCATGTGGACTTTGTGATAGAAAAACCTCCCAGAGCCAATTAAAGCCAGGCTCTGATTGCTTTAAGGAAGGGCTGATGTATTTCATCCCACCTTCTTTGCTTCCTCTTATATCCCGGAAGAGACAGCTTCTTCCTAATCCTTTCCTGTCCTCATTCTGAGGAACTGGAGCAGCTGCTTTGGGCCTGGTGGAAACAGCTCCCTCTACCCCCCTTAGCCAAAGGCCCAAGCTGAGGGACAGGCAGGGAGGTGAGCTGCAGCTGCTTCCGATGTGATAATGGTGCCCCCTCCCCCGGCCCGCCCTCTCTGACCAAGGTCTTTCATAACCCTGTGGGGAGCTGCTGTCACTCCTGTGGTTTGGGAAGTGGCTCCCTGGGCCTCTTGCTGGAAACTTGGGCTGGGCTCAGACAGGGCAGGAAAGTCACCGGTTCTGTCCCGCCTCAGAAGGAGCCTCAGTCCCGGGGAGCTGCTGGATCTAGAAGAGGTTATTTAGGACATGCAGATTGTCTTCTAGGGGCCTGGGGGGAGAGGGTGGGTGAGCTGGCACTTTCTTCCACCTTGCTCTGTGGCGGGCCAAGTCTTCTGCTGACCCTGAGAGGAGTCTCTGGGCCCCATCTCCCAGGGAGGAGGGCAGCAAGCAGGCTGCTGTGATTGGCTGGCAGGGAAGCCAGGGTACTGGGGCCCCCGACTGCTGTGAGTCGAGGAACAGGATTCCTCTTCCTGCCAAGTAGCTCAGAGATGGGAGTAGGAGGCCAGAGTTGGGAATCCAGGAGACTCCACAGCTCTTTGTGATGAATCTGGTAGTTTTTGGCAAGTCTGAAGGTGGAGCTAGTTTCCAGGGCCAGAGAGCAAGATGTTTTTGGAGGGGTTGGGGCTGGAAGGTAGAAGGGGAACTTCCTTTTTGTGAAAAGATGGAGGTGGTGTGTGTGCCCACATATGAGGGTTTTTCAGTGCAGGCGAAAAGTAGTCTTCCCTTTGTCTGAGCTGGGTGTGGAGTGCCCAGAAGACTTCCTAGAAGGTCAAAGTTGGAAGGGACCTCTGAGAACTCCAGTTGGTCCATATCCGTGTGCAGCAGAGGAGGCTGAGGCCCAAGGAGGGAGGGAAAGCTCCCTGCCTCAGCATCGCACTGAGCAGATGAGTGTAGAACCTGGGTCTTCTAGCTAGACCAGGTTGCCTTAAAAGTCAGGGATGGGATGGCTGCTGCCACCCACTGAAGCTAAGCACTTGCAGGGGTGTGTTCTCCACCAATTAACACTGGGATTCTCTGGTTGCCTGGATATGGGGAAGGGTGGCCACCTTCCCTCAAACATGACCCCTTGCCTCCCCATAGGGAGAGTCCCACCCCCAGTTGCCTTCCAGATGCTTCCTTAGAAGCTGGGTCCCTTCTGTTTACTGCTGAGTTAGGAGTTGGCTCCTGGGACAGTCACTGGGAGTAGCGTTGTAATTTCTCTGCCTCACTTCTGGCCAGGCTGTTTTCTCTGGGGCTCTTTGAGGGTAGGGACTGATTTGAGAGGCTGACACCTAAGCTGGGGCCAAGACAGAGACAGCTGTGGCTGGGGCCTGGAAGAAGTTGGGTGGAGTTGCCATTTCTGCCTCAATAAGGAGTCAAACCCACAAGTTCCTTCCTGAGATAAAACAATGAAGAAATCCTCATGTGTGCAACTCAGAAATGGGGCCAGGTCTGGGAACCCATGATGAGTGGATTGGGGTGAGGCTTCCAGGCTTCTCCCAAAACCTAGTACTGGCAGGTAGGCTTGGGTAGGTGAGGATAGGACTTGATCCCTCAGGAATCATTTGGGGCCATCCTGTCTGGCTTGGCCTCCGTCTATCCTCCTGAAAGTCAAGTGGCATGGGGCACTATGGGTTCCAGCTAAAGGGGGTGGGGTGGGGTGCTATACCTCAGGACCTGTCCCTGATATCCTACCAAGGGGATGTGGCTTGGGTTGGGCAATCTCCCCTTTGAGGAACCTCAGCAAAGGCTCAGTGGCTGTCATTGGAGGAGTCATACTCCCTCCTGTTGATTCAAGAGGTGTGGACTTGGCTGGGATGCAGAGTTGCAGGGGAAGCTAGTGGTGATCTGCCCTTTCACAAATCCTTGGGGTTGGGAGAGTCTCTGCTTCATCCCAGAGGAGTCCCCAGTTCATAGTGATGCTGTGGTATCTGCTGCTTCCGTCTTTCAGCCCTGGCTGGAGAAATCCTCAGAGCCCTGAATGAAGTCAGGAGAAGGCCTGAATTACTGGCCCCTTAAACATAACCAGACAGGATTAAAAGGGATAATCCATGTAAAGTATGTTGTCTTGGCACCTAGTAAATGATCAGTAAGTGCTCAAAGCACATGCCCCCTCCTCTTCCCTGCCTTGAACTCCATGGTGCCTGGCCCTAAAATCAGAAACTGAGGTCTTGGGCTTTAAAAGTTTGATGGGCTTCCCTGCCTATGAGACTTTGAGACTTCTGCTTTACTCCTTCCTTTTCCCTTCTCCAGCCACTGACCCCACCCTTTTCCCCCTTTTCCAGGACTGGGAGGTGCTGGTCCTAGGGAAGCTCAAGTGGGACCTGGCTGCTGTGATTGCACATGATTTCCTGGCCCTCATTCTGCACCGGCTTTCTCTGCCCCGTGACCGACAGGCCTTGGTCAAAAAGCACGCCCAGACCTTTTTGGCCCTCTGTGCTACAGGTAAGAGCCCTGTGCACATTTTTGCCAAATTGGAAAAATCATTAGACTTATAAGAGAGAGAGGTAACTAGGAGATTCTGGTTTATACTGTCAAAATTAATTTGTGAAAATTACATCCCCTCTGAGCCCCTAGTCTCGATACAGAAAAGCAGGTCATAATCAGCTCTATGGGATCTCAGACCCCTCCAGTTTGTAGGAGGGACACCGAGGGTATAGAGAGAAGTGACTCGCCCAAGGTCCCACAGTGAACATGTTGGGAACAGAACCCCTGTCTCTTGGCCCTAGTTGTGTTCCCACACTAGGGAGTGTCTTGTCTATTCCCTGGACCTATGGAAACTGGCAGTTGGTCCTGATCTCTAGGAAAGATACTCTTTCCTGTCTTCCTCCCTTGCCGATATCTTGCCCCACCCACTGCTGGAGTTTTCTAGCATGTCCTCTGCTCTACTTATGCTGCCTGGCACTTTCCGAGGAGTCGGAAGTCCATGCTGGCTGTTATCCTTCAGGTTTCCTCATCTCATGGTTCCCTTTCCTCCTCTCCAAGATTATACCTTTGCCATGTACCCGCCATCCATGATCGCCACGGGCAGCATTGGGGCTGCAGTGCAAGGCCTGGGTGCCTGCTCCATGTCCGGGGATGAGCTCACAGAGCTGCTGGCAGGGATCACTGGCACTGAAGTGGTGAGTGCTGGGCAGCTGGGCAGCAGCCTCTCCATTCATATAGTGCTATGCCCTGAGCCTCCAGTAGAGGGAAACCTCCAACCCCAACCTGGTCCTGAGTCCTGGTTTCACAACCTTGGGGCTTTGTGGCTTTTTATCTCCTGCCTTGGTCTGGAGAAGAGCAAGTATCTTGGGTGGGGTGAAGGGCACTGGCCCTAGGGGCTCTTTTCTTGCCAAGTGGTGTGCTGGAGTGGGGGTGGGGGATTCGGTGTCAGATGCAGGGCTGCTCTCACACTCCCTTGCCACATCCTCTTGCTAGTTTCTGAGAACTGAAGAGCGATTCCTGGGGCTAGGCTGTGGCCTAACCTCCCCAGACTTCCCCATGTGTTGGGAGCTGTCCTTCCCCTGCACCTGCTGCCAGATGCTATGGGGGGGAGTGTTCACTCCTCACTGTTCTCCCATGTTCCCAGGACTGCCTGCGGGCCTGTCAGGAGCAGATCGAAGCTGCACTCAGGGAGAGCCTCAGGGAAGCCGCCCAGACCAGCTCCAGCCCAGCGCCCAAAGCCCCCCGGGGCTCCAGCAGCCAAGGGCCCAGCCAGACCAGCACTCCTACAGATGTCACAGCCATACACCTGTAGCCCTGGAGAGGCCCTCTGGAGTGGCCACTAAGCAGAGGAGGGGCCGCTGCCACCCACCTCCCTGCCTCCAGGAACAAACCACACCACATCTGAAGCCTGAAGGGGCGTCTGTTCCCCCTTCACAAAGCCCAAGGGGCCTGGTCCTACCCATCCCCGCAGTGTGCACTAAGGGGCCTGGCCAGCCACGTCTGCATTTCGGTGGGTAGTCAAGCTCCTCCTCCCTGCATCTGACCAGCAGCGCCTTTCCCAACTCTAGCTGGGGGTGGGCCAGGCTGATGGGACAGAATTCGATACATAACGCCAGCATTCCTTTTGAGCGCCCCCCACCCCTGGGGGCTGTTTTCAACTGCCAAAATGCTCTAGTGCCTTCTAAAGGTGTTGCCCCTTCTAGGGTTATTGCATTTGGATTGGGGTCCCTCTGAAATTTCATGCATGATAGACACGTATGAGGGGGAATAGTCTAGATGACTCCTCAGTACTTTGGAGGCCCCTATATAATCCGTGCTGACAGCTGCTCCTAGAGGGAGGGGCCTAGGCCTCAGCCAGAGAAGCTATAAATTCCTCTTTGCTTTGTTTTCTGCTCAGCTTCTGTGTGATTGACAGCTTTGCTGCTGAAGGCTCATTTTAATTTATTAATTGCTTTGAGCACAACTGTAAGAGGACGTAACGGGGTCCTGGCCATCCCACAAGTGGTGGTAACCCTGGTGGTTGCTGTTTTCCTCCCTTCTGCTACTGGCAAAAGGATCATTGTGGCCGAGGAGCTGCTACAGCCTGGGGTGGGGTCATGCCCTCCTCTCCCGTTGTCCCTCTGCCCCATCCTCCAGCAGAGAAAATGCAACAGGGATGCCCTGGAGGTGGCTGAGCCCCTGTCTAGAGAGGGAGGAAGCCCTGTTGACACAGGTCTTTCCTAAGGCCACAAGGTTTAGGCTGGTGGCCCAGGACCATCATCCTACTGTAATAAAGATTGTGAAATAAAACTGGCTTTGGCTTCTTGGATTGGTGTGTGGGTTAAGTCTATTTCTGGACTGTATGAGGTAAGGAGGCGGAAGCCAGTGGTCTAAAGCAGGGATCATTGAGCCTTTTCTGTAAAGGGCTGGATAGTTAGGCTTTGCGGGCTATATGGTCTCTGACCCAAATATAATCAGTTCTGCTTTATAATGTGACCTATGTGTTCCTGAAAATCACTATGCCATGCAATTTGCACAATAAAAACCACAGGTCTCATGGGAAAAATGGGGCTTGAAGCACAACACTCAAATGAGTGACACACGTTAAAAAAAGGAGAGCTTGGTTTTTACATATGTCAAATGGTTGAGAAATACATAAATATTACAATAAATACGGCCTTTTATCTTGAAGACATGCACTTTGCTTTTGGAAGTGGATGTTGGAAGGGCTGCTCAACACAGGTGGGCAGCTGAGTGAGGTAGCTGGTACATGTTCAAGTGTGAGTTTTGTGTACTAGTTAGGCTTGGTTCAGCTGGGTACAGTTTCCCATATTCACCTAATGTTTCTCGATGAAATCATACGCAAGCAACATTAAGCCTGCGTTATGATCAAACTGTTCCCAAATATATTAAATGGGTTGGAACAAATGCACAATTTTGGAAGCAAACAAGGGTTATAGCAGGATTATACTTAACTCTGCTGTTGTAGCACAAAAGCAGCCACATGAAACATGTAAATGGGTGAGCGTGGCTGTTCCAACAAAATTATGGATGCTGAAACTGGAATTTCATGTAATTCCTACCTATCACAAAATACTGTTAATTTTTTTCCCCATTTAAAAATGGAAAAATCATTCTTAGCTCACGGGCCACACAAAAACAGGCACTTGGGCTGGGTGCGGTGGCTCACGCCTGTCATCCCAGCACTTTGGGAGGCTGAGGCGGGTGGATCACCTGAGGTCAGGAGTTCGAGACCAGCCTGGCCAACCTGGTGAAACCCCATCTCTACTAAAAATTTAAAAATTAGCCAGGCGTGGTGGCACGCACCCGTAGTCTCAGCTACTCAGGAGGCTGAGGCAAGAGAATCTATCGAACCCAGGAGGCGGAGGCTGCAGTGAGCCAAGATCATGCCACTGTACTCCAGCCTGGGCAACAGAGCGAGACTCTGTCTCAAAAAATAAATCAACAAAAAAAGGGGCACTTGGCCGTAGTTTACTAGTCACTAAAGCTTTCATTGGCTGAAAAGCCAGAAAGGGAGCCTGTCTGATGCTAGCTCTGATCTAACTCTTCTTGGGCCCAGCCTTATTCTCTGGCCTTTCTTGACTGTATCTCTGCTTTCCTCAAGTTTTCTCTTGTAGTCCTTTCATCCACAGCTGACACATGACCATCTTTGGACAACCTGCTCCTGGCTGCTGCAGCCTGTCATGGGAGAAGGCAGAGGATGTGTCCCCAGGTGGCTAACAAGGTGAGTGTAGCCTGGAGAAACAAGCTTGGAGATCAAGGGAGGTGGCTCCTATATAAACGGGACAAGAATGTCCTCCATCTTCCAGATACTAACAGGAGTAATGCCCACCTCCATTTACTACACCAAACACAGAGGTTCAATAAATACCTGCCTTTGCCTTTATCCACAGTGACCTGACACAATAGCCATAGAAAAAGTACTCACACCAAGCCCCAGCTGGGGACTGGGAATGCCAGTGTATGGTATAAGTCGGCTCTCAGAACTGAACAGCGGTAAGGGTCTAGAATGGAAGAGGGAACCAGCCAGACCCTCAGTCCTTCCTGTCCTGGACTGGAAGCCACAGATGTTCCTGTGATCTGTCACTGCCCTGATCTGGGTCTTTAGCCATTAAGGTTTGGTGTCATCTTCAGTCACCAACGGGGGTCTTGGTGTCCTTCCAAACCCCTTTGGCCAGGACAACTGACTGTTTTCTCACTCCATGGTGATGGGAACATCTTCCACATCTCGGGGGACTGCGCTCTGAAGCTCACGCCTGATTTCGGGGGATAGCTGTGGATGGGGCTGCAGCCGGAGCAGTTCTAAGAGGGCCTCTTTCTGGTCTGTGGCCAAGTCGGCCTTGTAGCGCTGGACCAAAGTCAGGAGGCACTGGTGCCAGAGCACAGGCAGTTCACGCTTCTCTGTCCGGAACCCCAGGAAGTGGAAGACTAGGGCATCCAGCACCCGGTAAGGCAGTGCATACTTCTTATCCAGCAGCAGTCGCAGGAAGATGCTGTTGGCACCACTGTATTCCATCTCAGCAATTTTCAGCATGGCCGCACTAGTGGGAACGGGAGGTGGGGTAGAGTTAGCGGGGAAAACATTGGAAGAAGGATCCTACTTCTCCCTCTGTGCTGTCCCCCTTTTTTCTTCCCATCTGCTGGCCCTTACACTATGGTATTCCCCAGGGACCTTCTCACCTACCCAATCGTATTATACTCGCTTGACTTGAGTCACCATCTCTACAGGGATCCACCCAAATCTCTACCTCCAGCATAGACTGCTTGTTTCAGTACCCAACTAGAGTATGGTCCAAACATCTCAACATCTCCACCCTAACTACTTTCTTCCTGTGTTTCCTACTCATTTGTTCATCTATTTACTGCGTACTTTCTTTATACCAGGCACTCAGGCCCTGTTGTTGCAGAACTTACATTTAGGGGGATAATGATACACCTACTCATTGGCTTAAATAAGCACAAACCCAAGACTATCCTTAGCTTCTTCTCCACTCTACCCATCCCCAAGTCCTGGCAATTCCACTATCTGGATATCCACTGACCAGCCCCCACCCCGCCGCTCCACCCCCAGCAACGCTACCTGGAGTGCAACACAGGGATGGAGCACTTGGTGATGATGCTACCCACAATGATGGCTTCCCGGAGGGTGCAAGTGCCAGACTCGCACAGTGGAATCAGGACCCCTGGGGAGAGTCAAAGGGCAGTCACTATGAGCCCAGGATGAGAAAAAGGAGTTACAGCAGGAAGCATTCCCACCCAGCCCAGGGACAGCTAGCAATTTCCCACACCAGGCCTGCTGTGTTCCCCATAGAAGCTCCAGCCCTTCACTTTCTTCCCTGCCTCTGGGATCCCACCTTTGAACCAGGCTCCAGGTTTGAAAAGGGCCTTCTTGAGAGCCATGTAGAGATGGAAGTTGAGTCGTTTGTATTCAGCAATGTCATCTCGTACTCGCGGGAGCAGGACAAGGTTGTAGAAGCGCTGGGCCATGCGTTCCTTCAGGTTAGAGGCAAAAATCCTAGTGGGAGTTAAGTCGGGGAAGTTTCCAAGTCACACGACAGTCTGGACCCGGCCCATTAAATATCACCATGGATAGTGCATACAAGAGGTTTTAAAGTAAAATATGGGATCTTTCTTTCAGTGAGGGATGTGTGGGAGCTGTGTGCATGCAACACCCATCAGCTTAGAGAGAGAATAGGAGGGGCAATGAGATATATCCAAATGAGGAGTGCCGTCTGTCTGTGGGAGAGCCAGAGCTTGTGCAAACTGATGGCTACTCAGCTACTCTCCTTCCTCTTGCTATCATGGCTTCTCTCAATTTTGCTATCACTAGGGCCCTGAGTATGTCTGGACAGTCACAGACTTCTGAGGGTCCTGCTACAGGGTTGTATCCAGTGGCTATAAAAGCCTCTCCCCTAGAAATTGATCATGGAGGGCTGTATCCCAGTGGCTATAAAAGCCTCTTCCCCTAGAAATTCATCACAGAGGGTTCCTAACTGGCTAACTGGGTCTTGGCCCCAAAAAATGACACAGGAAAAGCTAGAAAAATGATGCTATAAAGTAGCAGAGAGGGCCCTGGGGCCAGAGGCAAGGAAAGCCTGTCCGTCCCAAGCCCAGCCTGCACCTATAGACCCAAGGTCTGCAAATCCCCATCTACTCTACCTGGTGGCTTGGTACATGGCGGCTGCAGTCCAGGCCTCAGGCTCTGTGACGTAGAGGATTTGTTCCCAGTTGGAGAGTGCAGGGATGATCTTAAATGCCTTAGGCAGTTTTCCACTGCGGTACTTAGATAATACCTAGGGATGAGGGAGGTAAAACAATCATTGTCATCCACATATGGCAAGCTTGCTGTGGGCTAGGAACTTGTCTGGGTGCTTTTAATATATTAACTCATTTCATCCCCACAATAACCCTTTAAGGAGGTGCCATTATTATGCTCGTTTTACAGATGACCAGTGAGAGTTCCAGTAACTGACCCAAGGTTGCCAAGTCATTTACAGACAGAGCAGGAATCTGAAACCACACACTCTGCCTCTTAGGTCTGTTTTCTACTGCCATGACTTCTTTAGTATGAGATGCAGGCAAAAGGCAAAAGCCTGTGGCGGGAGCCCACAGCCCCCAAAAGGGTCTTCCACTGTGGCTCCCCTCTCAGCTCTTACCTCCCGGACCCCCCTGTAGACTTCTAGGACCCGGGGGTCCAGCTGGGGCATAGGGAAGCCCGACACCTCTGACATGACTGTCTCAACCTCTGTCTGCTTCTCAGTCAGCTTCTCCATGATGATGTCAGCCAAGGTGCGCCTAAGAGGGGAAGTGCCAAGGGGAGGGGAGAGAGGAAGGAAGGAGCACTGTGGTCACTGTCCAGGAAGCTCCAGATTCCCCACAGTCCCTTGTGAGCACTGACATACTGCGATCCTGCTGGGATGTGCAGCTCAGAGTTCCCTCTCTGTGCCCATTCATCCACCACAGACAGAATCACTGCAGGGTGCAAAGGAACTGAAAGTCATTCCATTTAGGACAAAGCTGGCAGTTGTATGGAGGTTATTATGAATCTCAATTCTGAAATCGGTCTGCCCAGGTTCAAATCCTGGCTTACCCACTCCCTGTATGATCTTGGGCATGTTACTTAACCTCTCTATGCCTCTGTTTCCTCATTTGTAAAATAGGGATAATAACGGTACCC
Organism: Mandrillus leucophaeus; assembly: GCF_000951045.1. Lineage (NCBI taxonomy): Eukaryota > Metazoa > Chordata > Mammalia > Primates > Cercopithecidae > Mandrillus > Mandrillus leucophaeus. Next base: position 9,604,599 of record NW_012103142.1, on the reverse strand, counting down.
ACCTTAAAAGATTAATGGAAGGATTAAGTAAGTTAATGTCTGTTCATTACTTGGAACGGTCAGTACACAGCAGTGTATCTATGGAAGTATTTCTAAAACTGATTATGTTCTTTTCAGCCTCCTTAAACACAGTATTGTTGGGTATATCAAACATTATCTTAATGATTCAGCATTACTATCACCTTGAGCTGTCATATAATACCAGTGCCTTCAGAGGCTGCTGAAGTGTATTTATTTATTTTTTTTTGAGACAGAGTCTAGCTCTGTTGCCCAGGTTGGCATGCAGTGGTACCATCACGGCTCACTGCAGCCTCTATCTCTCTGGCTCAAGCGATCTTCCTGCCTCAGTCTCTCAAGTAGCTGGGACCACAGGCACATAGCACAAGGCCCAGCTAGTATTTTATTCTTTTGTAGAGATGGGGTCTCCCCATGATGCCCAGGCTGGTCTCACACTCCTGGGCTCCTGCCTTGGGATCCCAAAGTGCTGAGATTACAGGTCTGGGCCACCATGCCCAGACTGACATGTATTTAAAGCTGCTCCTCAGTTGGGTGCAGTGGCTCGTGTTTGTAATCTCTGTACTTTGTGAGGCTGAGGGAGGTGAATCACGTGAGGTCAGGAGTTTGAGACCAGCCTGGCCAACATGGTGAAACCCCGTCTCTACTAATAAAACAAAAAGTAGCCAGGCGTGGTGGTGCACGCCTGTAATCTCAGCTACTCGAGAGAGTCCCAGAGTCAGTGCAACACTTATAGGACATGGAAACTTACGCAGACATGGCAACTGGGCCTCACAGCCGTCAGGTGGGGTTAAGAGTCAAACTCAGGTTTTTGAAAGTCTTAAGATGCTTTATAGTACCTTATAATGCGCCCCCAAACTAAATGGCCTCTGATTGTTGAATTCATGTGGATCTAGGCTTGCTTTCTGAAGACGCCAGCTATCATTTCTTACAACTGCCAGAAGTTCTGATTACTTCAAGGAGCTTGTCTATTCTATTTACTGCAAGCTGGAAAAGCATTCTGCTAAATTTGTCAGCGTCATCAGTGAAGTAGGAGTTATGAGGTGCTGAATGAGAACCTGAGAGGCTCTCTGGTGGGACAGGCCCAAGTACATATTTTGTGACACGTATTTCAACTGTTAGGCATCGATCTGGGAGAGGAGCTCATTTTCATTTCTTCATTCTGCATTTCAAATAAGTTGCCACAGAATTTATCAGCCTCCTTGTCCTTTTACAGTACAATTAGCAATGAGAGATGCATTAACCCCAAAAATCTAAAGTATCAGGGACACCATTATGTTAGTATCACAGGGTCAGAATGAACTGGTTGAGGACCCTTATCCTAGACTCCACTCCCCACGGCCAAAATTTATGGGCTCAGGAGTTTGACCACAGGCAGTCTAAATGCCTGCATGTTTTGGAGCCAGCATTTATTATAGATGGGAATAAATTAGTGGTCCTAACTGGGAGCAGTCTTGCCTCCCAGAGGACATTTAGCAACGTCTGATGTCATTTTTGGTTTTCATAATTAGAGGGAAGGTTGCTACTGGAGCCTAGAAGGTAGAGATCAGAGATATCTACTAAACATCCTACACTGCACAGGATAGCCTCCACACACACATAAAATTACCCAGCCCAAAATGTCAATAATGCTGAGGTTGAAAAACCCTGGCTTAAATGAAGCTTAGGATATGAACACTTGTCCAAGGGAGTTGAGCTTACCACTAAAAAAACCAAGAATACCAAAACCAGATGCAGTAGGATGGCTCTCCCCAGAGGTGTAAAACGGGCCTGGAGCTGTTTCCCTGGCAACTGGGCAGTTGTACAATAAATGGACAGAAGGATACAATGTTTTCTGAGGCTGGGTCATTCCCACTCACAGTGGTCTGCTGAGGATGGGCCAGTTTTGTCAAGGTGGTCCCCTACAACTAGCAACTCCAGGGCCCTTTCCTAAAGTAGGGAATCGTAAGTCTGCCAGGGAACTTGTTTTCCTGTGGGAACTTTCTACAAGCACCCATTATCCCAAATCCCCAGACCTACCTGGCAGGAGGGTTCTTGTTCATGAACATCTCTATGGCACGCTCATCCTCAGGGTCCACGACCACCTCTGCATGATGGCCCACCCCTGTCATTGTGGCAGCCTTCTCCAGGGTGGGCCACTCCTCATCCTCGTCATCTGATCCATCCTGAGGCATTCTTGGACCTAGAAGAGAGGAGACTAAATGGATGAGCACAGCAAAAGGTAGCTGAGGGATTTAGTCAGTTTAACTTTAGTCATTATGTAGTACAGGCCTCACATGTGGTTGTGATAGACACAGGTATGTGCAGTGAAACAAATGAGGCATGCATTAGCTCCCTGTCCCCAGGGGCTTGCAATCATGCTTGAGAAACAAAACGTATACACAGGAAACAATGAGAAAGAAATGGCCATAAGTAATAGTTAACATACCATACTCAGTTATGTAGAAGGAACTTCTTTTTTTTTTTTTTTTGAGACAGAGTCTCACTCTGTCGCCCAGGCTGGAGTGCAGTGACACAATCTTGGCTCACTGCAAGCTCCGCCTCCTGGGTTCATGCCATTCTCCTGCCTGAGCCTCCCAAGTAGCTGGGACTACAGGCACCTGCCACCACACCCAGTTAATTTTTTGTATTTTTAGTAGAGTCGGGGTTTCGCCACATTGGCCAGGCTGGTCTTGATCTCCTGACCCCTAGTGATCCGCTCACCTCGGCCTCCCAAAGTGCTGGGATTACAGGCGTGAGCCACCGCGCCGTGCCTGTAGAAGGAACTTCTAAACACTGTACCCATGTTAACTGTTTAATCCTTACAAACCCAAGAAGTGGCCGGGCGCGGTGGCTCACGTCTGTAATCCCAGCACTTTGGGAGGCTGAGGTGGGCGGATCATGAGGTCAAGAGATTGAGACCATCCTGGTCAACATGGTGAAACCCCGTCTGTACTAAAAATACAAAAATTAGCTGGGTGTGGTGGTGTGTGCCTATAGTCCCAGCTACTTGGGAGGTTGAGGCAGGAGAATTGCTTGAACCCAAGAGGTGGAGGTTGCAGTGAGCCAAGGTCACGCCACTGCACTCCAGCCTGGCGACAGTGAGATGCTGGCAAAAAAAAAAATACATAAAATTAAAAAAAAAATAAATAAACCTTCTTACGGAACATTGGCAAAAACTTAAAAAAAAAAATAATAAAATAAATAAATAAATAAAAATAAACCCAAGAAGCGGATACTATTATTATACCCAGTTTCAGATGAGGACACTGAAGCACCAAAAAGTTGATAATTTGCCCAAGACAGGTAGTCTGGGTCTAGACTGCATTCTTCACCACTATTCTACACATATTAGGGTTTGATTATATGCCACAATGAGTGGTAGAGACGACGTATGCACTTAGAGGATGAGTGGTGAGGACAGTTAGACGCTGGATGGGCAGTTTGGGAGCAGGCGGAGCGTGTTCCAGACGCGGAGAAAATAAGGCTTCGGATTTAAGTGTCTCCTAGGCAATAGCAATAAATAATGCTAGGTAGGTGGGAAAGGTGAAGCCAGACTGGAGGGCCTTTAAAGTCAGGCAGTGGAGTTCAGATTTCAATCCACCAGTCTATTTGGTCTAAATGAAGTTGGCTGGGCATGGTGGTTCATGCCTGTAATCCCATCACTTTGGAAGACCGAAGTGGGTGGATCATCTGAGATTGGGAGTTCGAGACCAGCCTGACCAACAAGGAGAAGCCCTGTCTCTACTAAAAATACAAAAAATTAGCTGGGTGTGGTGGCGTGCGCCTGTAATCCCAGCTACTTGGGAGGGAGGCCGAGGCAGGAGAATCGCTTGAACCAGGGAGTCGGAGGTTGCAGTGAGCCGAGATCGCGCCACTGCACTCCAGCCTGGCCAAAGAGCAAGACTCCATCTCA
>NW_012103142.1:9587601-9600639 GCF_000951045.1 Mandrillus leucophaeus | reverse complement strand
TGGCTCACGCCTGTAATCCCAGCACTTTGGGAGGCTGAGTCGAGTGGATCATGAGGTCAGGAGATCGAGACCATCCTGGCTAACACAGTGAAACCCAGTCTCTACTGAAAATATAAAAAATTAGCCGGGCATGGTGGCAGGCGCCTGTAGTCCCAGCTACTCGGGAGGCTAAGGCAGGAGAACAGCGTGAATCCGGGAGGCGGAGCTTGCAGTGAGCCAAGACTGCGCCACTGCACTCCAGCCTGGGCGACAGAGCGAGACTCCGTCTCAAATAAATAAATAAATAAATAAATAAAATAAATGAAGTTAGTCCATTTAAATAACTTCCATTTTTGGAAGGCTACATGTCTGGGCATCTGGAAAGGGGGGCTAATAATCCAAGTGGGGAACTATAATGCTATGTATCAATAGGTCATTAACAACAAAGGCAGTGGCAGTATGTGATAAACGCTAAGGGGGAACAGACATTTTGTCTCCACGTGCCAACAATCTCCCAAATGTGTACTTTGTAGGTGGTTCTCCTTAGCACCAGACCCTAACTCCAGGTGTCTCCTGTACAGCCGCTCTTGGATGACTCACAGTCACCTCAAATCTCACCTGTCATCAACTATATTAATTTTCTTTCCCTCCTAGGTCTATAATGCTAACCATCCACAGCTCAGTAAATGGTACCACTGTCCACCCAGTGCTAAGCCTGGGAGGCGCTCCTGCCTCATCCCTTGCCCTCACCCTCAACACCCAATCAATTACTAAATCCTATTCAATTTTACCTCATAGACTGTCTCTCACATGCTTCACAGCCCCATCTAAGCCTAGATCAGCATCATTTCTTGCCTGGATTTATTCAACAGTCACCCACTCATCTCCATGTTTCTGACCTTGCTTCCCTCCAACTCATTTTCCACTCTGCAGACGGTAATCTTCCAGAAACACATATTTGATTTGATTAGCCCTATACTTAAAATTCTCCAGTAGCTTTCCATTCTTCCTATTGCTGTAAGGATGGTTTTTAAATCTTTTGCAAGTTTGCTCCTACCTACCTGACCATCATTCATTACCCATTAACCCAGTCATTCAGCAAACACTGAGCACCTACACTATATGTGAGGCACTGTTGGGGGTGCTGGCAATATATCCATGAACAAGAGAAATCAAAAGACTTTGTTCTATACAGCTTACATTCTAATTGGATGAGACAGTCTATGACCATACCACTCTGAACGCACCAGATCCTGTCTAATTGGAAAAGACAGACATAAATAAACATATAAATATACTGGGTTAAAATATAAGTACTATGGGCCAGGTGTGGTGGCTCATGCCTGTAATCCCAGTACTTTGGGAGGCCGGGGCGGGTGGATCACCTGAGGTCAGGAGTTCGAGGCCAGGTTGGCCAACATGGCAAAACCCCCATCTCTACTAAAAATACAAAAAAAAAATATTAGCTGGGCGTGGTGGCAGGCGCCTGTAATCCCACCTACTTACGAGGCTGAGGCAGGAGAATCACTTGAACCCAGGAGGTGGAGGTTGCAGTGAGTCGAGATCACAGCATTGCACTCCAGCCTAGGCAATGGAGTGAGACTCTGTCTCAAAAAAAAAAAAAAAAAAAGTACTATGAAAAAAGATAGGGCAGAAATATTGGGAGTATGGAGATAGAGTAGAGTGCTGCAATCGTAAATGGAGTAGATAGGCCTCTCTGAGAAAGTAACCCTACAAGTGTATGAGAACAAACTATCCCAGAGAGAAGGACCAACCAGGCCAAATGCCCTAATTTCCCATGTTTAAGGCACAATGAAGCCTGTATAGGTGGAGTGGAATGCACAGAGGAAAGCAGTAGAAGAAGTCAGACTGGTAAAGGAGGCAGATCATAAAGCGCATTGTAGACCATTGTAATCCCCTACCTGTGGAGTGCTTTGTAGAGAGTATGAGATATGGCAGGGTGCAGTAGCTCACACCTGTAATCTCAGCACTTTGGGAGGCCAAGGAAGAGAGGATCACTTGAGCCCAGGAGTTTGAAACCAACCTGGGCACCACTGTGAGACCTCATCTCTACAAATAATTAAAGAATTAGCGGCTGGGTGAAGTGGCTCACATCTGTAACCCCAGCATTTTGGGGGGCTGAGGTGGGCGGATCACTTGAGGTCAAGAGTTCAAGACCAGCCTGGCCAATATGGTGAAACCCCATCTCTACTGAAAATACAAAAATCAGCTGGATGTGATGGCTCATGCCTGTAATCTTCGCTACTAAGGAGGCTGAGGCAGAAGAACTGCTTGGTCCTAGGTGGCAGAGGTTGCAGTGAGTTGAGATCGTGCCACTGCACTACAGCCTGGGCCGTCTCAAAAAAGAACAAAAAAAAAAAAAGAATTAGTTGGACATGCTGGCACACACCTGTGGTCCCAGCTATGTGGGAGGCTGAGGTGGGAAAGATAGCTGGAGCCCAGGAGATTGAGGCTGTAGTGAGCTATGATTGTGCCACTGCACTCTAGCCTGGGTGACAGAGTGAGAGACTCTATCTCAAAAAAAAAAAAAAAAAGAAAAAGAAAAAAAGGAGAATATGAGATACTAACGAGGAGGCTACTGTGATAATCCAGGTGAGAGATTGTGGTGGCTTCAACAGGATGGTGTTCCAAAGCGGTGAAAAGTGGTCTGATTTTGAATATACTCTGAAGGCAGAGTCATCAGAATTTTCTTACAGATCAGATGTGGGGAGGGAGAGAGAGGAGATGGGGCGGGGGAGAGAGGGAGAGACGGGGAGAGAGAAATAGAGGAGTCTAAAGTTTGTCTTGAGCAAATGAAAGAATACGCTACTGACGGGGAAGACAATGGTGAGAGAAGCAGGTTTGGAGAGAAGGTCAGGATTTCTGTTTTGTACATGTTAAATTTGAGCTGTCAGATTTTAAATTGGAGTTGCCAAATAGGCAGTTGAATATAAGAATATGGATTTCATGGAAGAGGTCAGGGCTAGACTATAAAGTTAGGAGTAGTCACCCAAGAGATGGTATTTAAACCATGAAACTTGCCAGCACCAGAGAATATTTGAAGAGGTCAGAGGACTGAGGATAAGAGGTTGCAATAAGAGTCAGTCAAGGATACTGAGAAGTGAGGTGGCAGTAAAACAGGAGTGTTGATGTCTTAAAACCCAAGTAAGGATACTGTGGCCAGGAGGCCACTATTCAATTGCGTCAAATATTGCTTTAGATGAGATCTGGAAAACGGATGAAGCATCTCAGAGGTCAACACTCCCTCCCTAGCGAGAAAATATCAAACGTCTTTCACCTCTCTCCCTCTTTGGCTGCTAAACAATATGTTTTCTGCTCATAACACTTCCCATTCGTTTTTCAGTTCTCAACTTAAAAGGTCCTGCTGCAATCGGAGAAGCTTCTCAAGACCAATGCTATTGTTACCAGGGAAGCGACACTTTATCAGAGTCAATCTACTTAATTGACTCTCTACTGGGCTTGACTGTAAGGACCTTAAGTCAGACGTGCCTATGTTGTTTACTTCTGTACCCAAACATTCGATAGAACTCCGAGCATAGTACCAAGCTCGTAGTAGGTATCCCATATATATTTACAAAACCAATGGATAAATGCTAGGGTGGAGCGAGCGATTACTGTTGGCCTAACTTAGGGGATGTGTAGAAGGGAGTGCCTAAAACTAGGAGTGGACGCGGAGGGCTCTGAACAGGGTTCAGTCTCCCATTCCATTACTTTTGCAAGTGTAATACGGACCCTTTGTTGACTCGAAGCAATTCCCCTGCCAGACACTTTTTAGCTGTCCACCCCGCCCCACTACTGGCCACTGTCTTCCCCGGATCTCATCCCAGACACTCACCCAGCCGCGTGGTGCGTTCCCGCGACGCCGCGGGCTTGTCCCCAGTCCCATGCTCGGCCTCGAGCTCCTCCTGTTGCTGCCGTGCTTGCTGCAAAATCCGCCGGCTGAGCCGGGGTCCCACATACTCTTCCTCCGTTTCTCCGGTCCTGCGACCCCGCCGCTTCTCCCGGACCCCTGCCCGCACCGCATTCCCAGCCAGGATCTGATCGGCCAGGGGCGCATGTTTTTCCTGACCCCCGACCCCACGGGCCGCCTTCAATTTGGGCATTTTTCTCGAAAACGTTGCCGCGGAGGTTCGCACGTGGGGACGGCGAAAAAGCCAGAATGCGCTTGCGCGGTGGACTCCCGGCTCTCAAGAGGCCACGCGGCGATCACAGCGCCCCCTAGCATTCGGAGGCCAGAAGCGCCATCAGCACCGCCCTTCCCACTAAAAGAGCTCCCGGGTTCCGGAGCTGGACTCCCCAATATATTCACAGCCTTTAACGTTAGCTTCTCTCAACAGTGCAGTCTTTGAGTGTCGCTCTTAGCTTCATGGGTCTAGGCCTAGAGTGCTCAGCCAAACGAGAATGTCTGGATTTAGAAACCTGTGGGCGGGAATCCGCAGATGATGTCACTGGAGGTGTCACCGAGGGGCCCTGAGACCCGCCCCACTCCTTGGGGAAGGCGTGGACCCGGCGCTCTGTTTTTACGTATTTCCGGAGTCTCTTCCGAGACCGAAGGTTGTGTTGGGGAACTGAAGCAGTTTCGGTGGGCGGATAGGGAACCCTGCGTTTCTACCGTGTGATCCGGCCGCCTTCCTGGCCCGACGCCATGGGAGTGACTTGGTAGGACTGCAGGGGGTTTTGTGGGGCGGAGCTTGGAGTTGTGAAGGGCCGGAAAGAGGACCTTGACCGTGGTCCGCCGTCCCCTGGGAGCTGTCCTCGGGTTGTGTGGATGAGAGGATGCCGTGCGAGCCGCGGGTTCCCCGGCCTTGTTTCCTCGGAGATGCGCCCCTTCCTCTTGGAAGGCGGGAAAGCAAAGCGAAGTTTTTGTTTGTTTTTTTTTTCTTTAAGACGGAGTCTCGCTCTGTCGCCAGGCTGGAGTGCAGTGGTGCGATCTTGGCTCACTGCACCCTCCGCCTCTTGGGTTCAAGCGATTCTCCTGCCTCAGCCTTCCGAGTAGCTGGGACTACAGGCGCCCACCACCACGCCCGGCTATTTTTTGTATTTTTAGTAGAAATGGGATTTCACCATATTGGCCAGGCTGGTGTCGACAAAGCAAAGTTTTTATCCCAGGAACCTATCAATGGTTGTGTACCTCATTCCCTTCTAGATTCATTTTCCTTCCCGTGAGGCCATAGTACTGCCCGCAATGGGACGTCAGGGTTGGAAATAGAGTCTTTGGACTGTGACCCACCTGCAGACAGGGTTGGAGGGAGTGGGTTATAAGCAATCAGGAAACAGTATTTTTAAAGATTTTCTTTATTTTTCTTTATTTCTTTTTCTTTCTTTCTTTTTTTTTTTTTTTTTTTTTTTAAACGGAGTTTCGCTCTTGTTGCCCAGACTGGAGTGCAATGGCGCGATCTCGGCTCACAGCAACCTCCGCCTCGCGGGTTCAAGCCATTCTCCTTCCTCAGGCTCCGGAGTAGCTGGGATTACAGGCATGCGCCACCACGCCCGGCTGATTTTGTATTTTTGGTAGAGACGGGGTTTCTCCATGTTGGTCAGGCTGGTCTCGAACTCCAGACCTCAGGTGATCCGCCCGCCTCGGCCTCCCAAAGTGCTGGGATTACAGACGTGAGCCACCGCGACCGGCCAAGATTTTTGCCTACCCTTCCCTCAGCCATCAAATGCAGTTAGACCAGCTTGTGTCTGTTTCTAATTTGCGCATTTTAAGATCTTGGGTCCAGAGGGAAAAAGAGGCTATTGAAAATAAGGAGATCATGGTTCCAGGCACTTTATCTCTTTAGGACCCGTTTCCCACTATGTTTAATTCCATGGTTAGTCTAGTTGCAGAGGAGTTTTTATCTTTCATAGGTTTTAAGTCTCCGTTGGAAGAAGATGAGGTAGCAGGGAAAGGTATGGGTCCAGTGCTTGTGGAGGCGTTAGTTGTAAGGTGCCAGGTCCCAGAACATTTTTTTCTTATCTCAGTAGATGTGAGCATTTTTCCCCGTGGGAGAAACCCAGAGGCCAGGATATCTGAAGCCAGTGGCTATAGGCTTCTCATACAAAAGCATGTGTAGGGGAAATACTTTTCCTTCTGGTAGCCCAGGTTCTTGCAGGTTTCTCAGTGATTGCACTCTTGTTTCCCACAGTTCACATCATGATCCTCCTGTGTTCCTTAATGGAAGCAAGATATGTGAGGGATGGAAATAGAAAGGATGCAGCGTAGAACCCTGGAACCCCATGTTCTTTCTTTTTTTTTTTTAAAGAAATAGAAATGGGTTCTTGCTGTTTTGTACATCCAGGTCTTGAATTCCTGAACTCAAGCGAGCCTCCTGCTTTGGTGTCCCAAAGTGTTGGCATTACAGACACGAGCCACCATGCCCAGCCACCCCTGCTTTTTAAATGGAGAAGGCAGCTCCAGGGCAAGGGCTCTCTGTTGGCACCCTTATCAACGTTTTCAGAATCCTAGGACTTCTGTCCCTTGTAGCGTCAGTTTAGGGATTCTTTTATATTTCAAAATAAGGCACATTAGCAACATTGTTTATCAGTGCTTTTTCTGATAGAGTAGTGACAATTTTTAGCAACAGAAGGACTCTACCCTAATAGATTCATTTAGTTGATCATAAAGCAATGTCATCTATGACTGTTTTCTTGATTTCTATATAGCTAAGTACTGCCTGTACTATTGTTTATTAATTTTTTAAATTGATCTTTTCCTTAAAAATGTTTTAACAGGCACTACATCCCTATACAGGCAGTCTAGTTAGTGGTTAAGAGCATGGACATGAAACCAGGTTGCTGGGCTTTGAGTCTTGGGTGTACCACGCATTAACTGTGTGACCTAGTGCAAGTTATTTAACCTCTTTGTACTGTACTTAAATTTCCTCTTTTTTTTTTTCTTTTTGAGATGGAGTTTCGCTCTTGTTGTCCAGACTGGAAGGCAGTGGTGCGATCTTGGCTCACTGCAACCTCCGCCTCCTGGTTTCAAGCGATTCTCCTGCCTCAGCCTCCCATGTAGCTGGGATTACAGGCACACACCACCACGCCTGGCTAAATTTTGTATTTTTGGTAGAGACAGGGTTTCACCATGTTGGCTAGGCTAGTCTTGAACTTCTGACCTCAAGTGATCCTCCCACCTCGGCCTTCCAAAGTGCTGGGATTACAGGTGTGAGCCACAGTGCCCGGCAGTTTCCTTATTTGTAACAAGTTGATAAATAACATCTTCATAGGACTATTGTGAGGATTTGGAGAGTTAATTCATCTAAAGGCCTTAGGACGCAGACTGGCACGTTGTTGGTTGGCAATTGTTACCTACCACTCTAAAGGGGAAGCCACCATATGAGGTTCACTCACCATAGGAGGAAACCTTGGAAATGATGTTTTTTTTGTTTTGTTTTGTTCCATTGTTTTGATTCAATTTTTGTGAATACTGTTGCCTCTCATTCCCGAAGATTATAAACTTGAAGGCTGCTTTTTTTCTGTTCCTAGGGCTGTTGACTAGAACTTTCTGTGATGATGGAAATGTTCTCTAACAGCAGTGTCCAATACACTAGCCCCAGCCACCTGTGGCTCTGGGCTACTGTGCTGAACAGCTCCACAGAGTTGGTAAAAACGTGTTAACCCAAACTGAGACTTTGTCCTTGATGTAGTCAGAACTGAAAGAGTTGCAAAAGGAATCCCTTTTTCATTATATAACTCAGCATTATTGAATGCTCAGCCTGTGTGCCATCTAGAATCTTCGGCATGCCACACTTGAGAATGTCCCATGATAGGAAGTTCATTGCTCTGGTGTGAGAATCCTGAGAACTATGCTTCAGTTCTTAGAGGGGCCCTCAGGGACAGTGGTCCTCTATTCCTTGTCTTTAAAATGGGGGACTGGTCCAAGTGTAATGAGTTATCTTAATTGATTGTTCACATTCGGTTACAGATTGGACTCCTTGTTCTACTCTTCCCCATTCTAACTACTGCACTTGACTGGTCTTAACTTTTTTTTTTTTTTTAAGATCAAGTCTCGCCCTGTTGCCCACACTGGAATACAATGGCGCAATCTCAGCTTACTGCGAGCTCTGCCTCCCAGGTTCAAATGATTCTCCTGCCTCAGCCTCACAAGTAGCTGGGATTACAGGCGCCCGCTACCACGCCCAGCTAAATAATTTTTGTATTTTTAATAGAGACAGGGTTTCACCATGTTGGCCATTCTTGTCTTGAACTCCTCACCTCGTGATCCGCCCACTTTGACCTCCCAAAGTGCTGGGATTACAGGCATGAGCCACCATGCCTGGCCAAAAAAAATTTTTTTTTAAATTTATAATAAAGTTGCAGGGGTTGGGAGACGGTCAGAGTAGGTAATTTCCAAGATAACTTTTGGCCCTGACGAGCTGTGATGCTGTGGGCGAGTGAGTGGCTCAGTGAGCACATGTGTGTCTCTGGATAACTGACAATGTGGTGCTCTCCTTTCCAGTGTGTCCCAGATGCCTGTGGCTGAGGGCAAGAGTGTTCAGCAAACCGTAGAGCTCCTTACCCGGAAATTGGAGATGCTTGGGGCAGAGAAGCAAGGAACATTTTGTGTGGACTGTGAGACTTACCATACGGCTGCATCTACCCTTGGCAGCCAAGGTCAGTGACATGGGTCTGTAGGATGGCTGGAACGAGGGTTGGAGTTAATAGACATTTGTGTTAATTGAAGTATTTCTGCTTTTCTGCTAAGGGTGGTGTTCTTAAACATGTGGCGAGATGTGTTTCTGAATTCATTAATTATTGGTTCTTTATCTCTTAGAATAGGGCCTTTGAAAGCTTTATTTTATTTTATTTTATTTTATTTATTTTGTTGAGACAGGGTCTTACTCTGTCGCCCAGGCTGGAGTGCAGTGGCATGATCACAACTCACTGACTGCAGCCTCGACCCCCTGGGCTCAAGTGATCCTTCCACCTTGGCCTCCTGACTTGGACTCCTGAGTAGCTGACACGACAGGCATGAGCCACCACACCTGGCTAATATTTTAAATTTTTTGTAGAGACAGGGTCTCCCTATGTTGACCAGGCTGGTTTTGAATTCCTGGCCTGAAGGGACTATCCAGCCTCAGCTTCCCAAAGTATTGGGATTATAGGTATGAGCCGCCACTCCTGGCTAAAGCTTTATTGAGGTATAGTTGATATACAAGCAGTTGCACACATCTAATGCATACATCTTAATGAGTTTGGATATATGCATACACCTATGATATCATCACCACAACCAAGGTACTAAACATATCTGTTACATCCCAAAATTTCTTTGTGTGTGTGTGTTTGTGTGTGTGTGTGTGTGTGTGTGTTTTTTTTAAGAGATAGAGTCTTGCTCTGTTGTCCAGGCTGGAGTGCTTTGGTGTCTCATAGCTCACTGCAGCCTCAAACTCCTGGGGTCAGGTGATCCTCCCACCTTAGCCTCCTGAGTAGCTGAAACTACTGGTATGTGCCACCATGCCTGGCTGATTTTTTTACGTTTGGGTGGGGTCATGGGAGTGTCTTACTATGCTGCCCAAGTTCGTCTCAAACTCCCAGTCACAAGACATCCTTCCACCTTAGCTTCTCAAGTAGCTGGTATCAAACTCCTGAGCTCAGGGGATCCACCAGCAAGGGCCTCCCGAAGTGCTGAGATGACAGGCATGAGCCACCATGCCTGGCCCTTGTGTTCTTTGAGTGCTTTTTGTTTTGTGCAGTTTGAACTCTAAAAGCAGTGTTTCTCAGAGGGTTAATCACTGACTAACCACATCAGAATCACCTGGGATACTTGTTAGAGTTGCAGATTCCTGGCCTTGTTTACTGACTGACTGCTGCTGTAGGCCACATAATCTACATTTAATAATCCAGACAATCCTTATGCACTCTGAAATTTGAGAAAGACTTGTTTTAGGCCCAGAAGTCTTTGTTTATGATTCTTTTAGAGCTTTAGGGCTTCTAGAAGTTTCTTTTTATAGAGTTCCTGTTTTCCTGCACCTAACCATTGGCATTGACCTCCTCATTAGCATAAATCAATTGTTCTTTTTAGTGGATTGAGTGATGACATGGGGTGTGGATGATGGGGGATGGTGGTTGGGAGGGAGAGAGGATTTTTTTTTTTTCTTTTTAGAGTGAGGGTCTCACTTTGTTGCCCAACCGTACAGTGGCATGATCACAGCTCACTGCAAGCTCTAACTCCTGGGCTCAGGCAATGAGAGACTCTTTGGATATGAGTTAGGGAACTTGTTTCTCTTAGTCTTGGCTCTGCAGTAACTTGACCTTGAACAGTTCCATAACACTGTGGTTATCACTGGGGAGCCAGAGCCCTGAGTCCTGGCTTTGCCACATTCTAACTGTGTACCTGTAGGTAACTCCAACAACCTATCTGTTACTATTTCCACGCCTCTCATGTACCTGTTTCCCTTAGATCCATTTCCTGCACTTCCTCTGTAAGCTGTATTTTCCAGGCCCTCTCCTAGTTAGCTTTGGTTATTGAGAGGCACCAGAGAAGATTAGAGGATGGGAGAAAGGAAGCCCACAGTGTTCCTCTCCCTCTGCTTTGGGCAGTGTCTCTAGCCATGGCTGTGTCTTCACTTCCTTGGTTCTAGCTTCTGCTAGGCAGCCCTCATTCCTGCCTCTGATAACAGCACATATTTTCTTTTCCCTTTAGCCTTAAGAATGGTAGTAGCTTCCTGTGTTGCTAATCTTTGGGTTGTCCCACCATCCTGTTTGGTTTTTCCTTTCTTCCAACCCGTGTATTTGTTCCCCGTATACATTTCTTCTACCAAAACTATCTGACATGGGCTCTGTTTTTGGACTCTTCCCCAATACAGTTCTGTCATCTATAAAATGAAGATAATCATAGTATTTCTCTCCTCATGTTGTGCTAAATAAGTTAATACATGCAAAGCATGTAAAACTGAGATTGTCATGTAATTTTTTTTTTTTTTTTTTTTTTTTTAGATGGAATTTTGCTCTTGTTGCCCAGGCTGGAGTGCAGTGGTGCAGTCTCGGCTCACTGCAACCTCCACCTCCCGAGTTCAAGCAATTCTCCTGCCTCAGCCTCCCGAGTAGCTGGGACTACAGGTGTGCTCCACCATGCCTGGCTCATTTTTGTGTTTTTAGTAGAGATGGGGTTTCACCATGTTGGCCAGGCTAGTCTCGAACTCCTGACCTTGTGATCTGCCCACCTTGGCTTCCCAAAGTGCTGGGATTACAGGCATGAGCCACTGCACCTGGCTTGTCATGTAATATTTAATGTAGTATTTAAGTAGCTAAGAGTTGTACTGAGCTCTTTTATCATCGTTGATAAAATTGCAGTTCCATTTGTGTTGCCTTCAATATGAAGGAGGTAAGAATCAAAAGATAATTACAAAAGCATTTGGGTAATAAAATATTTGGATATAGATATGAAATGACATATGACTTCCAGTGAAACTACCTGGTGTGGGCTGAGCAGGCCCTCACTTTCAAGAAGTTCCAGTCTAGTTGGTGAGACAGAACACCTTCATGGCAGGCAGTAGGGAACAATGGAAAGAGCAATAAACTTGGGGTGAGCAGGCCTGGGCTGGAGCTTCAGTCTTGCTGGTTACTGGCTCTGTGCCTGTAGTTCAGTGATTTTCACACTTGATCAGCATTAGCATCATCTGAAAGGCTTGTTACCACACAGACTGCTAGACCCCACCCCAAAGTTTCTGACTTAGTAGTCTGTCACCCAGGCTGGAGTGCAGTGGCATGATCACAGCTCATTATTGCCTCGACCTGCTGGGCTCCAGTGATCCTCCAGCCTCAGCATCCTAAATAGCTGGGGCCACAGGTGCGTGCCAGTATACCTGGCTAACTTTTTTATTTTTTTGTAGAGTCAAGGTCTCCCTGTGTTGCCCAGGCTGGTCTCAAACTCCTGGGCTCAAGCGATCCTCCCCGCCTTGGCCTCCTGAAGTGTTGATATTACAGGCGTGAGCGCCCTGGCTATAATTTGCATTTCTAATAAGTTCCCAGGTGGTTCTGCTACTGCTGCTGCTCTGGGATCCAATTAGCTTCATTTTCCTCATCTTTAGAAGGGGGACAGTAAAGCTGGTTCTCCTTGCTTCACAAGGTGGTACAGACATGAAAGGATTTTGCTGTGATAGAAAATACGATTGTCGGCTAGGCACGGTGGTTCACACCTGGAATCCCAGCATTTTGGGAGGCCGAGGTGGACAGATCACCTGAGGTCAGGAGCTTGAGACCAGCCCGGCCAACATGGTGAAACCCCGTCTCTACTGAAAATACAAAAATTAGCCAGGTGTGGTGACAGGTGCCTGTAATCCCAGCTACTCAGGAGTCTGAGGCAGGAGAATCGCTTGAACTTGGGAGGCAGAGGCTGCAGTGAGCCGAGATCACTCCATTGAACTCCAGCCTGGGCAACAAAGCTAGACTCTGTCTCCAAAAAAAAAAAAAAAGTACTATTGTCAGCTGAGTGCAGTGGCTCATACCTGTAATCCTAGCACTTTGGGAAGTAGAGGTGAGAGGATTGCTTGAGCCTAGGAGTTTGAGGCCAGCCTAGGTAAGATCTCGTCTCTACAAAAAAAAAAAAAAAAAAAAAAAAGTCTGGGCACAGTGGCTCACACCTGTAATCCCAGCACTTTGGGAGGCCAAGGCAGGTGGATCATGAGGTCAGGAGATCGAAACCATCCTAGCTTACATGGTGAAACCCCGTCTCTACTAAAAATACAAAAAAATAGCCAGGCGTGGTGGTGGGCGCCTGTAGTCCCAGCTACCTGGGAGGCTGAGGCAGAATGGTGTGAACCTGGGAGGCGGAGCTGGCAGTCTGGCAGTGAACCGAGACTGCGCCACTGCACTCCAGCCTGGGTGACAGAGTGAGACTCCGTCTCAAAAAAAAAATTTTTTTAAATGGTGGGCATGGTGATCTCAGCTACATGGGAGGCTGAGGCAGGAGGATTGCTTGGGCTCAGGAGGTTGAGGCTTCAGTGAGCTGTGTTCATGCCGCTACACTCCAGCCTAGGTGACAGAGCAACACCGTGTCTCAAAAAAAAGAAAAGGAAAATGTTATTGTCTATAACAACTAGAAGTGCCTTCTTC
>NW_012103142.1:9586609-9587391 GCF_000951045.1 Mandrillus leucophaeus | reverse complement strand
CATGAACCCGGGAGGCGGAGCTTGCAGTGAGCCAAGATCGTGCCACTGCACTCCAGCCTGGGCAACAGAAAAAAAAAAGAATTAAAACATAATCGACACTATTGAAGTTTCCTGTGTGCCCCTCACCATTTTCTGTAGAGCAGGGTGGGTCTTACCACATGCTGCCTCTCCTGCTATTCCCCCCTACCTTTCTAGAAAAGGCTGTCAGTGAGAGGATTCCCCTCACCCCACACCAAGAACTGCTGAGGTAGTGCCAGATTGCTGTCTCGCCTCATTCCGGGGGGAGTCATTTGAGTCTACTCTGGGGTTTGCCAGTGAGAGTCTTGATGATGAATAGGATCTCTGTCCCTTGCAGGTCAGACCGGGAAGCTGATGTATGTGATGCACAACTCAGAGTACCCATTGAGCTGTTTCGCTCTCTTTGAGAATGGCCCTTGTCTTATTGCTGACACCAACTTTGATGTGCTTATGGTGAAGCTCAAGGGCTTTTTCCAGAGTGCTAAGGCCAGCAAGATTGAAACCCGGGGCACCCGGTACCAGTACTGTGACTTCCTGGTGAAGGTGGGCACGGTCACAATGGGGCCCAGTGCCCGGGGCATCTCTGTGGAGGTAAGACTTGGTGAAAATAGGAGCAGGATGTGCTGAGGGGGCTGCTCACCAAAGGGCTCTGAAGATTTTCCAGTTCTTCTCTATTTTTTTTTTTTTTTTGAGACAGAGTCTTGCTCTGTCACCCAGGCTGGAATGCAATGGTTCAATCTTGGCTCACTGCAACCTCTGCCTCC
>NW_012103142.1:9580015-9581815 GCF_000951045.1 Mandrillus leucophaeus | reverse complement strand
AAAAAAAAAAAAAAAAAAAAAAAGTTTTTAGCCTATCTCAGCTGGGCGTGGTGGCTAATGCCTGGAATCTCAGCACTTTGGGAGGCCAAGATCGGCAGATCACCTGAGGTCAGGAGTTCAAGACCAGTCTGGCCAACATGGTGAATCCCCGTCTGTACTAAAAATACAAAAATTAGCCAGGTGTGGTGGCACACACCTGTAATCCTCGCTACGCAGAAGGCTGAGGCAGGAGAATCACTTGAACCTAAGAGGCGGAGGTTGCGGTGAGCCAAGATCACGCCATTGCACTCCAGCCTGGGCGACACAGTGAGACGCTGTCTCAAAAAAAAAAAAAAAGTTTTTAGCCTATCTCTCTCATGAGATTGTCAGCTTTTTTTGCTTTTTTGAGATGGAATCTCGCTATCACCCAGGCTGGAGTGTAGTGGCATGATCTCGGTTCATTGCAACCTCTGCCTCTTGAGTTCAAGTGATTCTCCTGCCTTAGCCTCCCAAGTAGCTGGAATTACAGGCGCGTGCCACCGTGCCTAGCTAATTTCTGTATTTTTAGTAGAGACGAGGTTTTACCATGTTGGCCAGGCTGGTCTTGAACTCCTGACCTCAAGTGATCCACCCACCATGGCCTCCCAAAGTGCTGGGATTACAGGCGTGAGCCACCGCCCCTGGCCTGATTGTCAGCTTCTTGAAGTCAGGGGCTAAGTCCTCTGCTTGTATGTTTCTTAAGCCCTAAGAAAAGTGTTGGGAATGGCTTATGTATGTAATAAGCATGTGGGATTGTGGCAGTCTATCCATTAATTCTTATAGTGTATGAAAGAGGAATCTTGCTTTCCAGTTTTTGCCTTCTGTTTTTTTTTTTTTGGAGATAGAGTATTGCTCTGTTGCCCAGGCTGGAGCGCAGTGACATGATCTCAGCTCAGTGCAACTTCCGCCTCCTGGGTTCAAGTGATTCTCGTGCCTCAGCCTCCCAAGTAACTGGGATTACAGGCATGCACCACCATACCCAGATAATTTTTGTATTTTTAGTACAGATATGGTTTCACCATGTTGGTCAGACTGGTCTCGAACTCCTGACCTCAAGTGATCCACCCACCTCAGCCTCCCAAAGTGTTGGGATTACAGATGTGAGCCACTGTTCCCAGCCCTTCCTTCTTCTGTTTTCTACTTAACTAAATGTATATAGCTTTCCATTCTTATTGCAAAAAGTCTATGGAAATCAATGAGAAAACTCATTTCTTAGAGACTGGAAGGGGTGAGCTGGGGCTTGAAAGTTGAACTTCCGAACCAGATCCTGAATTCTCTCTGCTGTAGTGTGCTGCTTGCTTCCCAAGTTGGCTAGACTTCTAAAAATTCTCCAATGGTTTGCCATTGGTTTCAGGATACAGTCTAAACTTCTTGAGGCATGGTAGACAAGACCTATCACAGCTTGACTCCCATCTACCTTTCCCTGCTTATGCTCAGACACTCCCCTTTGCTGCTTCTGTAGGACCATTTACTAGATCTCAAAGAGGGAGGAAGCTGAGGTGAGGAGGAGTGCGCAGAAGAAGGGAGCAGCTACTTCCTTTGGCATGCCCAAATGCTGTTACTTTCATTTTACTTATGTAATACATGATAACATACAAAAGATTATATGTAAAGTCTGTGGGAGTTAGACTTTACGTATAGACCATCGGTGAGCCCACCACTCAACTTAAGAATTAAAACATAATCAGGCCAGGTGCGGTGGCTCACGCCTGTAATCCCAGCACTTTGGGAGGCCGAGGCAGGTGGATCACGAGGTCAGGAGATCGAGACCATCCTTGCGAA
>NW_012103142.1:9568684-9578885 GCF_000951045.1 Mandrillus leucophaeus | reverse complement strand
TAGCCAGGATGGTCTCGATCTCCTGAGCTCGTGATCTGCCCGTCTCGGCCTCCCAAAGTGCTGGGATTACAGGCTTGAGCCACCGCGCCCGGCCTTTTTTTTTTTTTTTTAATTAGAAATGAGGTCTTGATGTGTTGCCCAGGCTGGTCTCAAACCCCTGGGCTCAAGTGATCCTCCCACTTCAGCCCCGCAGAGTGCTGGGATTACAGGTATGAGCCACCACACCTGGCCTCCAGTCCTTCTCAATTTAAACAGATATTTATGCCTACCTGATCCCTGACTCCAAGGCATCTGTGCTTTCTCTCCGTGAATCTTTTATCCTTCAGAGACTGAGACTCTCTAACACAAGGTGGGAAGTAGGAAGTGGGAATTTGGGTTCAAAGCAAGCAGAAAGCTTCATTAGGAAGGGTGGCTTGCTAGAGAAGGGAAAAGATAGTCAAGGAAGGCAGGTGAGTTATGATATGGAGGGACAGTCACCCATGAGAAGAAGTACTGGAGCAGACCAAGACAACTCTTGGAATAATTTTCTGGAGGTGGGCCCTAAATCACATATGCCCATATAGCTCTCCTTAGTATGCTTTAAGATAGGTATCAAAAGTTGGGAAGCAAAAATGTGCTTTTCCTTTTGACATGCTGTCTGCATTCTTTCATGGAGAAAGAGGTGTTTGTGTGTGAGATCACTTCATCTGTGACCCTGAGAGAGAGAGTGTGTGTGTGTGTGCGCGCATACATACACATATATAGTGACAAGGAGTGAGAGTGGCAGTGTGGCAGTAGCTGGCTTCTTTGGGACCAGGGAAAGTTCACAACTTATAATGTGCCCAGCACTAAGATAAGAAAACAAGTAAGCTTGCAGGGTCTACCCTTTGAAAATTTGTGATTTATTTATTGAGTGAGGCCGAAACACACAAACTATTTTTGAAGTTAGTCTGAAAATGCCATAAAAGAGGCATTTTGCTCCGGGAATTCAAGCCAGTATGAGCACTGCTGACTTTGGTTGTGATGCTTCCTGGAGGATCAACATTTATGTAGGGATTTAAAATGTAGAAACATGGGGATAGAAAAGTCTAGGAAGAATCCCACTTGGAGAAAAGGGCATTAGTGGTAGTTTCTGCTCAGCAACCTCTAGGACCAAGACTTCCTAACCCTTTCAGCTTGTGATAGACCTTGGATTTGCTGAGACCTACTGAGGACCTACTGTTTATCCTCCACATTTCTAATCTTGTAGTAGGAACACACCCCACCTGTTTATTTACTTGTTTCTCCTTAGGGTTGCCAGTAATTTTGCCCTGCCATCTCTCCAGTAAAAAATTAAGAGAGCAGAAGGAGAAAACTGAAGATGTATATTTTTTGGCCCATGCCACACTATTTGGGAAATTCTTTCTTAGGGTTGGAGCCCAGGTTGGTTCTACCTAGGGAGTAAAATATGGTCTTGAAAAAAACTCATAAGCATTTGTGTCTACTCTGCTCTCTACTTACACCATCACACACATTTCCTTCTCTTTATCTTTGTCATGTCTCTTAGAATTTTCTTGAGCTCTCCTTGAATCTTTACCCAGCATAGCAGGGACAACACAGTCCTGAGATCATCAAAAGGGGCCCAGATCTGCTTCTGGATCCTCTGGGAGGGCTGCAGGTTGGCACAGCTCCAGAAAGAGAAATGTCAAAGATGCCTAAAGATGTGGGTGTTGAGCCCAGTGTTTGGGTTGAATGTTTCCTGTGGACCAACACTGTGCTAGGAGGTGTGTGTCTTTAGCTTGGGGTTGGGGAAGATGGGAGCAGGAGGCAGGAGGTGCAAGAGAAGCAGACCTTGTCTTAGCCTTCATTCACCCTCATTCTCTGTGCTTTTGGTTCCCAGGTGGAGTATGGCCCTTGTGTGGTAGCTAGTGACTGCTGGAGCCTGCTGCTTGAGTTCCTACAGAGTTTTCTAGGCAGCCACACACCAGGCGCTCCCGCAGTGTTTGGGAACAGACATGATGCAGTCTACGGCCCAGCAGATACCATGGTCCAGTACATGGAACTCTTCAACAAGATCCGCAAGCAGCAGCAGGTGCCGGTGGCTGGGATTCGTTAGTGATGAGCAGCTGCCAGCTGAGCTCTGTCACCAGGGGTACTCCACAGGAGAAGCAGGTGCTGACTCTCAGGTCCCTGGACCCCAGAAACCCAGGGTAGACATGGAATCTACTCTTCTTCTCTGGTTCCCAGCTGTGGCTTTTGTTCTGGGGCTCTGGAGTCCCCTCCCCAACCCCCTGACTCTCACACATAGCCCCCCATCAGCTGTTTTATTCCATTCCTTACTGGATTTGGCCTATCCTCAAGAATGGTAATTATGAAGAATGGAGAAGTTTGGACCCTGCCTCTTTTAGGGGAAAGGTAGGACAGGAATGTCCCTGCCTGGTATTGATGGGGAAAACAGTCTGTATCCTCAACTATTGGGGATTTGTCTCAGGCCCACCGTGAACATGCTGCATTTTATGTTTGGATTGTGCTATAATAAGAGCCTCTTCCTTTTGTCAGAGGATGTAACTGGGCTTCTATCCTGGAGATAGAGTGGAAGGCACAACTGGTTTGATAGTTACCATTTTCTGACCTGTTTGCTGAAGTGATTTGCGAATTGACTTTCCTAGGATGTTGCCTGAGTCCTTTGAACTCTCCTTCTGACATCTTTCCCTTCTGTTGTGAAATATGTTAAGCCACAGGCCAAACTGCTGTAAGATTGAAGTTTGTTTTTTTCTCACCTAATAATAGAGAGGTAATCAGATGGTCTAGGGCAGATTTAACTCTACAAGGTTATCAGGAACTTGGTTTCCTTCTGTCTTATTCAGCCATTCCCAGTATGTTTTCTTACCCACAATATCCAAGAAGACTCATCAGCTCCATATCTGCATTCTCCTGGGGAAAGAGAGAGAGAAAAGATATGTTTTTTAAAAAAGACAGGACTGAGCATTGCTCAAATCACTGTGGCCACACTTTGCTGAAAGAGATGCTGGGACATAGAGCCTCTTATCTGGGCAGTCATGTGCCGAGTTAAGACTCAGGGATGCTGTGACTACAAGATGAAAGAGAATTTGGTTGCTGAGACCCAGTTAATGGCCTCTGCTACATGGAGCTCAATGGACATGCCCAGGAATGCTCTTGGCTGTTCGTTTGCAGTTAATACCTCCTGTAACTAAAGCATTCGTTTATGAATTGACTTATGAGAAGGGCTGATCTCAGAGTCACTTTGAGCTAAGTTGGATTAGTCACACTAGGAAGTTAATTCCACCAGTTCTCATGCACCCCAATCTTAGGGTTAGAACATTTGACCCTGATACGTGCACCATGCTTCATGGTTGCCTGAGCTCCTTCTGTTTCATTTGAGCATCCAAACTACATATTTGGTCATATTGCCTGCCTACCCCATGCCTGCTGCAGAAATATTCATCCAGGTATAACCTTGATATACACAGAGATGGTCTTAGGAGAATTGTTAATATATGTACTGTATTGTCATCAAGGATACTGTCCCTTATTTGAAGACATCTAAAGAGAAACTGTTTTCAGATCCAAGTGCTCAGATCTAAAGCCTCTGCAAAAGTCAGGTAGTGGTCATGTTTCCCTTCTAGTTTTGGCTGACAGGAAGCTCAATTCAGTATCATAACTACAGAACCTGTCATCTGTATTTTTTGTTCTCACGCCCTGTTTTTGTTATTTTGTTTCTGGTTTTTTATATTGAGGTACGTTTTAGATATTGTTTACAAAAATAAAATGCACAGATCTTGTGTTTTTGGCCTCATGATTTACATTTGCTCTCACCCAGGTTTATTTATTTGTATTTTTCTGTAGGCTGCAGCTTTTATGGAATGAAACAATGCATAGGCAACATTTTGAACACAATGCATTTCCTGAAAATCTCCAGAAGTTGATTGTGGTAAATACAGACTCTCTAGACTTGTGCGTTGTAAGGAGGGACTCTGTTCCCTAAAAGCTAAAAAAAAAAAAAAAAAAAGTATAAACACTTTGCCTTTATTTTGTTTTATTAGTATTATTTATTTATTTATTTATTTTGAGATGGAGTTTTGCTCTTGTTGCTCAGGCTGGAGTGCAATGGCACGATCTCGGCTCAGTACAACCTCTGCCTCCGGAGTTCAAGCGAATCTCCTGCCTCAGCCTCCCAAGTAGCTGGGATTACAGGCGTGCGCCACCGTGCCCAGCTAATTTTATATTTTTAGTAGAGATGGGCTTTCTCCATGTTGGTCAGGCTGGTCTTGAACTCCTGACCTCAGGTGATCCACCTGCTTCAGCCTCCCAAAGTGCTGGGATTACAAGCGTGAGCCACCATGCCCGACCCTTATTTTTTGTGATGGAGTTTCACACTTGTTGCCCAGGCTGGAGCACAGCGGCACAATCTTGGACTGCAACCTCCGCCTCCCGGATTCAAGCGATTCTCATGCTTCAGCCTCCCAAATAGCTGGGATTAGAGGCGCCCGCCATCATGCCCAGCTCATTTTTTGTATTTTTAGTAGAGATGGAGTTTCATTATGTTGGCCAGGGTGGTCTCCAACTCCTGACCTCAGGTAATCCACCCGCCTCAGCCTCCCAAAGTGTTGGGATTACAGGTGTGAGCCACTGTACCCAGCCCACTTTGCCTTTTAGGCACAGTCTTGGCTCATACATTTCCAGCGTTTTTCACTTTTGTTCTTTTCCTTCACATTTAAGCATACATTCGACGAGCTTTAAGTCTAGAGAACACCAGATTTAAGAACTGCCACTTGGGTACTTTTTTCCTTTGTGTCAATTAAAGGAAATGTGTCACTAAAAGAGGCAGGTAATGCAATATATTTTCTTTTTTTTTTTTTGAGACAGAGTCTTGCTCTATTGCCAGGCTGGAGTGCAGTGCCTTGATCTCAGCTTACTGAAGCCTCCTCCTCCCAGGTCCAAGCGATTCTCCTCCTTTAGCCTCCCGAGTAGCCGGGACTACAGGCACACACCATCACATCCAGCTAATTTTTGTGTTTTTCCAGCTTCTTTTTTTTTTTTTGGAGACAGAGTCTTGCGCTGTTGCCCTGGCTGGAGTGCAGTGGCGTGATCTCGGCTCACTGCAAGGTCCGCCTCCCGGGTTCACGCCATACTCCTGCCTCAGCCTCCCAAATAGCTGGGACTACAGGCGCGTGCCACCACGCCCAGCTAATTTTTTTTGTATTTTTTGTAGAGACGGGGTTTCTTGGTCGTGATCTGCCCGCCTCAGCCTCTCAAAGTGCTGGGATTATAGGTGTGTGCCGCCGTGCCTGGCAGTTTTGTATTTTTATTTTATGTATTTATTTTTTATTTTTTGAGACAGAGTCTTGCTCTGTCGCCCAGGCTGGAGTGTAGTGGTGCGATCTCGGCTCACTGCAAGCTCTACTTCCTGGGTTCACGCCATTCTCCTGCCTCAGCCTCCCGAGTAGCTGGGACTACAGGTGACCGCCACCACGCCCAGCTAATTTTTTGTATTTTTAGTAGAGACGGGGTTTCACTGTGTTAGCCAGGATGGTCTCGATCTCCTGAACTTGTGATCTGCCTGCCTTGGCCTTGCAAAGTGCTGGGATTACAGGCGTGAGCCACCACGCCTGGCCTAATTTTTGTATGTTTAGAAATGGGGTTTCACCATGTTGGCCAGGATGGTCTTGATCTCTTGACCTTGTCATCCGCCCACCTCAGCCTCCCAAAGTGCTGGGATTACAGGCATAAGCCACCCTGCCCGGCCTACATTTCTTAAATAATTTAAGAAATATGGCTCCACTAGCAAAGCTGCCAAAACTAAACTGATGACTTGTGGGAAGGACCCATATGTTTTCCAGCTCTTGTGTGCATTTCTGAGTGGGGCTTTTAGAAGTACTTTAGGATATAAATGTTTGTGTATATTTTTGAAAGTGAAAGTTGAGGGCTATTTATATAAATTAAGGGGAAAAGGACGTGATTATTCCCATTTTATAAATAAATCTTACACTCAGCCAGTAAATGGAGATGCCATATTTCTTTGGTTCACATCTCATGTTCTTGCCACTCTAGACTATCTTCCTACCCCTCCTTCCTCTGTTTCCAGATGCTTTAGCCTTTTTCCCATCTGTAGCTACCCCAAAAGAACAGAAACTGGGAAACTGCTAGGGCCTTGCCAATGTCATCTTGGGGTACTTTTGCCAGAGCCACACAGAAACATGCTAACCTTGACTGTCAGCTGTCAGGGCAGCTTTAGAGTTCATTTAGTTCTCTCTCAGTGTAAAATGGAGAGGCTGTAGCTCCCAGAGAAGTCATGCAGAGAGATGAGGGTGGAGGCAGACCAAACTTCAGGCTCAGGACTCCTGGCTACCAGCATGTGCCAAAGTACAGCAGCTGGACCTCCCTGAGGTGCCGGATGATTTTAGGTGGAATGTGGAAACATTTTAATACTAGTACTTCTGTCTTATTCTAATTTGTATTAAGAGAAAAGTATAACTAGCACTTTATTCCTTAGGATGGGGGTGTTTTTAAGTGTTTGTTTATTTATTTATCAGTAGAGATGGAGGTCTCATCCTGTTGCCCAGCCTGGAAGAGTCTTTTCAAATGATCTGTTAAGTTACAGTACAGGGGATACATGCCAACCTCAAAACCTGTGGAAGGGGAAGGCAAATACTGGATCTTGGGAACCACTGTAAACTACTTTGCGTCTAGTCTATTTCCTACATCCATTGATGGTTCCTGCCCTGGCTGTGCTTTCCTGTTGTCTTTCTTCCATGCTGGATTCTCTGTACCCTGCTCCCACACTGCCTCCTGCTGGCTTTCCTCAGATATTAAGGACCAAGTAGTCACATTTCCCCCACCATGAGTTGGTGTCGCTTCTTCACTGAAGAAAACACCTAGGGACTGACCCACTCCTTGCCTCCACCAGATCTGCCCCAACCCGGTGTGTTCTGAGACTTCAGGTTAAGGCAGTTATTGAAATTTTTTTCTTCAAATACTGGAAGGTAAGGGTTGTGGTTAGAAGTTCCCCACCTAAGCATGTGCTCCAGGTGTCAAAAATTGACAGGCAGGACTGATGTATGGCCTTGTCGTCTCCAGCCCCATACCTTTAACTCCCAACATTGCCTTTCTCTTGCCACACCCTCCTTCTCCATTTCTGTTACTGCATGGGTTTCTTAAGCCACAGACCCCAATTACTATCTCATGTGGAATGGCTGAAACCAATTGCATTACAAGTTTGGGCCTCTCCTGAGAATTTGGTGTCTTTGACTTGTGAGTACTCACTTCTTGGGGGTGGGAGCTCTCCAAGATGAGTCACTATGATTGCGTAGAGCATTCCCAAATAAGTCTTTTTGGTTAGAATAACTCTTTAAATCACCCAGCTTGATTTAGAGTCAATAATTGAATGATGATCCCTCAGTCATTCAATACTCACATCTCGGTGGGGCGTGGTCGCTCACACCTGTAATACCAGCACTTTGGGAAGCTGAGGTGGGCAGATCACCTGAGGTCAGGAGTTCAAAACTAGCTTGACTAACATGGTGAAACCCCATCTCTACTAAAAATACAAAATTATCTGGGTGTAGTGGTGCACGCCTGTAATCCTAGCTACTTGGGAGACTGTGGCAGAAGAATGAATCACTTGAACCTGGGAGGTGGAGGTTGCAGTGAGACGAGATCTCGCCACTGTATTCCAGCCTGGGTGACAGGGTGAGACTCTGACTCAAAAAAAAAAAAAAAAAAAAAAAATCTGTGATCCAGAAAAGAGCCTCTAAAGGGAGAACAAATCCTGCAATGGAAACAGTATGAGGACAAAGTTAAGCAAGTTTGAGGCTGGTCTAGCCAGCTTTTGTGAGCAGGATCTTTCCCTGCCTTCTGGACCTTACATCTGGGTGTCAAGCCAGAGGATTTTCCTTCTTCATTTTATAGCCAATCCTTTGGGCCTTTCAGACAGTTTCTGGGAAGATGGACTGAGTTTGTGCTATCTTCCTATGTTTCCCCTTTTTCTTTTGAAAATAGGCAGGAGTAAATACATAAGAAGCAATCTTGATAGCTACTTCTGTGGCTTCAGAGTTACTCTTCTGTTATGACACTCCATGGGATCTGACAAGTATTCTGTTGTTATGGAATTTGACATAATGCATATACTTTTTCATTTTTCAGAAAAACGTAATTGATGAGGCAGAGAAATAGTTCCTTGCCTCTGTGATGAAATTAGCAAGTTGAAAAATTATTGAAATGATTAGGGCAAAGTTTCCTAATTCTCTTGCATTCTCTGTTTCATTTCCCAACATACCGCTGCCCCATCAGATAGCACAGACTAATTTTTAAGATTAATATGAATTTGACTGAATTTTCTTTGGAGACTTTTAAAAAGAGATTTTAGGGACCACATTTGTATAGCCTAGATTGTCCTGAAGCCAGAATTCACGAGTAGAAGCCTTTTGTCATGTAGGAAAGGCAAGGCTGTGAATGTGAAGTCTTTTGTCAAGTAGGAAAGGCAAGGCTGTGAACGTGAAGGGTGTTCTGGGGTGGCCTGCTCGAGGGAAGAGAGTGCGTCTTTAAGAGATAGATGGTTGAGTGCTTGCCATAGCACTGGCCCTAACTTGCCACGTAACTTCAATCAAGCTGTTGTCTCTGAGTCTCATCTGTACAGTGGGAATAATGATGCCTGCTTTCCATATTTCATAGAGTTGTTGAGAGGCTCAAAGGAGAATACGTATGAAGAGTGTTTTGTAGGCAAGAAGATGCCATCTCTGCTCTCAGGTCTTAATTTTCTAAAATTTTTTATTTTTTAAGACAGAGTCGCACTATGTTTCCCAGGCTGGTCTCGAACTCCTGGGCTCAAGTGATTCTCGGCCTCCCAAAGTGTTGGGATTATAGGTGTGAGCCACCATGCCTGGCCTAAATATTTATTAATTTGCTTAAAGGTAACAATAAGCCCATCACGTTAACATAAATAATTTTTTTTTGAGAGAGAGTCTCACTCTATGGCCTAGGCTGGAGTGTAGTGGTATGATCTCAGCTCACTGCAACCTCCGGCTCCCAGGTTCAAGCGATTCTCATGCCTCAGCCTCCCGAGTAGCTTGGATTACAGGCGCCTGCCACCATATCCGGCTAATTTTTGTATTTTTAGTAGAGATGGGGTTTCGCCTTGTTGGCCAGGCTGGTCTCAAACTCCTGACCTCAGGTGATCCACCCACCATAGCCTCCCAAAGTGCAGGGATTACAGGTGCGAGCAAAATATTTATTTATGTATTTAATTAATTATTTATTTATTGAGATGGGGTCTTCCTCTGTTCCAAGGCTGGAATGCAGTGGCATGATCATAGCTCACTACAGCCTCCATCTCCCAAGCTCAAGCAATCCTCCCACCTCATCCTCCTGAGTAGCTGGAACTACCTGTGCCCGCCACCGTATCTGGCTAATTTATTTTTAGTAGAGATGACTATGTTGACCAGGCTTGGTCTCAAACTTCCTAAGCTCAAGTGATCTTCCCACCTTGGCTTCCCAAAGTGTTGGGATTACAGGCGTGAGCCACTATGCCTAGCTGATAAAATATTTTTAAGGAAAAGTAATTATTTTTCCAAATAAAATTTCTTGAGAAGAGTAGCATTGTTTTTAATTTTCATAAATCTCTTGAATGTCTGGCATAATAGAAGACTGAAATACTCATATCTGCTTTTGCATTCAATCTGTTTCAATGTTGTTTTGGTTGAAGAATATGAAGAAAATTCAAACTCCCACAGATGCGTATTTGGAAAAAGGGAGAAGTATATTCATAACTTTTTCAGATAATTGTGGATATTCTTTGATGCTGTCAAAACTCTGCTAAAGGCTAGTTGCAGTGTGGAACCTCAAAGTATATTAGTGAACTTTTTATATTCTTTTAATGTTTATTGGTTTATTTTGCACTTTTTTTTTCTTTTTAGAGATGGAGTCTCGCTATATTGCCCAGGCTAGTCTCGAACTCCTAGGCTCAAGTGATCCACCTGCCTCAGCCTCTCAAAGTGCTGAGATTACAGGCGTGAGCCATTGCACCTGGCTTTATTTTGCACTTTGAATGGATCTTTTACGAATGTGTGATTTTGTAGTGTCATGCATTGGTCATTTGGAAAACACTGCACATCTCCTAAATGTTGACACATTATACAATATCAAAAAATCATATTTATTAATATCACTACCAGTCCTTGTTGTTTAATTTTTAATGTTTTATTTTAGGTTTTTTTTTTTTTTTTTT
>NW_012103142.1:9564734-9568634 GCF_000951045.1 Mandrillus leucophaeus | reverse complement strand
TTTTTTTTTTTTTTTTTGGAGACTTAGTCCCACTCTGTTGCCCTGGCTGGGGTGCAGTTGTGCGATCTCGGCTCACTCCAACCTCCGCCTCCCAGGTTCAAGCAATTCTCCTGCCTCAGCCTCCGGAGTAGCTGGGACTACAGGCACACGCTGCCATGCCCAGCTAACTTTTTTTGTATTTTTAGTAGAGATGGGGTTTCACCTTGTTTCCCAGGCTGGTCTAGAACTCCTGAGCTCAGGCAATCCCCTCACCTCGGCCTCCCAAAGTGCCAGGATTACAGGCGTGAGCCACCGTGCCTGGCCTTATTTCAGTTTTTTGAGACAGAGTCTTGCTCTGTTGCCCAGGCTGGAGGGCAGTGGCATGATCTTGGCTCACTGCAACCTTTGCCTCCCTGGTTCAAGCAATTCTTGTGCCTCAGCCCCCTGAGTAGCTGGGATTACAGGAATGCACCACCATGCCCATCTAATTTTTGTATTTTTAGTGGAAATGGGGTTTTGCCAAGCTGGCCAGACTGGTCTCGAACTCCTGGCCTCAAATGATTTGCCCGCCTTGACCTCCCAAAGTGTTGGAATTACAGGCGTGAGCCACCGTGCCCCGCCCACTACCAGTCTTATTTATTAGAAAAAGTCATGGGAAGCTATCAAGCTTATATTGGGAGATACAAGTCAGTTGTCAGAAATTCTGTTTGACTTAAATGCTTGAGTTTTATTAGGCCGGGCGCGGTGGCTCATGCCTCTAATCCCAGCATTTTGGGAAGCTGAGGCGGACAGATAGCCTGAGCTCAGGAATTCAAGACCAGCCTGGGCAACATGGTGAAACCCTGTCTCTACTAAAATACAATAAATTAGCTGGGCTTGGTGGTGTGTGCCTGTGGTCCCAGCTACTCAGAAGGCTGAGGCAGGAGAATCGCTTGAACCTGGGAAGCAGG
This sequence comes from Mandrillus leucophaeus, assembly GCF_000951045.1. Lineage (NCBI taxonomy): Eukaryota > Metazoa > Chordata > Mammalia > Primates > Cercopithecidae > Mandrillus > Mandrillus leucophaeus. The sequence continues at coordinate 9,567,705 of NW_012103142.1, read as the reverse complement.
GGTTGCAGTGAGCTGACATCACGCCACTTCTCTCCAGCCTGGGCAACAGAGTGAGACTCCGTCTCCAAAAATAAAAATAAATGGTTGAGTTTTATCATAACGGACAATGCTATCAGACTCAACTTTATTTTTAAGAACATGTCGGCCGGGCACGGTGGCTCATGCATGTAATCCCAGCACTTTGGGAGGCTGAGGCGAGCGGATCACCTGAGGTTGGGAGTTTGAGACCAGCCTGACCAACATGGAGAAATCCCGTCTCTACTAAAAATACAAAAATTAGCCGGGTATGGTGGCAGATGCCTGTAATCCTAGCTACTAGGGAGGCTGAGGTAGGAGAATCGCTTGAACCTGGGAGGCAGAGGTTGCGGTGAGCCGAGATCGCACCATTGCACTCCAGCCTGGGCAACAAGAGTAAAACTCCGTCTCGGAAAAAAAAAAAAAAAGAAAAGAACATGTCTGCCAAATATCCAGTGAACAACTACAGTCTGTTAGCTGTTCTTTCAAAAAAAATGGTGTTCCATGAAGAAAGCTATTAACTCAGCTCCAAACTCAAATTACAAAAGTGCTTTTCCTCAAGACAAATGTTGTACTTAAAAGTGCTTGATGCATACATACATACATTTAATCACATAAACATGTGTACTTAAAGTAATTTTTATTGTCTTCATCGAAGACCTCTTAAATGAAACAGGTGTTTTTGGTGTTTTTTTTTTTTTTTTTTTTGAGACAGAGTCTCACTCTGTTGCCCAGGCTGCAGTGCAGTGGTGCGATCTCAGCTCACTGAAACCTCTGCCTCCCAGGTTCAAGTGATTCTCCTGCCCCAGCCTCCTGAGTAACTGGGATTACAGGCGCGTGCCACCACGCCCAGCTAATTGCTGTATTTTTAGTAGAGACGGGGGTTTCACTATGTTGACCAGGCTGGTCTCGAATTCCTGACCTCAAGTGATCCGCCTGCCTCGGCCTCCCAAAGTGCTGGGATTACAGGTGTGAGCCACTGCACCCGCCTGGCCTGAAACAGGTGTTTTTTTGTTTTGTTTTGTTTTTTTTACTGTGGCAGTGAAGAATACCTTGACCTCTAGTACAGCTTGGTGCAGTTGCCTTGATTTGTGCTAAGGCAACAGTTTTACCCATTGCTACTTTTGTATCATTGTGCAAATGTCATCACAGTGACAATGCAGATAATGTCTTAGTATTATTAGGAAAATCATTTTGACCTCAGGCACTCCACTATCCCCCCAGCCCAAAGGGTCTCAGAGATCCCTAGGGCTTTCCAGGCCACACTTTTTAAAAAAATTTATTTATTTTTTTGAGATGGAGCCTCACTCCGTTGCCAGGCTGGAGTGCTGTGGCGCGATCTCAGCTCGCTGCAACCTCCAACTCCCTGGTTCAAGCGATTCTCCTGTCTCAGCCTCCTGAGTAGCTGGGATTACAGGTATGCACCACCACATCCAGTCAGACCGAGTTTCACCATGTTGGTCAGGCTGGTCTTGATCTCCTGACCTCGTGATCCACCTGCCTCGGCCTCCCAAAGTGCTGGGATTACAGGCGTGAGCCACCACACCCAGCCTCCGGGCCACACTTTTGAGAACACAGATCTAATACATGCTCACAGCATTGAGAAACTTTTCCTCCTGTATTGCTATTCTGGGAGCATCCCTTCCATTAGAAGTTTTAAGTGGCTCCCAAATTCTTCACTCAGCAAAAGCACCTTGTTATGGAACTAACATTGAATAAGTAAAAATCTTTCTTCTCCAAGATTTTTCTTGGGGATTGCTGAGTAAGGGAATAAGACAGATAATTAGAGTTATAATGTAAGAATTCCTTAAAAAGAATTGTGTTAACTGTGATGGACGAGAGAGCTAAATTCTGAATCTAACTCTGAGGTCTTGAACCTCAGGAGACACTCCACTTCCTCTCCTTCTATCAAACCTCTTTTAAAAGTGCAAGTTATTAATAAATTGCCTTTACAGCGCCTGGTCCAGGCATTGTAGTTTCCCCCTTCCTATTGTGTGTGGGTTGTTTTTTGTGCTTACCTAGTTCTCCTATTTACAGGTGTGTAACTTGAGCCACCACTGTAGCTAATGTGTGTTTATTTTACTTGTCCTTATATTTAAATGTAAGTCTTTATCTGCCTTTGCTATGTGTTGGATGTTGAAATTGTTGATCTTATTTTGGGAGACTCCCATCCTCCCCCACAACCCCGCAAGTAGTTTCAAGACAGTGCACCTATGAGACTGCTTAGGAACCAAGCCTTTTGTAGTTTAGGTGCTGTTCTGTTTCCCAACGGTGTCCATCCCCATCCCTCCAGAAAGAAGTCCTTAGGACCAGTACCAACTCAGTCTGGTTTACTTCCCAAGCTGTACAATCTGCTGAACTTCATCAGTTCCGGCAGCGATCCTCTAACTTGGAAATTTCCATAAAACAGCTGAATCTCTCTTGGGTCATCAGTGGCAAAAGCCAGACACGTGCTCGCCCGCCTGGGAGCCAATAGTAACTTTTGCTGCTGCCTCCGGAAACCCCACGGTTTGCGGGCTGCTGCTTTAGGAACAACACAGAAATAACGTCTTTTAACAGAACAAAACAAAACATATGGACGGAATAGTGAGAAAGCCTTTGTCCTTCGCAGTGGGGAGAGGTGTTAAAGGTGAACCCAAAAAAGTATGGGCAACTCATGTAAAATACCTTTACAGTTCTCCGGGAAGAAGGGGGCGGAGATGGGCTCGGGAGCGTCTCTGGCCCTTTAAGTAGGAGGGACAGACATAATAGTCTGTACCTTTAAGAGTCTCTTTGTCTGGAAACCTTCTTATTTACCCTCCTGTGCTTCAACCAAACTTCGACCAGCCATTCACAACGCCCCCCTACGCCGCCGCCCCTTACGCCAAGCTCAAAGCGGCCGCGCGTTTGTGGCTGACCCTAAACTTTGCGCCTGCGGCGCGAACCCTCGGAAAGGGTGCCGGTGCCGGGGTCGCGG